>NC_053490.1:135539632-135897757 GCF_905171775.1 Rana temporaria | reverse complement strand
CATGATAAGCAATAGCAATTGTATAGCTGGTATATAAGTAGCAGGTTTGCTATAGCACTACAATTAACAGAATAACAACTTATCTGTTTTGCTGGCTTCAGTATAGGTACTAGGGATCATGTGGTGAAGGATGTTCAGCAAGGCCTCAAGGTTGTAGTAATTGCAACAGCACTAAAGGAGTAGTTGACCAGGAGCGGTGTTGCAGCATGGGGAGCGATGCCGTCCAGGGATTGCTGGGAGCTGTAGTACCTCTCTAGTGTTAATAGTGGATGCCTCCAAAGCCTAGAAAGGCTGGTAGCCTAGCCGGCTACGGCCGACAACAATAGAACACTGGTTCTGTTTAATGTGAATGCCTTTATAGGCATATCACAGCTGCAGTGCTTCACATTAATTCAAACAAGCGCCAGGCGATGACGTCATCACGCGAGCGCTGTATGCGTTCCAGCATGCAATAGAGGAAACAGGCAGCCCGACGGCGCCTGTTAGAGGGAGAACAGCCAGCGAAAAGTAGCGGCTGTTACACAGTCCTATACACATTTGCGATACAGGAAAAATATTTTTGTAGAAATGCATATTATGATTTAATTATCTTTGTTTTCTACAAATTTTGTCTAAATGATGTAATTTTTAATTCATAGTGACCATATATGCAATCCCTGCTAAAAGTTCTCCTGAGGAAGCCATCATCTGGCGAAACATGTAGAGAATAGAATCAGCTGCATTTGTTCCATGTATCGTATGGTTATATATGATGACAATATGTTGGTTTTTAGATGTTTCTAAATAACATTTTGATATATTTTATACATAATTGTTGTTGTATTTTAGCACCTTAAAAATCACAAGTTTTTTCTCCCCTCAATGTGTGTTGTTTCAAGGCTGTAACTCGGCCTAGGCTGTAACTGCTGCACCTTCATCAATCCTGAATAGGGGATGAAAACCAAACCAAAAAAAATAGAAAGATGTTATGAATCTGCAGTAATGTTCATGTCTGTCTGCTTACCTCTCTGTTGTGTTCAGCTTATAGACCGATCGCTGTTCACATGTGTGCATAAAGGGGTTGTAGAGGTTCGTCTTTTATTTTCTAAATAGGTTCCTATAAGCTAGTGCATTGTTGGTTCACTTACCTTTTCCTTCGATTTCCCTTCTAAATGTTTTTTTTCTTTGTTTGAATTTCTCACTTCCTGTTTCTCCTCAGTAAGCTTTCCACCATCATCCGAGCTGTGGAAAGTCATTTATAACAGCTTACTGAACACCTTACTGAGGAGGAACAGGAAGTGAGAAATTCAGACAAAGAAAACAAAGAAAAAAAACATTTAGAAGGGAAATGGAAGGAAAAGGTAAGTGAACCAACAATGCACTAGCTTAAAGGAAAATATTTAGAAAATAAAAAACAAACCTTTACATCCCCTTTAAGTAATCTTCCCTCAAGCATGGCTCCACCCCAGCCTCTAACAGGAAACACTATATTACCCTGTGCACTGCAAGCCATGCCTTGCCGGTCAACATTTTTGTTAGGCATTCCTGTCTTATTCATGTCGTGGGCTCTCTGTTTGTTCTGTGTACCGACTTGGCTTTCTCCTGACCATCCCTGCCTGCTTGTTATCCTGACCATCGGCTTGTTTTGACCATCCCTGTCTGCTTGTTGCCCCAACCTCGGCTTGCCTACTGACAATTCCTCATTGCCCTGTGCTGCTGCTTCCTCTCCATCCTTCAGACCCAGCCGTGAGTGTGAGCTGGGAGACCCTAGGGCAGGGATATGCAATAAGCGGACCTCCAGCTGTTGCAGAACTACAACTCCCATGAGGCATAGCAAGATTCTGACAGCCACAAGCATGACACCCAGAGGCAGAGGCATGATGGGACTTGTAGTTTTGCAACAGCTGGAGGTCCGCTAATTGCATATCCCTGCCCTAGGGGCTGTGACCTGGAGTTAGCTGCAGCGTAATTCATCCTCACTATCAGAGGCTCTGGTGAAAACCTGCTGGCTCTTAGACCCCACACCCTGGGGAATCTTACGCTCTAACTTCCTGTCCAGGACCGTGGCTGATTTGAAACAGGCCTTTGTTTCTGGACCTATCTTGAGGAGACCTAATCCTGAGGATCCATTTTTTATTGAAATGGATGCTTCTTCGATGGGGGTGGGAACTTTGCTTCTTCAATCCTTTGAGAAGAAATGTCAACCATGTGCATTTTTCTCCCCAATAATTCTCAGGCTGAGAAAAATGAAATTGGCGTTAGAGAAGTGGTGTCATCTCTTGGAGGGTTCCCCTCACTCCATAACAATTTTCACTGATCATAAAAATCTGTAGTACTTACAGAATGCCAAATGACTGAATCCCAAATAGGCCAAGTGGAGTCTTTTCTTTTCCTGTTTTAATTTCACAATTACGTACAAACCTGGTTCCTGCAACAGTTGGTCTGATGCACTCTCTAGGTCATTTGACACTTTGGATGAGGAGCCCACCCCTGAACCTGAGCCGATCATTCTGACCTAATGCATTCCCCATTTTACCGCCCTGGAGTCAAAAATTCCTCCTGGCAAGACCTTCGTCCCCACTAAGCTAAGAGCTAAGATCCTTTGTTGAGGACATGATTCCAAGGTGGCTTCTGATGACGCCCAGTGGGAGGGGTGAAATGTATTAAGCTATCTGTGAAGGCTGTGTGGATGCCAAGGCGGCAATCTCTGCATGATTTTATCTTTTTTGATGTAAGTGTAATGATTTAATTTTTTTTTAAAAAAAATAGCAGTATTACACTATATGCTCTCTCCTCCGTTATTGTTGGAACGATACCACTGTGGATTGTTGCTGATCGAGTTTGCCTGAGGGACCTTGATTATCAGGAGGAGGCCAGCAGACACCTATATTCCAAGGCCAATTACAACAAATTTCGTGGATGGACATCACCAACTCAATACAGGCACATATTCCATTTCCATCTGGTGAGTGGGGACCCAGGAGGGGAGCACAGACAGTCACCTGAATTTTTGATTTTGAAGTTGTCACAGAAAGTCACCTGAATATTTGAACTTGTCACCGGCTCAACATTTATTTTTTTATTAACTTTATTGATTGCAGTAATTTTGCACTATACTGACATTGAGCATGTTTGTTTTATATATATATATATATATATATATATATATATATATATATATATATATATATATATATATATTGTAATTGATAGGAGCAGCACTAATTTAATTTCTTGTTTCAAACTTTTAGGGTACTTACCTTATACTTTAGCAGCAGCCCTATATATTAATTTATTGTTTGGACACATCACCATAGCGCATGTTTGTTAAATTTTTCTTTATGATTCCAAGGTGGCAGGTCATGCTGGGTTCCTCTGATCCTTCCTGCTCATTAGTCACCACTACTGGTGGCCTACTCTCTGCTCGGATGTCAAAAACTATGTTAAGGCTTGCCATGACTGTGCCCAGTCTAAATCCTCCACACAAGCTCCTGCTGGTCTTCTCATGTCCTTTCCCATTGATAAGGAGCCCTGGTCTCACATTGCCACAGACTTTATCACCGATTTCCCACTGTCTGAGAATAATACAGTCATTTTGGTGGTAATAGATCAGTTCTCCAAGATGGCTCATTTTGTTCCTCTTCCTGGTCTTCCTTCTGCTCCTGCTTTGGTTCCCATTTTTGTTAGAGAAATCTTCCATCTCCATGAGGTTCCTTCCCGTATTGTTTTTCCGACTGGGGTGTTCCATTTACTTCTTGCTTTTGCAAATCCCTCAATATTGTCTTGGATTTCTTCTCTTCTTACCACCCTCAATCCAATGGACAGACTGAGAGGGTTAAGCAGGAGTTAGAGGTCTTTCTCCGTAACTTAGTCTCTGCTCATTATGACGATTGGTCCTCTCAACTCCTGTGGGCAGAATTCTCTCATAATAATCATGTTAACATTAGTTCTCAGACACCCTTAGCTCCTTCTTCCTATGACCTGTTCTCCAGACATTCCAGCTTTAGCTACGGCTCAAGAACCTTTCAATTCTTTTTGGGGTAATGTTCATGATTCCCTCTGGGCAGCTGCAGACAAATTCAAAGATTTTGCTGACCGTCCCAGGTGTAAATCGCCTTTGCTACAGCCTTCTTCACCAGAAACATCAAGCTCCGGGTTACTTCTCTTAAGTTTGCCCCAAGATTCATTGGCCTGTACACTAAAATCCTCAAGATATCAAACTCCTTCTATGTTTCCCTTCTGATGCCTTTAGTCCTCAATATGTTCTCTTCTCCTCTCCCTACCACGGCCCCAGCCCTGAGCATAATCAGAAGTACGAGGTTAGTCAAATTCTGGATTCCCGGCTCTTTAAGGCCCCTTTCACACCGGGGTGTTTTTCTAGCGTTATTCAAGCGTTTTTCTAGTGTTTTCCGAGCAGTACATCGTGCATTGAAAAGGGTTTGGTCCTGAGGAGAGGCCTTGGATCACTGCATCTGATGTCTTTGCGCCTTCTATTTTGAGGAGGTTTTATCTGAGGTTTCCCTACAAGCCAGGGCCCAAGCGGAGGAGAGGGAGGCCTCCTAAGATTGGGGGTACTATTGTGAATCTGTAGTAATGTTCATGTCTGTCTGTCTGCTTACCTCTCTGTTGTGTTCAGCTTTGAGACCAATTTCTGTTCAAATGTGTGCTTAAGTAAGTGTGCTTAAGTAATCTTCCCTCAAGCATGGCTACACCCAGCCTCTAACAGGAAACACTATATTAACCTGTGCACTTTTAGGCTTTCCTGTGTCATTCGTACCGTGTGCTCTTTGTTTGTTCCATGTATCGGCTTGGCTTTCTTCTGAACATCCCTGCCTGCCTACCAACCATTCCTCGCTGCCCTATGCTGCTGCTTCCTCTCCATCCTCCAGAGCCAGCCGTGAGTGTAAGTTGGGAGACCCTAGGGGCCACGACCTGGAGTTAGCTGCAGCATGGTCCATCCTCACCATCAGAGGCTGCTGGCTCTTAGACCCAGTGCCCTGGGGAATCTTACACTCTAGCTCCCTGTCCAGGACCGTGGCTGCAAACCTGTGTGGCTGCGTCCCAGAACCCTCAATCCTTAGTCAGTTGTTGGATCCACAACCTCCACGGGGTGTTCCTAGTCCCTTGGACCGCAAGGAACTTGACAAAAGAAAAGTGTGCTGTTTTATAAATATCCAAAACAAATGACGATATTACATATTATTCATATAGTGCATAAACATTATTATTGTAAAAACAGAATACTGTATTCATCTTATAAAGTGTAAAAAAAAAACAATCTAATATATGCAAGCCAATTCATCACATATAAGTAAAACTAAAACCTTCAAATAAATGTGAATATAATCATCTCATAATTATGAAAAAATAAATCTGCAATATCACAGTGCTTCCACCTGTTCAAAATTAAACAAAAAAACATTTACAAAAAAATTGTAGCACACATTTTATATGAGTTAAAAGTTCATATAAAATACATAGCCTCTTACTAGATTGAAATGATCTCCAAGAGATCATTTTCGCTTTGGGTTTAACATATCCTTCAGTGAATAAATTCACCACCAAATGATGCTGATCTCACCTTGGAATCTAATGCCTCTGAATGCCGCCTTGATCTCTCAGACAACATTTGGGTATTATACACAAAGAAGAAGAAGGCTCATTGTGCAATACCATAAAAAAACAACTATTTATTAAAAGATATATTGCATTTACAAGCTTCAAGATTATAGATAGTGTTTTAATCAAATATCATAAACCAAAAACAAAACCACAAACAACTGAGTTAACTACATAGCTACATAACTACATGGCTCTGTGCCAACCAGCCAGGGACCGGGTTTAACCCGCTTTTGTGAGTTTTTTTAGGAGGCTGTTTGTATTGGGGATTGAATCCCCCACTCCTCGCGTGGTTTACAAGGGGTGGTGCATTTTTGTACGGGTTAGGGGCTTTTTGCTAACGTATTTTGTATAGTGTTAGGTGATAAATCATATGTAGTTAACTCGGTTGGGAGTGTAGAGTCTCATTGTTGGTTTTTATGGTATTGGTATGAGCCTTCTTCTTCTTTGTGTAAAATACCCCAATGTTGTCTGAGAGATCGAGGTGGCATTCGGAGGCATTCGATTCTAAGGTGCGGGGACATGGATGTTGATTGCTATGGAATTACCAAGACCATCATTCGGTGGTGAATTTATTGACTGAAGCATATGTTAAACCCAAAATGGGGAATGTAGGGATATCCACTTTTTGCTAACGTACTTTGTATAGTGTTATGTAATAAATCATATGTAGTTAAAGCGGGGGTTCACCCTATGAACGCAAAAAAAAATTTTTTTTTCTTCTACCATAAAATCAGGCATTGTAGCGCGAGCTACAGTATGCCTGTCCCGATTTTTTTACCCCCGTACTCACCTTGTACTCGTACATCGAAGATACCGGGGAATGGGCGTGCCTATGGAGACGGAGGATGATTGACGGCCGGCTCTGGCGCGTCACGCTTCTCCGGAAATAGCCGAAATAGGCTTGGCTCTTCACGGCGCCTGCGCATAGCCTGTGCGCAGGCGCCGTGAAGAGCCGAGACCTACTCCCGCTGTCTTCGGGGAGAGTAACGTGCCAGGGCCGGCCGTCAATCATCCTCCCTCTCCATAGGCACGCCCATTCCCCGCGGTAGCCGAAATCGATAATGTACGATTACAAGGTGAGTCCGGGGTTAAAAAAATCGGGACAGGCATACTGTAGCTCGCGCTACAATGCCTGTCTCGATGGTAAAATCATGTGAGTGAGGGTGAACTACCGCTTTAACTCAGTTGGGAGTGTAGAGTCTCATTGTTTGTTGTTTTGTTTTTGTTTTATAGTATATAGGGAGTTGGAGGGAGGCTAAAGTGGACTTTTGTGGTACCATATGTATAACTGATTACCAGTCAGGGTTATAAAGTAAAAAAATTGTTTTTATTACAAAAATAGACAAAGTTCATTTACATATTCATAGAATAAATATATTGGGGTAGATTCAGGTAGGACTTACGCCGACGTATCTCGAGATACGCCGTGTAAGTGTAAATGTGCGCCGTCGTATCTATGCACCGTACCCACAGAACTAGATACGCCTGAAAATAGGCTTCTCCCGACCGACGTAACTTTTCTCCGCCGGCATAGTGCGGGCGCATATTTACGCAACGTATCTGGTGCGCACCCATTGATTTTGTATGCAAATATGAAAATGAGGGAGATTTGCCGATTCACGAACATACGCGCGTCCAGCGCAGGCTACGCGCGGTGCGCTTAAGTTGAACGCCTGGCCTAAAGTTACCCCTCATAAAGCAGGGGTAACTTTGCAACAGACTTGCACAAGTCAGCTGGAGAGTAGCTGCAGCAGCACCGTTACGGACGAGCTGAGCAACCACACTTGCAGGACAACACATGGCAGCCGTGGTCCTAGCACTACTAATAGGTCCACCGCCACGTAGGAGGGCACGGAGGAGGGCATGGGAGAGGATATATCGAACGCGCATGAACGTCTTTGGCATGGGTGATTTGGAAGTGTATCGCATCTTCAGATTCAGCCCTGAAGCCATCCAGGAAATAGCCACAACCCTGCATGATGACCTCACCAGCAAGACAAAATGCTCACATGCAGTGCAGCCACTGGTCAATGTCCTGGAAACACTCCATTTCCTTGCAAGTGGATCATTTCAGCGTACAAGTGGAGTAGTGGCTGGGATGTCACAATCCACCATGAGCAGATGTGTGCACCAGGTTGTCCCCGCAATCCTCAGACGCATGTCCCACCACATCATCAAACCCACCCAGGAGCATCTACGGCATAAGGCAATGCCCCCCCCCCCTTGACACAGAGCACATATACCGCAATCGTAAGCATTGGCATTCCATCAAGGTACAGGTGATAGCCGATGCCCAATACCTCATATGGCATGTCCGTGCCAAACACCCCGGGTCCAGCCACGACAGCTACATATACCGTCAAACCAACATCCCAATGGAATTCGAACAGAACGTGTATGGGAACAGCTGGCTGGTTGGTGAGTGACATGGGTGCCAGGCATGAATGTCCGATCCCATGATGCAGACATCACGAGGGGTACATGCATGACTAACATCCTCCTGTCTTTTCCCTTCCAGGTGATGCGGCATATGCACTTGGGCCCCATCTCATGACTCCATTCCGGGATCCAGAAACCAGAGGAGAGAGAAAATACAATGATGCACACATACATACCCGTGCAGTGGTGGAACGCACATTTGGCCTCCTGAAGTCCCGTTTTTCGATGCCTGTATAAGTCCGGGGGGACCCTGTTGTATTCCCCAAACTTTGTGTGCCAGATCATCGGTGCATGTTGCATTCTGCACAACTACGCCATGAGAAAGGGCCTGGAGATTGACCTACGTGATGACCTGACCCCGAACCACACAGTCCCCCCCTAACCAAGGCTACCCCGTCTGCTGAGGGAACAGCAGTCAGGAGATGCCTTGTGGTAGGCATGTTTGCACATTAATCACACACATTCATCATGGCACAAGGAGAATGCACACATGCACACCACTGTGGTCCCTAGCTCACACACACCACATCCATTTCACATTGGATTAGCCCAAGTCCACCATGCAGGACTTGGGAGCAGCAACACCACGTCAAGGCTCCAATTATGTTGCTGACCATTCATACCACATTCACACGGTCGTGAGGATCACTTCTCCCCAACGACCGAGGGTGACACCCCTTACTGTTAGGAGTGTCACCCCCCACATTCACACACCAGTCACACTGTAGCCTGCACTACTGATCTTGTGCAGTATTAAAATAAATCAAAAGGCTCCTCACCGGAGATAAAATAAAAATAAAGCTTCTCACCGGAGATAAAATAAAAATAAAGCTCCTCACCGGAGATAAAAAAATAAATAAAGCTCCTCACCGGAGATAAAATAAAAATAAAGCTCCTCACCGGAGATAAAATAAAAATAAAGCTCCTCACCGGAGATAAAATAAAAATAAAGCTCCTCACTGGAGATAAAATAAAAAATAAAGCTCCTCACCAGAGATAAAATAAAAATAAAGCTCCTCACCGGAGTTGAATAAAAAATAAATAAAATTATCAATTGCCCCGTCGTGGGCTCTGCCTGGTGCCCCGTCTTTGGCTCCTCACTTGCCTGGGGGCAACTTCAGGTGGGGGTGGGGCATCATCTGGAGACTCCTCCTCAAGTCTCCCACTCCTGGCAGGTTCTGGCTGCCTGCCCTCCAACACCACCGCTATGTGGGTGAGCACCACGGTGGTCTCAGCGTGCATCCGCAGCTGGTGGGTGGTGTTGAGATTTTGTTGCCACCTCAGGTGCCTCACCTCTGCCGTAGTGGCCTTTACAGCCACCGTGAGGCTCTTGACCTCAGACACCAGGCGGGAGATCGTGGCCTGCAGCTCCCCAACACATGTTGCAACTGCTGCAGAATTGGCGCTGATATCCCCCAAACACTCTGTTATCTGGGCCGAGGAGGCCAGGCTGTCTGTGAGCCGCTTTATGCCCTGTGCAACAGCACCCACATGCTGGGTCTGGCGGGCCTGATCCCTCACAAGGGTTTCCTGGATGGCCTCTGGAACCCCTCTCGTTTTTATGGTGGCCTTCCTGGGGGCAGGAGAGGCTTGGGGCCGTGCATATGGGGAGGCCCGTGTGGAGCTTCCCCTGATGGAGGAGGAGGGTTAGGATGGTTCACTGATGGGGGAGGAGGGTTGTGAGGGTCCCATGATGGGGGAGGAGGGTTGAGAGGGTTCAGGGATGCTGGGATTTTCTTCAAGGATAAAAATGGCATCTTCCAGGTCCCCGTGCTCCTCCTCTACTTCCTCCAGGGGAGAGGTATGGGCACTCTCAACCCTGGATGGCTCAGCTCCCTCCTGAACATCTGTGGATGACACAAACCATTCACATGTTGGTGGACCCACACACTTGTCACATGTTCCCTTCCACCCCTTCCACCCCCTCACATGCTACACACCGTATAGGAGATAAAACACACTTACCTGTCGTCAAGGCCTGGTGTCCGGAGTCGTACCCCTCCATGCCCTCCACCTGCTCACGCTGCAGGCATTGGGCGATCATCTCGTCCTCCGGGGTCAACCGCACAGTACAGGGTGGTCCTCCTCCCCGTGCCCCTGGCATGACTTGTTTTTGCACCCAACATCTCACGGACCTTCCTTTTAAGATCATTGATCTTCTTTTGGATATCTTGTGTGGTCCTGGTGGCATTGCCCACGGCACTGACCTGCAGGCTGAGCTCCGTCAGGATCTCCTTTTTGCGGGCCTTGCTTGTCTGGTTACTAAGGGCACCATGGAGATACTTATCATGTGCCACTATGCCCGCAACAATAATTGCCCTCTCCTCCGGGCAATAGTTTCTCTTCCTCCAATCCTTCTTCTAGGTATTTGCACCAGCCGCCATTGCTTAGCAAAAGTACTTTCCCTATAGGGGGGGGAAATCAGGATGTACTTTTGCGCTGGACGGGCGCATGTCTGGGCGTATTTATAGGCTCGGCGTATCCCAGGAAGTTGGGCCGGCATAGTTGTGAGCATGCGCACAGGGGAGCGATCATACGTCCACTTCACTGCGCATGGTCCGTCCAGGATACGCCGGGCGTATATCACTACTCCACGTTCCGACCTTTATTTGCATAAGGTCACACCCACTTACACTTAGGCCCCGCACACACGGTCGGTTTGGTACGATGAGAATGAACCGAAGTTCATTTTCATCGGACCAAACCGACCATGTGTAGAGGCTATCGGTCTGTTTTACTTCGGTCCAAAATTTTAAAACATGCTTCAAAACCGAACCGATGGACCGCTGCCCCATCGGACCAAACCGATGGTTAGTACAGAAAAGCATCGGTTCAAAACCTACGCATGCTCAGAATCAAGTCGACGCATGCTTGGAAGCATTGAACTTCATTTTTTTCAGCACGTCGTGTGTTTTACGTCACCGCGTTCTGACCCGATCGGATTTTGAACTGAGGGTGTGTACACACATCAGACCATCAGGCCACTTCAGCGGTGAACCGATGAAAATGGTCCGTCGGACCATTCTCATCGGTTTTGTCCGACCGTGTGTACGGGGCCTTACGCCGGCGAAATTAAGTTACGCCGGCGCAACATTAGGAGCAAGTGCATTGTGAATATTGTACTTGCCTCTCTGATATACGTTGGCGTATCGCAAATGAGATGCGCTACGCCGGTATAAAGATGCGCCAATCTACCCCATTATATTGTGACAACCATGCAATGATTCATATTTTACATTCTATTGTTACCAATAAAATATCCAACCATCCACAGAGGCTCTACATATTTTGCGTTTTTTTCCGTAATATCCGCTTCCTCAGGAGCTATATACATGTATATTTTTGTCAGATGGTACACATGGATTTTTGTCACATAACTACAAATAGAAAGAACATTATTAGTATTTGCCCGGGAATCCCGGCCGCGTGTATGCTCCATCACAGTTTTTCTTTTTGGAAAACTGCCGGGAAAAAGACCGCCGGGAATCCTGCGGGAAAACATGTTCTCTTTTTTTTCCCCGCAGTTTTCCTGTCGAGAAAACTGCGATGGAGCATACACATGGCCAGAATTCCCGACCAAAGCTCTCATGGCAGTCTTCCTGTCGTGTGTAGGGGGAAAAAGTTACCGAGCAGGTTCTCTGTTTTGCCCTCGTGTTTCCCGGCGGTAAAAAGTCTGCCGGGAAACCCGTACGTGTGCATTGCATACTAGCCCATTATGTGACACTTACCTGCAAAAGAATCCAGCAATGTCCCCAGAGTAGGCAGCGTCCATCTTCTGTCTTCTCTTCCTTCCGGGACACTGACTCCGGCGCTGTGATTCGCCGGAGCCGCGTGACGTCACTCCCGCACATGCGCACGGGAGCCGTAATTTAGGAGATATTTCCACTACCTATAGGTAAGCCTTATTCTAGACTTACCTATAGGTAGAAGTAGTCCACCAGGGTTTACAACCACTTTAAAGTGCCTTATTACTACTAATACTATTACTACTTTAGAATGACAATCCTATTTTGGACTTTTTGGGGGTATCCTGCAACCCTAAATTGAGTTCAACATTAAAGGAAAAAAAAGTTTACTGTAAAGTGACCGGAGCACAACTTATTATTCTCCCCACAATACACCAAAAATTGAATCCTGAGATTTACCTGTGAACGACCACTACTTAGGTGGTTACTCCGCACCATCCCAGGAGGAGTGCTATATTAAACAAAAGCAACATTCAAAACTGATCAGGCAGGTTTTTACACTTTTACTGGCTGTCATGCCACATACTTCCTTGGCATGTTTTTAGAATGCCATATACTGAACCCACAGTGATTGTGATTGTACCCATATTTTGCTTGATATCTATTTTTTTTAACAGATTTCTGTACATGCTAAATTTTATTCCAAAATATATCTAACCCCTGCTCTCAAGTGTAGCACTAAGTATCACCTATCCTCATCCCTGCCTCCCACTTATTCTGATCTGTATGGTTGCCTATTTACAGCCTGCTCCAGGACATTCCCATGAGCGCTCGACAATGGCTGGTAATGCCAGGACATAATCCACCGACTTCTATTGGCCCTTCTGTTGTCAGCACTTCCTCCTCTCCCCTGCAGCAGCCACTGGCTGAAAAAGGGGAGAAGGATCACGTGACCAGACCAGAGCAGCCTAGTCAAAATAGGTGTTTGGTGGGGGCAGGGAGCATTTTTAAGAAAAGTTAGGCTGTGTCTGAAATTCTACTTTAACATTTGTCCACCTCCTCTGAATAAGCATATGGTGGCAATACAGCTATACCCATCACCTTTTACAGAATAAATATGTGTTTTATTTCATATTTTTCCACTTTAGATTCCAACAAATCTGGAATCTGGTTGCTCTCCTGGAACTTTCCATAGTGTGACTAGAAGTATCAGCATCTATTACCCTCATTCCACTCCCCTGGGTACAAAGATAAATGTTTCTACGCTCTCCTTCCCCTCCCTTATTTCTTAGCATTTCTTGGGGAAGCTAAATTGTTATGTGCTTCTGTCTCCAGTCACCTGGGCAACCCCTGACAAATAGACATTTAAATCAGACAATTAGAGATCTGATTGTCTGACATTTTTAACGTATTAATGTGCATCAGCTGCTAATACATATAAAATTCCCATAATAACACTCCCCGGTTCAGCACGACGTGCTGGCCTGGCACTGATATATGATTCCAGAGAGGCTGCGACTCTGCGTTTGCATTAATTACCAGAAAACTGACAAGCCGACCTGACATTAAATATTACACAGCAGCGTTCTAACCACAAGCTTCACCTCCCTCCAACTGCTCAGACTGTGTTTGCTCTGCGCATGCGCTTGCATACGGACGTGTGCATGCATATGTTGTATGTCCATATGTTGTATATGGAGGCACACGTGTGTGGAATGTACATGTGCTTCTCACAGCTGCTCTGCATCCAAAATAACCTCTTGTAATTAATAATAAACCTTTTGTATTTCCTAAATTTTTTGAGATGCAAACACTAATTTCATATTAAAATATTAATTATGTACAGATTTCTTTTTTTTAACTAGACTGTAATCAATTTGGGGGTACAGACTTTATTAAAAACATGAGTTCCACATAAGTCTACTTTAAGAGGACGTGAAATGGGGAAACTGTGCGCAAAAAGACAAGTAGAAGACAAAGGACTACTCATGTGAATGGGGAGCAGGTGTGTTAAATTTGGTGTTATTGCTCTCACCCTCTCATACTGGTCACTGGAAATTCAACATGGCACCTTTTGGTAAAGAACTCTTAAAAAAATAATTGTTGCTCTACATAAAGATGGCCTAGGCTATAAGAAGATTGCTAAGACCCTGAAAATGAGCTGCAGCACGGTGGTCAAGACCATACAGCGGTTTAACAGGACAGGTTCCTCTCAAAACAGGCCTCGCCATGGTCGACCAAAGAAGTTGAGTCCATGTGCTCAGCGTCATATCCAGAGGTTGTCTTTGGGAAATAGATGTATGAGTACTGCCAGAATTTCTTGAAGGGGTGAGGGGTCAGCCTGTCAGTGCTTAGACTATACGCCACACACTACATCAAATTAGTCTGCATGGCTGTCGTCCCAGAAGGAAGCCTCTTCTAAAGATGATGCACAAGAAAGCCCACAAACAGTTTGCTGAAGACAAACTGACTAAGGACATGGATTACTGGAACCATGTCCTGTGGTCTGATGAGACCAAGATAAACATATTTGGTTCATATAGTTTTAAGCGTGTGTGGTGGCAACCAGGTGAGGAGTACAAAGACAAGTGTGTCTTGCCTACAGTCAAGCATGGTGGTGGGAGAGTCATGCTCTGGGGTTGCATGAGTGCTGCCGACACTGGGGAGCTACAGTTCATTGAGGGAACAATGAATGCCAACATGTACTGTTAAATACTGAAGCAGAGCATGATCCCCTCCCTTTGGAGACTGGGCCGTAGGGCAGTATTCCAACAAGATAACGACCCCAAACACACCTCCACGACCACTACTGCCTTGCTAAAGAAGCTGAGGGTAAAGGTAATGGACTGGCCAAGCATGTCTTCAAACCTAAACTCTATTGAGCATCTGTGGGGCATCCTCAAACAGAAGATGGAGGAGCACAAGGTCTCTAACATCCACCAGCTCCGTGATGTTGTCATGGAGGAGTGGAAGAGGACTCCAGTGGCAACTTGTTAAACTCTGGTGAATTCCATGCCCAAGAGGGTTAAGGCAGTGCTGGAAAATAATGGTGGCCACACAAAATATTGACACTTTGGGCCCAATTTTGACATTTTCACTTAGGGGTGTACTCACTTTTGTTGCTAGTGGTTTAGACATTAATGGTTGAGGGGACAGCAAATGTACACTGCCATACAAGCTGTACACTCACTACTTTACATTGTAGCTAAGTGTAATTTCTTCAGTGTTGTCATATGAAAAGATATAATAAAATATTTACAAAAATGTGAGGGGTGTACTCACTTTTGTGAGAAACTGTATATATATCATTATTACATATTGAAAAGGGCAAAAGAAAAAAAAATATGCCCCCACAAACCTTAATGGGGTTCTATGTTTGGAGTTTCTAGATTTTTTCAAGTGTTCAGTGAATGTTGAGCAAGTTAAACCGGTTCTCTCATCACTATTTCAGTAATAAAGAGTAACCACAGTATCTGAGCTTGTTATATATGAATCCTGGAGGTGGCAGATTAATTAATCAGGAGAATTCTGATGTTGAAAAGGGAGGAATTGCTTCCAAACCACTATCATTTGTTGTAAGGTCTCCAGATTCAGCCACCCAAAAACAGGACACAAAGGAGAGAGAGTTTTAACCAGTAGAATGCAAGGCAAAGACAGTCCTGAAAAGGAAGGCATAGAGCAAACATTATCATGTTTGATAATGCTTTCATAATGCTTGATGATGCTGATAATAGTGCCGACGCCAGAAGATCTAAATTTTTTACAGATTTTAAAGCGGAGCTCCACCCTAAAGTGGAACTCACGCTGATCAGAACCCTCCCCCCTCCGGTGTCACATTTGACACCTTTTCAGGGGGGAGGGGGGTGCAGATACCTGTCTAAAGACAGGTATTTGCACCCACTTCCGGCCACACAGTTTCGGGTAAACTGCGGGCAGAAGGTCACCTCCCGTCCTCCCCCCGTTGTGCTCTGGGAACACTCGGCTCCCAGAGCACAGCGGGAGCCAATGGGGCCCAGATGACAAAAAGCCTGGCAGGGGTTATAACCCTCCCTTACTCTATCCAAAATGAAAAAAAGATTTCTTTAGTTCTACTTTAAGTGGTAGTAATTTTTCATCCTTTAAATACTAGCTAAGAACAATTAGCTTCCACTTATAATTACTGCAGCCCATGATAGGAAATGCTGTGAGCAACAAGAAATGCCAGCCAGCAGGTGGAGCTGTAGTTTTTTTTTTACATGCTTAGCAAGGTGTTTCCATGTTGTGTTGAAAGAAGCCCACTGTTTACAAATCTGAATAAATTATTAGAGCAGTGGCTCATCCCTAAGAGTCGGTTCACACTGCAGCGGCACGACTTCGGGGGCCACTCTGCAAGTCGTCCTGAGGACGACTTCAGAGGCGATTTGCAAAACGACTTCTGTATAGAAGTCAATGCAGGTTACCCCGAGCCGCCCCTGAAGTCGTACAGGAACCTTTTTCTAAGTCGGAGCGACTTCCTTCGCTCCTTATACAACGGTTCCATTGCATTCAATGGGACGCGACTCGTCAGGCGGCTGAGCCGCCTGACGTTTCGCCCCAGTGTGAACCGGCTCTAATCAAATAGGTTTATCATCCCTAATCATCCAAGGTTTATATAGACAAACACAGTGAGCAGTATCTGACTATTTAGGTACCCCATGATACTCAGGTTATTCTTTGTCGTCTATTACATTTCTTGTAGCAATGTGGACTACAGTTATGAAGTAAAGTGTTCCTCCGGTATTTCTTTGCATTGCATGTCCCTCTAATGCTGTGTTATCAATTGACATCATATTAGTGAGTCAAGCTAAAGGGATTGTAGGACGAGTAGTTCTACAGACTGATAATTGCTTTGCATGACCCTGTGCCTGGACTACACATCCCAGGGATCTTTGCTGCCATCGGAGGGATCGATGGAAGGAACTATATAAGAAGCCAAAGCCATGGCCTGCGCTCTCTTCTTCCTGGGCCTGATGCGAGATGGACCTCTCCATGCATGGAGTGAGAGGTCGCAGCCTACCACCCAAGATAAACATTCCAACCTGGATGAGAGGGGCCTAGCACTGCTTGCTGTCCTTGTCGGACATCCATCCAGCACCACTTCGGTCGCCTGCCAACCTGTGTCCGACGCATTACATCGGAATGTCGGAACGACAGATCTGCTGCACGTGTGGTGATTCAGGGGCTGCTGTCCGGAAGGCGTTAAATCGATCTGGTCGTTGGTGAGAGGGCAATCACTCACTTTTACAAATCCTTTCTTACGGTTTCACTGGGACACTTTGCACAGGCATCTTCCACTTTTGGGTGGAACTCCGCTTTGGATAGAAACCATCAAAATGAGAAATAACAATAAAATGAAAAATTGCTTTAAATATAGTGTCTAGGGGATCCCCTTAGTCTGTCTGTAATGTGGCACCAGGGTCATCTTTAATATTGATTGGACCCTGGGAAAAAAAATTATTGGCCCCCCCCCCCCCCCATGCAATATGCAATTTAGCTCTCCACCTGCTCTGAGACATACAATAAATATCAGCTAGACTTAAAATCAGTTTACTGTATCAGATCAGGCAGCGATTTACATATGAATGTAAATTAATGTAAATTTTAATTTGATGCCCCACTCAAATAGTTGCAGAAAAATTGGTCTTTGAGTGTCAGTGGTGCCTTCACACTGAAACCCTACAGAGGTACTCTTGATAAAAGGGCCTTGCTGTCAAAAATTGCAATGATGTGCACCTGTCAAACATTGGTCCTTGGGTGTTAATTGTGCCCAAACTACACCAAAACATTTCCTCCAGATGAAATCAACACCCACAAAGCAAGACAACCTAGACAGTCTTTCAGAGATTCGAGATGCAGAAAGCACTTAATCAGCGACATCGGCATCAGGGGCTTGATAGCTGCTGCTAATCCAGGACTGATTAATTTTGATAAATGTGATCCGGTCCACAGAGTCTGTGGACAGATGCACTCTCTTATCTGTCACAAAACCTCTGGCAGCATTGAATGTCTATTTGGAAAGCATGCTGGATGCAGGGCAGTCCAGCAGCTCTATTGCATACTGGGCAAATACAGCACAGCCCTGGACGCCAAGGACTAAAACATTTTTTAAAGGCATCACTAAGGCGGCCCCCTTCTCCACTGTTCCTCTCTTGACCAACAGAAGACCCAACATGACGTTTTCCACCAGACTATAACCTACAAGAGTTGGGGAAAGTGTTAGATAAACTCCTCTTTAAGGTGTCCTCAAAATATTGTATCTTGTGCTCCTTCTGTGGGGACGGGATGAGTTCTGAGACTTTACCCTTGTAATGGTGGTCAAAGAGGGTTGCCAACCAATAGTGATCCTTCTCCTTGATGCCATGTATTTTCAGGTCCTTTCGCATGCTTTGAAGAATGAGGGAGCCCATGCACCGCACGTTTCCAGAGACACGAGAAGCAGACTCCTCTGGATTACTGAGGATTACAGTATCTGGAACTGCCTCCTCCCAGCCACGTACTACTCCCAAGAGTTCTGGGGATCGAAAACCATCTGTTAGGGGTTGACATATGTCTTGCTCTGCTTCAATGCCTCCAAAGCTGCCATAATCCTCCTCTTCCTCCTCCTCCCTCTCCTCTTGTGTGCTCTGTTGAGTAGGAAGAATGGTATCTGCATAAAGCGGGCCTTGAGAGGAAAGAAAGTCTCTTCCTCTCACTGCTCTGCATCAAGTGCCCTGGCCATAATGCTACACAGAGTCTGCTTCAGCAGGAACACAACAGGGATTGTGTCATTGGTGCATTCATTGTCACGGCTCACCATCCTTGTGGCCTCCTCAAATGGTGACAGTACATTGCATGCAACTTTTATCAGCAGCCATTGGCGTAGGGAAAAAAAGCAGAGCCTGCCTGAACCTGTCATTGTGTTATATTCACACAGGTACTTGTTGACGGCCCTCTGCTTCATGTGCAGCCACTGCAGCATTGCCAAAGTTTAGTTGCACCCGGTGGTCATATCACAAATCAGGGCAGGTGGAATTCCCACTGAATTTCAGCCAACTGATTACTGGCTGTGTATGACTACCTGAAAGGTCTACTGACTCTTCTGGCCTAACTCAGCAGATCTTTCAACCCTGGGTAACTGTTTGAAAAATGCTGCACCACCAAATTGAGGACATGTGCCAGGCATGGCACATGTGCCAACTTTCCCTGTCTATTGCCCTGCACACGCGATCGGAATTTCTGATGGGATAAAATCCGAAGGAATTTTCCATCTGAATTCCGTTCAAGCTGTCTTGCATACACACTATCAGACCAAATTTCGACCGTCCAAAATGCGGTGTGACGTAAAACACTACGACGAGCCGAGAAAAATAAGTTCAATGCTTCCGAGCATGCGCCAACCTGATTCTGAGCATGCTTTTTTTCTCCATTGGAGTTCCACACAGACAATCGGATTTTAGAACCATGTTCTATTTCTAAACTCTGACGGAAAAAAGTCAGATGGGGCCCCCACACAGTCAGAATATCCTCTGAAATAAATTCCGTCAGACGTTTTTCATCGTAAATTCCGATCGTGTGTACAAGGCATAAGGGTGGACAGGAGGTTTGTGCCATTATCGCACGCCACCATTCCTGGCTCCAGCAGGCATGGCGTGAACCACCTTTGGGCCTGCCCCTGCGGAAGTGTCAGAATCTCTCCCCCGGCTTCTGTGCCCTAGACAGACCAGCTGAAGCACTGTATGGCACCTTTCAGACAGACTCATTGAACAGCTCCTTAAAAGTTTAGGGGGTACTTGTGATTCATGGGGCAATTCAGCAGAGGATGGTATGGAGGAGGAGGTGGTGGAATTGACAAATCTCATATCAATACCACTAGCTGTATGAAGATGTGGTGACACAACAAGCTGCAGAACTGAGCCATGTCCTTCATCCATCCGAGTTGCAAGCAGCGTTACCCAGTGTGCTGTGAACAAAATATATCATCCCTGACCATGCTTGCTGGACCACGTGTCAGTAGTAACGTGGATCTTGGGGCTGACTGCCACAACATTGCCTTTCACGTGATGGTAGAGAGTTTGAGTAGCCATGCGTGAAAAAAAATTGTGACTGGTAACCTAACATTGAGGTACAGCACATTCTGCAAATTCACGGAAGGGGCCAGAATCCACAAGACAGAAAGGCAGGAGTTGTAAAGCCAACAGCTTTGACAAGCTTGAATTTAGATGCTGGGAATATAGGTGGCAGTGACTGTATTTTTTGCTGCAGCAGATGGGGTAGAGAAATGTGCCTGCTGTAGTCTACAGCTAGTGGTGTACTACTGGCAGATGTGCTGCAAGAACCTGGAATACTATCAGCCCTGTCAGTGGAGGTCTGCTGAGAGGTCACAAAGTATAGCGGGGGTAGGCCAGAAAGGTGAGGAGTGAGGAGAAGCAGAATTGTGTCCCTTTTGCACTGATATATACTGTGTTAAATGTACAGTAATGCACTGGTATATACGGTGATAAAGGTGCCGTAACACAGTGATATGTACTGCATTAAACACGCAGTAACGCACTGATATATACTGCATTAAACGTACAGTAATGCACTGATATGTACCGTAGGAAACCTGCCCTGACAAATTAAAGTAAAGTAAAAATTTATGGTCCCACTACACTCACACTGAACTATCACTAGATTCACACTAAAGTGATAGGCCCGGATTCACAAAACACTATGCGCCGTCGTATCTGTGCGCCATGCCCACAATCTGAGATACGCCTGAAAATAGGCTGCATCCGACCAACGTAACTTTCCTACGCCGGTGTATCGTGGGCGCATATTTACCACTGGCCGCAAGGGGCGCTCCTATTGATTTTCTATGCACATATGCAAATGAGGGAGATACGCCGATTCACGAATGTAGTTGCACCCGGCGCATAATATACGCGGTTTGCGTAAGGCGTACGTCCGGCGTAAAGTTATTCCCCATATAGGAGGCGCAACTCATGCAAAGGTATGGACCAGGGAACACAGCCGTCGTATTTTATGTCGTGAATATGGCTAGGCGTAGGTTACGTTCACGATTGGTCAAACCGATTAGAACGGTCTGATGGATCGTGTGTGGGCCCTATCGGTTATTTATCCATAGGTTAAAAAAAAGCAATCTTGTTTTAAATTTATACCTAACCGATAGGCAAAAAAAACGATCGTTAGTAGGCACAACCATCGGTTAAAAATCTACGCATGCTCAGAATCAAGTCGACGCATGCTTGGAAGCATTGAACTTCATTTTTTTCAGCACGTCGTTGTGTTTTACGTCACCGCGTTATGACACAATCGTTTTTTTTAACCGATGGTGTGTGGGCACGACTGACCATCAGTTAGCTTCATCGGTTAACCGATGAAAACGGTCCATCAGACCGTTCTCATCGGATGGACCGATCGTGTGTACGCGGCATTACAGTGCTCTGTGTGCCCTGATTGGGTAAAGCTTTTATTGCTTCAGCTAATCAGGGCTTCCAATGCACTGTACAGCGGGCCAAACAAATGGTCGAATGACCGGATAATTTGGTGTTTGTCAAATGGGCGAACAGCCAATGTTTGGCCCAATTATATAGAGGCTCTTTTTTTCTTTTATCCATGACACCTCTCTTCATATGATGATATCTGAGTACCTATAAGGACACAGGGACTGACAAGGTTTACTGTGGATCTGGGAATACCTATAGGAGTAACAGCAAATTTTACCTTCTTATATATATAAGAGGTCAATACAATCTAGTGAGTGCAGGTGGAATTGGGGTCACCATAGAATCAAATTTTTGGTCATGGATGTGTGGTGTGGCACAATATTTACAAGTTGGAAGCAAACTTCTTTCAGAGAGGACAATATAACTGTTTGAACCTTTTCACATAGCACTGTTCAGAGTACTGAAGGGTTTTGATTCATAGCACTGTATATGTTTGATTATGCACAGTGTTTTAATAATATGTTTATGTTTGTTTATTTATTTTACTGCACTGTGTATTGATTGGCCCTAGCTCTGAGTATCAATTATATTGTATCTGAGGCACCTTGGATGTTGGAATTTTTCATTATTACATTGTTAGCACTGCAATACCACTTTATTGTTAACACTACATACTTAGGGGCAAGCATTTCACTGCAATAGCTTCACTAGAGACATAGGGTTAAGGAGTGCCGGTGTCTTGTCGATCTGGTTCCCCTATCGAGATGGTTCCCTGCCTGACTGCGCAGGCGCGGATGAAGCCCACGGAAATCTCCGAACCTCGGACGGCATCCAGGCTCATTCCTTAACATCCCGTGGATTGGAGGATGTTAAAAAAAGAGCCAGGAGGCCAAGCTAACGCAGCGAGCCGCCTGAGCGAAGCGAGGATGTGAGGCCGACTGGCCTCTTACCTCAAATTCCACGTCGCCCTGGAGGTTTTCGGTGATTTTCGTCAGCAAGGTTTGCGCCTGCGCAGTCAAGATAGGAACCATATCGATAAATGGAACCATATCGTCAGATCACCGGGATTACCATATTTTCAATTAACCACTTAAGACCCGGACCATTATGCAGGTAAAGGACCTTGCCCCTTTTTGTGATTCGGCAGTGCGTCGCTTTAACTGACAATTGCGCGGTCGTACGACGTGGCTCCCAAACAAAATTGGTGTCTTTCTTTCCCCACAAATAGAGCTTTCTTTTGGTGGTATTTGATCACCTCTGCGGTTTTTATTTTTTGCGCTATAAACAAAAATAAAGCGACAATTTTGAAAAAAATTCAATATTTTTTTTACTTTTTGCTATAATAAATATCCCCCAAAAATTTATATAAAAAAAAACATGTTTTCCTAAGTTTAGGCCGATACGTATTCTTCTACCTATTTTTGATAAAAAAAAATCGCAATAAGCGTTTATCGATTGGTTTGCGCAAAATTTATAGCGTTTACAAAATAGGGGATAGTTTTATTGCATTTTTATTAATCATTTTTTTTTTACTACTAATGGCGGCGATCAGCGATTTTTTTCGTGACTGCGACATTATGGTGGACACATCGGACACTTTTGACACATTTTTGGAACCATTGTCATTTCCACAGTAAAAAGTGCTATAAAAATGCACTGTTTTTCCGGATATGCGTAATTATTACGAGGCGGTACATCTGGGCAGAATTATTGACTGGAACCGTCACGGTGAGACTAAACTCTGGACCCAATTGGAACAGGCCCAGACGGTGGTTCCACTGAAGGGGGCCGTCTGGTGCTTTGACCAGCTGCCCCAAATTCTGACCTCGCACCCGGTTATTGGTTCCACCCTCCGAGTAGGGGCGACGACGTTACGCTCCTCTCACCTTTCTTCGGGTGAATCCCCACTGTATCCTATATTGGGGAATCCAGCATTCCCCCCGGGGCTGGACTCAATGGAATACAGATCGCTGGCGTTGTCAGGGTGCAAAAAGGCTTCTCACTTTCTCGTGGGCACTCAGTGGCCTTCTGTCCATGACCTGACGAGCGCCGAGGGACGCTTCCAGCTCCCGTTTTGGAAGGCGATCCGCCTTCACCATTTTCTACATTCAATAGCAAACCCAGCACACTATCAGCGAGAACTTACAACGTTTGAAGAATATTGCAGGGGGGAGGGGACACTACCCCAGGTCCTCTCTAAAACATATGCTCTACTTAACTCACCCCCCACACAACCTGACTTGCCCTTCCTGCGGAAGTGGGAGACGGACTTACAGCGCTCTTTCACAGACGCCCAAAAACAGACGATGATTCGATTCTCACTGAAAACGTCAATATGCACAAAAATTCATGGAACTTAATTATAAAATCCTGACCAGATGGTACTACACGCCTCAGGTATTGCATAGATTCTTCCTCACGGCCACGGACATATGTTGGAGATGTCAGTCAGAGGTAGGAACGTTTCTCCATATCTTCTGGTCATGCTCCCGCTTACAACATTTCTGGACAACAGTTAGAACGATCACCCAGAAGTTCACAGACCATGTAATTGGCGATGAC
Source organism: Rana temporaria (assembly GCF_905171775.1). NCBI lineage: Eukaryota > Metazoa > Chordata > Amphibia > Anura > Ranidae > Rana > Rana temporaria. The sequence goes on along the minus strand of NC_053490.1, from coordinate 135,874,023 downwards.
CCCGCCTTCATTCTGCTTCACGCGACTTCCATACCGGCACGGAGCTACAAGAAGTCGATCATTAGACATCTATTGAACGCGGCCAAATCATGTATTCCCCTTAGATGGAAGAAGAGTACTCCCCCGTCAGTGGGAATGTGGTTGCGCAGGGTGGAGGAGATTAAACAATTAGAAGACTTGGTCCTCACGGCCCAAAACAAGCAGGAGAAACACACTGAGGCGTGGAGACTCTGGAATATGTTCATCTATTCAGATGAAGGATCGGCTCTACGTGATTCTTAGTCTGGCAAGGGGATACAGCTGTTGTGGCTTTTGCGACTTGAGACGAGCCCGCGTCCCTGGGTCAAACCTTCCCCCCCCCATCTTCCCTTGGCTGTTTCTTTTTCCCATGTCTGTCTCTCTTTGTGTGAGTGTGTGTGTGTGCGCGTGTGCGTGTGTATATGTGTGTATATATGAGTATGTTGTTTGTTTTTTTTCCCCTTTCATTAAGACGATATGAGTATTGGACGGCCGATAGACGTGACAGAGCGCCATAACACTCCCCCCCGCACATTTGATGACTCTGTTGCAATGCGGAAAATATCTAAGGGGGTCATTGAACTGATGACTGGGAGCTTTAAGTTAAGGGCCTCCTAAGTTGGGTTATCTACTCCAGTTTATGGCCTCTTACCTCAAATTCCACGTCGCCCTGGAGGTTTTCGGTGATTTTCGTCAGCAAGGTTTGCGCCTGCGCAGTCAAGATAGGAACCATATCGATAAATGGAACCATATCGTCAGATCACCGGGATTACCATATTTTCAATTAACCACTTAAGACCCGGACCATTATGCAGGTAAAGGACCTTGCCCCTTTTTGTGATTCGGCAGTGCGTCGCTTTAACTGACAATTGCGCGGTCGTACGACGTGGCTCCCAAACAAAATTGGTGTCTTTCTTTCCCCACAAATAGAGCTTTCTTTTGGTGGTATTTGATCACCTCTGCGGTTTTTATTTTTTGCGCTATAAACAAAAATAAAGCGACAATTTTGAAAAAAATTCAATATTTTTTTTACTTTTTGCTATAATAAATATCCCCCAAAAATATATATATAAAAAAAAAACATGTTTTCCTAAGTTTAGGCCGATACGTATTCTTCTACCTATTTTTGATAAAAAAAATCGCAATAAGCGTTTATCGATTGGTTTGCGCAAAATTTATAGCGTTTACAAAATAGGGGATAGTTTTATTGCATTTTTATTAATCATTTTTTTTTTTTACTACTAATGGCGGCGATCAGCGATTTTTTTCGTGACTGCGACATTATGGTGGACACATCGGACACTTTTGACACATTTTTGGAACCATTGTCATTTCCACAGTAAAAAGTGCTATAAAAATGCACTGTTTTTCCGGATATGCGTAATTATTACGAGGCGGTACATCTGGGCAGAATTATTGACTGGAACCGTCACGGTGAGACTAAACTCTGGACCCAATTGGAACAGGCCCAGACGGTGGTTCCACTGAAGGGGGCCGTCTGGTGCTTTGACCAGCTGCCCCAAATTCTGACCTCGCACCCGGTTATTGGTTCCACCCTCCGAGTAGGGGCGACGACGTTACGCTCCTCTCACCTTTCTTCGGGTGAATCCCCACTGTATCCTATATTGGGGAATCCAGCATTCCCCCCGGGGCTGGACTCAATGGAATACAGATCGCTGGCGTTGTCAGGGTGCAAAAAGGCTTCTCACTTTCTCGTGGGCACTCAGTGGCCTTCTGTCCATGACCTGACGAGCGCCGAGGGACGCTTCCAGCTCCCGTTTTGGAAGGCGATCCGCCTTCACCATTTTCTACATTCAATAGCAAACCCAGCACACTATCAGCGAGAACTTACAACGTTTGAAGAATATTGCAGGGAGGAGGGGACACTACCCCAGGTCCTCTCTAAAACATATGCTCTACTTAACTCACCCCCCACACAACCTGACTTGCCCTTCCTGCGGAAGTGGGAGACGGACTTACAGCGCTCTTTCACAGACGCCCAAAAACAGACGATGATTCGATTCTCACTGAAAACGTCAATATGCACAAAAATTCATGGAACTTAATTATAAAATCCTGACCAGATGGTACTACACGCCTCAGGTATTGCATAGATTCTTCCTCACGGCCACGGACATATGTTGGAGATGTCAGTCAGAGGTAGGAACGTTTCTCCATATCTTCTGGTCATGCTCCCGCTTACAACATTTCTGGACAACAGTTAGAACGATCACCCAGAAGTTCACAGACCATGTAATTGGCGATGACCCCGCCTTCATTCTGCTTCACGCGACTTCCATACCGGCACGGAGCTACAAGAAGTCGATCATTAGACATCTATTGAACGCGGCCAAATCATGTATTCCCCTTAGATGGAAGAAGAGTACTCCCCCGTCAGTGGGAATGTGGTTGCGCAGGGTGGAGGAGATTAAACAATTAGAAGACTTGGTCCTCACGGCCCAAAACAAGCAGGAGAAACACACTGAGGCGTGGAGACTCTGGAATATGTTCATCTATTCAGATGAAGGATCGGCTCTACGTGATTCTTAGTCTGGCAAGGGGATACAGCTGTTGTGGCTTTTGCGACTTGAGACGAGCCCGCGTCCCTGGGTCAAACCTTCCCCCCCCCATCTTCCCTTGGCTGTTTCTTTTTCCCATGTCTGTCTCTCTTTGTGTGAGTGTGTGTGTGTGCGCGTGTGCGTGTGTATATGTGTGTATATATGAGTATGTTGTTTGTTTTTTTTCCCCTTTCATTAAGACGATATGAGTATTGGACGGCCGATAGACGTGACAGAGCGCCATAACACTCCCCCCCGCACATTTGATGACTCTGTTGCAATGCGGAAAATATCTAAGGGGGTCATTGAACTGATGACTGGGAGCTTTAAGTTAAGGGCCTCCTAAGTTGGGTTATCTACTCCAGTTTATGAGTCCAGCTGTGTCTGAGATTTATATGTGTGAACTTTGCGTGTAAGTTTAAATTGTGTGGTAATGTTGTTATTGTATGTATGTTTTTATAAAATAAAATAAAAAAATTATATTTAAAAAAAAAAAAAAAATGCACTGTTTACTGTGAAAATGACAATTGCAGTTTAGGAGTTAACCACTAGGGGGCGCTGTAGGGGTTAAGTGTGACCTAACTGTAGGGGGGCGGGGCTGGATGTGTGACGTAATTGATCGTCTTTCTCTACACCTCTCCCCGTTCTTCAGCTCCGGTGACCGATTGTGGGACACCGGCGGCGATCGGGTCCGCGGGTCTCGCGGGCGCTGTCACGGAGCTTCGGACCAGGTCGCGAGCGCGCTGGCGGCGGTGTACTCGCGACCCCACGGCTGGGCTTAAAGAGACACGTACAGGTACGTGATTGTGCCCAGCCGTGCCATTCTGCCGACGTATATCGGCGTGAAGGGGTCCTTAAGTGGTTAAATTAGTTTTGTTTGCGGGCCAGGGGGCCCACCTGATAATTTTGCACACAGGACCACTGCTTTCAGAAATGCCCCTGAATACGAATTTCCATTTTTATTTCGATGTCTATGTTGGAAAAATCCCCTTACTTCTTGTCTAGTAAAATATTTTCAGCAGAAAGTGAGAATAAATCTCTCCAACAGAGTCCTGCATAGCAGTAAAAACCCAATGTGGGTTCAAACTCTTCCCTACTCTTTCCAAAACTAAGGAAAAAAGTTTTGGCTGAACATACACTATAACTGTACAAAAAGAAATCCGGTAATTAAGTACAATGGACCTATCACTGGAGTTCAGGTATTATTGTAATAGCATAAAAGAGACGGTTAAGATGCATCTAATATATATACATGGCAGGGAAGAGTTTGCTTTGCCTTTTTCATTTATGAAAGTTTGGGAGATTAGAAGTGCAGTAGTATGTCATATTGTTTGAGATTATGTTTTAGTTTGGCCACCTTTATTAAAAACGTCTTATATTACAAAATTAAAGAAACCGAAGTACACACTCCATGTTTGCTCTCTGCTATGGAGACGAAACAGGTACAGAACAGCCGCTCAGCAGCTTTGAGCCAAATCAAAGAAAACCGAGAAGCACAAATTGCTTCCAAGCCACTGGTTGGGGACCATTGTGCTAAAACACAGACATTATTTATTTATGTGACTATCTGAAAGTTACATTTGCCTTTTGTTAACAGCATCAATATTTGCTTCATTATGAGAGACTAAAATGTATGTAAAGGAAAACGTTTATATAAAGTTTTAGAGTGTGGAGGGGTCAAACCATGTATGATGATAAGGGTAATTCCTCCAAAGGGGAAACCTGTTACAGTGACAACTGTGTAGGAGGGGAATTCTACTCATTGTTGGCAGAGGTCATCACACTTATTGTTCTGTAAATTGTCAGGAAGGTGGCTGTTGTGTCCTCTTTAGATATGGCACCTCATCCCTGATATAGTAGTAGCAAAGGGAGGAAGGATTGGGATTATAACGGTGGCAGTCACAAGATTAGTCAAGTAGTTTCTCTTTTAAAAGAAGACGTAATTTATTGTACAAAAATGTTTTTTTTTTAAATACAAAATTGTCAAAATATAAAGATCAATGTTACACTGAGTACAAGTACAGAATGAATTATCCCAACATGTTTCACCAAAACATTGGCTTCTTCAGGGTTATGGTATAAATTCAGTGTAATAATGAGATTCTACAAAAGAAAACAAGCAATTAATGATAGTGCAAAAATATACAGTACACAAACTCATTATAGACATCAGGGTACTAGGGGTCCCATCACAGTCCAAACACAAAAGTGGCCCAAAATATTGCACATACCGGTCAGACACGGAATCACACCCATCAGCCGTCCTTCATAAGCAAGGTCACCCAAGGTGCCTACAGGGGATGGCAAGCCAACACTGCCCTAGTGTGACTGTAGGGGGCTAGAAAGACCATATAAAACTAGAGGAAAAAATAGATGAGGTAAAAATATTAGATACAGGCAGAGGGGCAGATCCTCGTACAGCGGCGCATTTATGCGCCGGGCGTAGCGTATCTAAGATACACTACGCCGCCATAACGTACTTTTTTTTTTTCTCCACAAAGAATCCGCAACGTAAGTTACGGTGGGGTAGTGTATCTTTGGCGGCGTAAGGGCGCGGAATTCAAATGGATGTAATGGGGGCGTGTTTTATGTAAATACGTCGTGACCCGACGTAAACAATGTTTTTTAACTGCGCATGCGCCGTCCGTGGGGGTATCCCAGTGCTCATGCTCGAAATTAACCCGGAACAAGCCAATGCTTCCGACGGTGACGTCATTCTACGCAAATCCCTATTCGCGAACGACTTACGCAAACTACGTAAAAATTTCAAATTTATACGCGGGAAGGACGGCCATACTTAACATTAAGTACGCCTCATAACAGTAGCTTTAACTATTCGCCGGAAAAAGCCGAATGCAAACGACCTAAAAAAATGCGCCGGCCGGACGTACGTTCGTGGGTCGCCGTAACTAGCTAATTTGCATACTCGACGCGGAATTCGACGGAAACGCCACCTAGCGGCCGCTGAAAAATTGCAGCTTAGATCCGACGGCGTACTAAGACGTACGCCTGTCGGATCTAGCCGAGATGCCGTCGTATCTTGTTTTGAGGATACAAAACAAAGATACGATGCGCAAAATTTGAAATTACGTGGCGTATCAAGAGATACGCCGGCGTAATACTTTTGTGGATCTGCCCCAGAATGCTCTATGGCTGTTAAAAATGACAATTGCAGTTTGGGAGTTAACCACTAGGGAGCGCTGAAGGGGTTTAGTATGACCTCATATGTGTTTCTAACTGTAGGGGGGCGGGGCTGGACGTGTGACATCATTGATCATGTTTCCCTATAACTAACAGAACACACTGAAGAACAGAAAGGCCTGTGAAGAGTGAGCTGAAAATCAGAAACGAGCCAACAAGAACGCACTGAAAACCTGATATGAACTGACTACATGCACTGAAAAACAGATACGAACTCACATGCCCAAACTGAAGAGCAGTAATGGACTGAAAAGCAGGACCTCAAGTTCTTGACAGGCATCTCCCCCCAGGCTCTGGGGATCATTATTCCAGAGACCTGTTCTGCCATCATACAAGTCCTGCAGAAGGACTATATTAAGGTAAGTTTTCTCCTTTAACATCACATTCTATGTATTTAATGTATGCTAATGTATTGTATTTCTTACATCATTCCCTAATTACCATGATTGTAATATGCTGTCAATGTCCCCTTTGTCCCCATGCATGCCGTAAGCTTTTATTGCTCCTGTTTTGGCCTACATGCATATTTGCCTTCACTAACCTCTCCAGCATGCTATCCTGGGCCCATACACACCTAGCCTAGTCACTTAACAATGTATTTTGTCAGCTCCATTATAGTGCTTTACCCTAAACACCCCCTAAAATGTGTACAAATATTATTGTTGTCATTAAATTCAGGCATAGTGCCAGAGGCTTTTTTTGGTGTCCCAAACTCATTTTGAACCCTTCCCCCACCCTAAAATTTTTGCTAAATTCTATTTTAAACTCTGGTTCTCTTTTGACTTGGAATAGGCCTAAGACCCCCTTTGAAAAGTTATGTGTTAGTACTGGCCCCCAAAGACATCTTATATCGAAAACATACTCACTGTTATTTTCTGATGTTGATCTTGAGAAGGATGAAAAAGTTCAATATTGGGAAAGGGTTCTTAATGTACACCTATCTGCCAATGATTGGCGTCACATTTTCACATACATTCATAAGGGTTCTCTGAATGTTCTCACTCAAGAAAACGGTTATAAAATGTATTCCAAATGGTATAAGACACCTCATGTCATTTATAAATTTAGCCCTTCCACTTCACCTACCTGTTGGCGATGCAAATCTGCTTTGGGTACTCTCATACATATTTGGTGGGTATGCCCAATTATACAACCCTTTTGGAAAGAAGTTCACCGTATTATCCCTCTCATCATTACCTATTCTCCGAACTTCACCGCTGCCCAATTCCTGCTACACCATACCTCACTACCTTACCACGTTTATAAAAATTCAATAATATTGCAACTGATTAATGCAGCTAAGCTCTGTATCCCAACACGCTGGAAGGACACTTCTCCTCCTAGCATTTCGGATTGGATCCGAAGAGTTGAGCGGATAGTGGAAATAGAGGACCTGATTCTTCAATCATTGGACTCTCCCTCTAAATTTCAAGATAAGTGGAATTGTTGGACACGCTTTACAGGCTCTGCAGAGTTACGTAACCTATCTCATCATTCCACCTCTAATTGAGACTACCCTGACTTTATCTGCGACATTTGATTACCATATGATTACCTCCCTCTTCTTTTCTTTTTTTTTTCTTTCCTTTTTATGTTTGGCTTAGTGATTCTTATTTGAAAAATAGAAAATAGGTATATTATTTTTCTATCTATTCATTATAGAATTTTCTGCTTGTTTTCATCGGTTATGTAAAAACAAGGAAAATATATATTTTCATGACTTTTGCTGTTCCATGTATATTTTTAATTCACTTCATTTGTTCTGTTATTTGTCTTGATGTATCAACAGATGCTTATTGCTTTATTGTACAACTTATTTTAAAAATACCAATAAAATCTTTAAACAACATTTTTTACAATGGGCCATCAGAGGGGGTGAGGAATCTGATAAGTGGACCTTATATTTTTGTCTTTAAATACTCCTTAAAATAAATGTTATACTGATTTTGGCCAATAATGTTTGTGTCTAATCTGCTTGCAAAAGTAAAAAAAATATTTTTCTTGTTTGACTCCACAGTTTCCTTCAACGCCACAGGAATGGCAGACTGTGGCTTCCCAATTTGCTGAGTGGTGGGACTCCCAACTGCGGAGGGGCAATTGATGGGAAACACGTCCACATTGTCCCACCCCCCAACTTGGGGTCATACTAATTTAACTATAAGGGGTTTAATAGTATTATGATGTTGGCGGTTGTGTCTGCGACATACAAGTTTTTGTATGTGGACGTGGAGAAGAATGGCCGGATGTCGGAATGATGGAGTCTTCGCCCAGACAGAGTTTCACAGACATCTCCAGAGTGGTGCCACCTGCTGAGGATAACGTGGCAGGACTGCCGTTTGTGTTCGTTGCTGATGAAGCGTTTGGGCTGGGTGAACACCTGATGAGGCCATTCCCCATGAGGACCCTCACCTCGGAGAAGAGGGTTTTTAATTACCGGCTGCCCAGAGCCAGAAGAGTGGTGGAGAATGCATTTGGCAATAAATAATAATAATAAATATGGCGGAATATAAACAAAATCACATAGTTCTATCATTCTGCATACTCCATAACTATTTACTTAAAAATACTCCAAATTATGTGGCCTCAGTTGGGCCTGAGGCCGGAATTCCAGAACAAAATTATTTGTATGTACTGGAAGCTGGCTGTCCTGGCTTGCCCCCCAAAGCACCAGTGAAGTCCGGCAAAAATATATTTGCAATATTTTACAGGTAGGGGGGCCATTGATATGCCAGCTCATTTCTGAATATGTTAAAAATAAAAAAAAATTGGGATCTGAAAAAATCTTGAATTTGATTTACTGCTTGTGTTTTTTTTAGCTGTCTCCTAGGTTCTCCTAGTGCACGTGAAGTGCCAAGTGGATTTACCTTTAGTAAATAACCCCCATTGTCACTGTAAACACCAACTTACAAAAACTGGTATTGAGCATTGAAAGAAGAAGCCACACATTGTTGAGTAGAAAACCTTTTACTTCGTGCACATTCACATGTGCGTTAGAATTTTTTTGGTGAAAAAACAACATCTTTGTTTAACCGCTTAAGACCCGGTAGGCCGGCGTAAACCAGGAAGTTCGGCCGGCGTAGTTGTGAGCATGCGCACAAGGAAGCGATCATACGTCGACATCACTGCGCATGCTCCGTGGAAGATACGCCGGGCGTAATCCACTGCTCCACGCTCAGGCCATCATTTGCATAAGTTCACACCCACTTACACTTACGCCGGCTTACGCCTTCACATTTAAGTTACGCCGGCGCAACGTGGAGAGCAAGTGCTTTGTGAATCATGTACTTACCTCTCTGACTTATGCCAGCGTAGGACATATACGTTGAGTTACGCCGGCACAAAGATGCGCCCATCTACCTGAATCTGGCTATATATCTATGCTGGTAACACTGTACTCGACTGTCAATAAATAGTACATGTGCCTGAATTACACTATTTGCACTGGATAAAATATTATGGCCCAGATTCTCAAAGAAGTTACGCCGGCGTATCTCGAGATGCGCGCCGTAAGTGTATATATACGCCGGCGTATCTATGTGCCGTACCCACAGAACCAGATACGCCTGAAAATAGGCTTCTTTTGACCGACGTAACTTTTCTACGCCGGCGTAGCGTGGGCGCATATTTACCCTGGGCGCATCTTGCTCTCCCATTGATTTCCTATTCAAATATGTAAATGAGGGAGATACGAGTACAAGGTACTGGCAACACTGCATTTCCTCGCCAGTGGATCATTCCAGCGTACAAGTGGAGTAGTGGCTGGGATGTCACAAACAAGCATGAGCAGATGTGTGCACCAGGTTGTCCCCGCAATCCTCAGACGCATGTCCCACCACATCATCAGACCCACCCAGGAGCACCTGCGGCATAAGGCAATGCAGGATTTCTTCAGTATTGCAGGATTCCCACGCACCGTAGGGGCCATTGATTGCACACATGTGGCACTACGGCCCCCCCGTGCCACAGAGCACATATACCGTAATCGTAAGCACTGGCATTCCATCAATGTACAGGTGATAGTCGATGGCCAAAGCCTCATATGGCACGTCCAACACCCAGGGGCCAGCCACGACAGCTACATATACCGTCAAAGCACCATCCCAACGGAATTCGAACAAAACGTGTATGGGGACAGCTGGCTGGTTGGTGAGTGACATGGGAGTCAGGCATGACTGTCCGACCCCATGATGCAGACATCATGAGGGGCACATGCACGACTAACATCCTCCTGTCTTTTTCCTTCCAGGTGACTCTGCATATGCACTTGGGCCCCATCTCCTGACTCCATTCCGGGATCCCCAAACCAGAGGAGAGAGAAACTACAATGAAGCACACATACAGTGAGGAAAATAAGTATTTGAACACCCTGCTATTTTGCAAGTTCTCCCACTTGGAAATCATGGAGGGGTCTGAAATTGTCATCGTAGGTGCATGTCCACTGTGAGAGACATAATCAAAAAAAAAATTTACACAATTTATGATTTTTTAACTATTTATTTGTATGATACAGCTGCAAATAAGTATTTGAACACCTGTCTATCAGCTAGAATTCTGACCCTCAAAGACCTGTTAGTCTGCCTTTAAAATGTCCACCTCCACTCCATTTATTATCCTAAATTAGATGCACCTGTTTGAGGTCATTAGCTGCATAAAGACACCTGTCCACCCCATACAATCAGTAAGAATCCAACTACTAACATGGCCAAGACCAAAGAGCTGTCCAAAGACACTAGAGACAAAATTGTACACCTCCACAAGGCTGGAAAGGGCTACGGGGAAATTGCCAAGCAGCTTGGTGAAAAAAGGTCCACTGTTGGAGCAATCATTAGAAAATGGAAGAAGCTAAACATGACTGTCAATCTCCCTCGGACTGGGGCTCCATGCAAAATCTCACCTCGTGGGGTCTCAATGATCCTAAGAAAGGTGAGAAATCAGCCCAGGACTACACGGGAGGAGCTGGTCAATGACCTGAAAAGAGCTGGGACCACCGTTTCCAAGGTTACTGTTGGTAATACACTAAGACGTCATGGTTTGAAATCATGCATGGCACGGAAGGTTCCCCTGCTTAAACCAGCACATGTCAAGGCCCGTCTTAAGTTTGCCAATGACCATTTGGATGATTCAGAGGAGTCATGGGAGAAAGTCATGTGGTCAGATGAGACCAAAATAGAACTTTTTGGTCATAATTCCACTAACCGTGTTTGGAGGAAGAAGAATGATGAGTACCATCCCAAGAACACCATCCCTACTGTGAAGCATGGGGGTGGTAGCATCATGCTTTGGGGGTGTTTTTCTGCACATGGGACAGGGCGACTGCACTGTATTAAGGAGAGGATGACCGGGGCCATGTATTGCGAGATTTTGGGCAACAACCTCCTTCCCTCAGTTAGAGCTTTGAAGATGGGTCGAGGCTGGGTCTTCCAACATGACAATGACCCGAAGCACACAGCCAGGATAACCAAGGAGTGGCTCTGTAAGAAGCATATCAAGGTTCTGGCGTGGCCTAGCCAGTCTCCAGACCTAAACCCAATAGAGAATCTTTGGAGGGAGCTCAAACTCCGTGTTTCTCAGCGACAGCCCAGAAACCTGACTGATCTAGAGAAGATCTGTGTGGAGGAGTGGGCCAAAATCCCTCCTCCAGTGTGTGCAAACCTGGTGAAAAACTACAAGAAACGTTTGACCTCTGTAATTGCAAACAAAGGCTACTGTACCAAATATTAACATTGATTTTCTCAGGTGTTCAAATACTTATTTGCAGCTGTATCATACAAATAAATAGTTAAAAAAATCATACATTGTGATTTCTGGATTTTTTTTTTTTTGATTATGTTTCTCACAGTGGACATGCACCTACGATAACAATTTCAGACCCCTCCATGATTTCCAAGTGGGAGAACTTGCAAAATTGCAGGGTGTTCAAATACTTATTTTCATCACTGTACGTACCCGTGCAGTGGTGAAGCGGACATTTGGCATCCTGATGCCTGGATAAGTCCGGGGGGACCCTGTTGTATTCCCCCAACTTTGTGTGCCAGATCATCGGTGCATGTTGCATGCTGCACAACTTTTCTGAGAGAAAGGGCCTGGAGATTGACATACGTGATGACCTGACCCCCGAACCAGACATTCCCCCCCTGCCCGAGGCTACCCCGTCTGCTGAGGGAACAGCAGTCAGGAGATGCCACGTGGAACGTATCTTTGCACGTTAAACACACACATTCCTCATGGCACAAGGACAATGCACGCATGCACACCACTGTGGTCCCTAGATCACACACACCACATCCACATCACATTGTATTAGCCCAAGTCCACCATGCAGGACTTGTAAGCAGCAACGCCATGCCAAGGCCCCAATTATGTCGCTGTCCATTCATACCACATTCACACGGTCGTGGGGATAACTTCTCCCCAACGACCGAGGGTGACACCCCTTTTGCTGGCAGGAGTGTCACCCCCACATTCACACACCAGTCACACTATAGTCTGCACGCCTCACCATGTGCAGTAATTTAGCAAAAAAAACAACTCATGACCTGAGGAAAAATAAAAAAAACGCTCATCACCAGAGCAAAGATAAGGCAAAACAAAAAAATCAGTTGCCCTGTCGTGGGCCAAGCCTGCTGCCACAGCCACGGCCCTGGCTCCTTAATTGTCTGGTAGAAGCCTCAGGTGGGGGGGTGGGTCATCAGGTGGAGGAGCATCCCCTGGTCTCTCCCTGGCTGGCGGCCTGCCCTCTAAAGCCACGGCAATGTGGGTGAGGATGGAATTGGTCTCTGCCTGCACCAGCCACGACTGCCTCCCCTCCGCCTCAATGGCAGCTGTATTGCCCTGTATGGCCTCTGTCAGGAACTTCACCTCTGCCACGAGGGTAGCCGTTGTGGCTTGCAGTTCCCCCAGGCAGGTGATCACCGCTGCACTGTTGCCAGTGAGATCCAGAAGAGCGTCATTTATGTTGCCCGTGGAGGCCAGGCTGTCTGCCATACGACGCATCTCCACGGCCATCTCATCCATATGGTTTGAGGTCTGGGCACTCCCCTCCACCAATGTCTCTAGGCTTCCCAGGGGGTCAGGCTCATGATGTTCAGGGGATGATGGTGTGGGACGGCCAGAGGCAGATGATGGCCCAGCTCCCTCCTGGACACCTGTGGATGACACAAAACATTCACATGTTGGTGGACCCAGACACTTGTCACATGTTTCCTTCCACCCCCTCACATGCTACTACACACCAGATAGGAGAAAAAACACACTTACCTGTCCTCAAGGCCGGTTCAACTGAGTCATAGCCCTCCACTCCCTCCACTTGCTCCCTCTGAAGGCACCAGGCAACCACCTGCTCCTCAGGAGTCAGCCTAAGAGCAGAGGCTGGTCCACCTCCAGTGGCGCTGGCATGCCTCCTCATCTTGCCCAGCTTCTCTTTGACCTTCCTACGCAGGTCATTCATCTTTTTCAAAATGTCCTTGGGCCTCCTAACCTCATTCCCAAGGGCATTGACCTGGGTGGTGATCCTCATCAGGATCTCATCCCTCTTGGCCTTACTCTTGCCTTTACTTTCTGCCCCATGGAGGCGAGCATCATACCTCTCCATGGCCGATATAATAATCGCCCTCTCCTCTGGGGAGAAGTTTTTCTTCCTTTTATCACTGCGAGGAGCAGGCATGGCACAAAGTAAGACACAGCAAAAGTACTTACACCTCAAGAAACCAAACGGGCATAAGAGGTGGGCCGGCGTATCTCAGGGTATACGCTGGGCGTAGTTGTGAGCATGCGCAGAGGGGCGCAGGTCATACGATCACGTCACGGCGCATTCGCCGTTCGTTCGGCCCTTCATTTGCATGGGGTCACGCTTCATTTAAATGGATCACGCCCACTTCCTTCCTACTTTGAATTACGCTGGCTTACGCCAACGAATTTACGTTACACCGGCGCAAAATTGGGCGCATTTGCTATGAGAATACAGAGCTTACCTCTCTAACTTACGTCGGTGCGATGCATATGAGATGCGCTACGCCGGCATAAAGATGTGAATCTGGGCCTATGTGTGAAGATTGATTCTCAAATATTCTGTAATTCTGAGGAAGCATTTTTATTTGGTATATGTGGAGTTAATCGCACAGTGTCCAATCTCATATTCTGTATGCTGGGTATAATACTCAATATCTCTTTTTATTGTGCTTGCTATCTAAGGTAAGATTTATTAGTAAACCTCCTACTACTGAAACAGCTACAAGATGAGCATTTTGATATATTAGAGTATAAATTAATTTAGGTAAAAATATTTCTTTTACCCTTAGACAAGCCGGGGAATTAAGGTTATCACCCACATATATTAAGTTGTAAATGTTATCAAACTGTAAAAAATGTAAATAAAAACAAGTAGGTAACCATGCTCATGGTAGCAAAGATTTAAATTCCAATTTCAGGCAAGATTAAAACGCCCAGTTATTTCCATTGACAAACTCTCAAAACGTTCAAATTATCTGAATCATCAAGTAAACCATCGTGGTGGCTTTTTCGGATGTGAAGTGATCCACCCCTGCAGTCTAAGCCCACTAGAAACTGATTATGGTGCTGCCCCTCTTTGTGACATTATTTTCTTAAGGGATTGTGAGAGCCCTGGCAAGGCCTTCCTTTGCTCTTTATAAGGGTATCTTTTTATATAAAGGTAGACTGGTCGAGGAAAAAAGCCCACCAATGTAATAGTAATCTGCTAATTCAGCCTACAAAAATTGCCAATGCCACAAAACTAACTGAATTTGATCAACCATATTCTCATGTTAGAGAAGTATAACACATTTTATTAGCGGAAAACTTTTATGGCTTGGGGGCAATTTATTTTAATTATGTTAACAACTTGACATTCAACAAAAAGTTATGTAACAGGATTGGACATGTTTGTTCAGCAGAATTTTTTCTTTCAGCAGGTTTTGGGCATCGTTCACCAACCTGATTGTTGATAGATTTATATAGATGGATTTATTTATTTTTTTAACTAAAGAACATGTAAAAAAAACTGTGTATGTTTATTTACTTGTTTTGTGAACGTGTAGGAGGTACTATAGTACTATGCTTTCCTTACTTATTCACTCACAAGGGGGATTATCTGGGACCCCTTTTTGTTAAAGTAGACTTCCACATTTTGTTAAGTCACCCACCCACTGGCCCTCACATTCACCCGGCCAGGGTTACAAAGACAACGTGTTTTGCCAACAGGGTTCCCCCGTGGAAAATAACCCCCTTTTTGAGGCTATGGGGCCTAGAATGGATGAGGGGGAGAGACACACTTTCACCACCCCTTTCCTAACTATCCAGGCTTTATGCTCAGAAGAGGGTCTGGTATGGATTGTATATATTTATTTTTTTGCATGGGGTTTCCCCTTTAAATCCATACCAGTCCCTTCAAGTCTGGTATGTATTTTTGGAGGAACTCCATGATGTTTTTGTGGGGGCCCCTAATATCTATACCAAACTCTCATCTAGATTAAAGCGGAGTTCCAACCACAATTAGCATTTTTTAAATGTATGTCCTTTCATCCTGCGTTTTTATAATATAAATCCGGTCACTTACTATTTTACAATCCGCCGGTGATCCGCATAGATATTTAAAAAAGATAGTTTATAAAACTATGTCCACACCGTTGTCATTTTGCTTGTGGGCATTGTGAAGCCTACAAGCACTTACTTCCTGGAAGTCTTACTTTTTTAGGTCTAATGAGCACAATAATAAAAAAATTTGGATGGAAACTCCACTTTGAGGGTTTGTTATAGATCAAGATAATTCCCGGTTGCTTTGTTTACAAACAGAAGTAAGCAACCAAAGATTTCATTTGTCTGTGATTTAAACAGCAATTTTTATTTTCTTTGCATACAGTTTTGCTGTAGTAGGTTGTATACATTGAACAGATGAGACACTTTAAACACAGGTTAAGGGCACCCAGGCATGTTATTTAAAGTAATTTGGTAATTTTAATGTTGACTTAAAGCATTATTAAAATCGCCAAACTAGATTTTTACATTTTGTTTGCTTTGGTACCTCTCCCTCAAGGCACAGCCCCCAATGCCATTTGTTTGACAATCCTTGCGTATTAGTCTAGAAAATGTCTATAACTGCCTTTTAACATTCCACTTCAATGGGGTTCGGATTCAGCACCCGAAATGTACTCATGTTCTCAGAACCTTTCTCAAACCAAACCCAGGTATGTCCGGCTCATCCCTATTATGAAGATTTGTCCTGATAATCATGTCAATGTTGAATGGCATGGGGAATTAAAGTGAATGTAAATGAAAACATTTGAGTTGCTACCACAATAGGCATAGAGGGGAAATCTTCCAATGGGCACACTTGTTGTGGAGATTTCCCTCACACTGGAGAAATATCTTCTCGCTTGCTGATGAGTCTACAGGAAGTGAAGTGAAATCTTCCTATGAGACATATATGGCAAACATACAAATAACAGCAGTTTTAACTCCCTAAATCTTTTCAAAATGGAAAAAAAAGGGAAGCCTGCCTAATTCAAAATGGGCTGGTAGGGGGCGTGTTGTATGCAAATTAGTCGTGACCCCACGTAATTGACATTACTAACGCATGCGCCGTCCGTGAAAGTATCCCAGTGCGCATGCTCGAAATCACGTCGCAAATAGTCAATGCTTTCGACGTGAACGTAACTTACGCACAGCCCTATTCACGTACGACTTACACAAACGACGGAAACTACGGAAAATTCGACGCTGTCCCGACATCCATACTTAACATTAGCTACGCCTCATATAGCAGGGGTAACTTTACGACGGAAAAAGCCTTACGTAAACAACGTAAAAAAATCCGCCGGGCGCACGTACGTTTCTGAATCGGCGTATCTAGCTCATTTGCATATTCTATGCGGAAATCAATGGAAGCGCCACCTAGCGGCCATCGTAAATATGCACCCCAAGATACGACGACGTAGGAGACTTACACAGGTCGTATCTTAGCAACATTTAAGCGTATCTCAATTTGAGCATACACTTAAAGATACGACGGCGCGGATTCGGACTTACGACGGCGTATCTACTGATAGGCTCGTCGTAAGTCTTTCCGAATCTAGCCCATTGTTTTTTTTTTTCAAAATTGTCAACCTTTTTTTATAGTCCAAAAAAAGGACATATATTTTATTTGGGTACAGAGTCAAACAACGGCGCAATTGTCATTTAAATAACGCAGTGTCCTATCACAAAAAAGGGCCTGGTCGTGAAGGGGGGTGAAGTCAAGTGGGTGAAGTCAAGTGGTTAAAGGGCCATACACACAGACCGAATATCGGGTTTCTATTGAACCGGTCGACATTCAGCCCATGTGTACGGCAGCCAGCTTCTGTCGAAGGGGACCAAAAGAGGAACAGTCATCCAATGAGCGCTGTCAGCCGATGGCTGAAAACGCTGACCAGTGTTTTTTGGTGGGGAACTGTTTCCCTGTCAGAACACAATAGCTCAGCAGGGGAGTTCGCTGAACTAGCATAGCATAGTTAGTTGTAGTCTCCCTTGTTACTGCCTCCCATGCTTGTCTCCAGGACTCCTCCAGAGCCTCTCCCATTCTCTGGAACTCCCTGCCTCAGTATTTTCCAATCAGTCCCTACCCTGTCCACCTTTAGGCAATCCCTGAAAACTAATTTATTCGGGGAAGCCTATACCAGTATACCACCTCCGCCTAAGAACTGTACCCAAGCCACCTTCATCAGATCGCAGCTATTTCCTTTTGTTCTTCCTCCCCCTTCCTTTAGATTGTAAGCTCCACTAGTAGGGCCCTCCCGTCCCTTCTGTATTGAACGGTATTGTAATTGTACTGTCCCCCTTTACATTGTAAAGAATAATAATAGTACATTGGCTCCTTTCGAGCTCTTCAGTTTTTTTTCCGTTCAGCCAACTGGGTTGAATGAAAAAAAAAAAAACGAAGAGTGTGTTCTAGGATTAAGTTTAGTAGTTTTAAACCCTATGTGCCTGTTCATAAAGAAATGATTTAGGAGGCAAGACTGTCTGCAAACAAGCAAACTCCCCTGGGGGATCCAATCTAATGTATGATATTTTCTAAACAAGTGTTTTCAACCTGTGTGCTTTAGATACAAGATTTTGATATTTGCATATTAGTATTCCTGAACATGGCTTATTAGACACAAAACTTACCACACAGGTTCACAAATTGCAGACTTGCAATTAAACACATCCTTTCATATTCTTAAAGAAAGAGCAAACGCATCGACACATCTTAACATCTCGAGTCACAATCCTCCTCATTTACATTGCGGTTTCTCATTGCCCCTTCCCTAGACCTGTCTCTTGTCTGTCACAGCTCATCTTGCATCCCATCCTCTTTCCTATAGTTCATCTCACGCACCTCCCAGCAGTCTCAGATTGAAGCCCCCACCTGTCAGTCTTTCTGGAGCTGCTTGGAGATGTGCCCAAGAGAGAAGAGTAAGAAAGTACAGGAAATTGAGAGTAAAACTCTGCTTACTACCAGTGACCGTGACACTGCAAACTGGAATAAATGTACATATGTATTTTTTTCCTGACTGAGAACTAAACAGAATTATAAAGTTACAATTAGGAAATTGCCCATAATGGTTACAGCTGATATAATAGGTTTACGTTCATGAGAAGCATGGTGTCTAACCCAGAAGGTCCTAGGTTTACGAGGACGTCATTGGTTTTATAGCAGCATCAGTTTATTTATACAGTGCCACTGGGCATATTGCACTTTACACATTTAAAAGACAGCAGGGAGTAACAGACAATATAGGAAAATAAATACAAGTGAACTGACAGGCATTAAAGGCAATTCAAAAAAGTCATCCATGCTCATAGTCTAATTAGGTTAATGGAAAACAAACAGAAATAGTAGTTAAAATTCAGTGCGTATATCAATTTGAACCACAAGGTCAAAGTTCAGAGCAAGAGCCATATACCTATCTGACTGCTTTGTGGAGATTGAGAAGGGTTATGTATTTATGACTGGAGGATCAATTAATAAGCAAGCTGATTTATGAAACAACTATGTAAGCTTCATTTCCTTTTTTTTTTTTGGTTTCTTTTTTTTTCGTTTTTTTAGATTTGAGATCGTATTGTGTTCCAATTTTATCAAAACATTTTTATTTATATATGCTTTAACATTGAGGCCAATTTATAGCAAATCATCGACCAGTGTATTAAGCATCACACTCAGGTTTCCTATGTTGATTGCAGTGCTTTTAATGAGGAAACGCTTAGACACCTTAGACCTGTCACAGTGACAAGTGTCTGCGCCTGCAGCACGGGTCTTGCATTAATAACATCATGCCTTCAGCATATCATTCAAATCCAGAGCTAAATAGCCAATGACTATTTTAATTATGGCTGGGAAGCCTCATCCTGTCCTGGACATTTACCTAGATGAAGGCACATAGCCACAAATATTCCATATTTCACTTTCTTTGTGACCCCACTCTAAGCACTCGTCTAATTTTCTAATTTATGCCTGCAATAGAGTAAATGTCCAACATAAAGATAACTGATTTCCATAGTAGCAGAAATTACTGACATTTCAAAATGGCAAGTGTCATTTTTACAGTACTGGTCTTACACCTATAACAGCATGCCACCCACATATAAACCCAACAACCCAACCTGGAACCAGATATTCCATTATTATTTTAAGCAGTTCAGACCATAATTTTTTTTACATTTCCACTATTGACCTATTGATTTGGCCATAACTTAGCCAATACTTAAAGCGGAACTCTACCCAACAAATTGCTTCTTGCTGCAGGCTGCCATTTTTCTGAAGCCCAGAGCCCCCTAACAGCAGTAAATAAAAAAGTGGAACTAAACCCATTGATTTTAAAAAAAACTGTTACAGTATCTCACAAAAGTGAGTACATCCCTTGCATTTTTGTAAATATTTTATTATATCTTTTATTATATATTTTCATGTGATAACACTGAAGAAATGACTACTGCTATAATGTAAATTAGTGAGTGTACAGCTTGTTTAACAGTGTAAATTTGCTGCCCCCTCAAAATAACTCAACACACAGCCATTAATATCCTAACCGCTGGCAACAAAAGTGAGTACACCCCGAAGTGAAAATGTCCAAATTGCGCCCAATTAGCCATTTTCCCTCCCCGGTGACATGTGACTTGTTAGTTTTAGAAGGTCTCAGGTGTGAATAGGGATCAGGTGTGTTAAATTTGTTGTTATCACACTCACTTTCTCATACTGGTCTCATACTGGTCACTGGAAGGATTTGAAAAAATTATTGTTGCTCTACATAAAGATGGCCTAGGCTATTAGAAGATTGCCAATACCCTAAAACTGAGCTGCAGCATGGTGGCCAAGATCATACAGTGGTTTAACAGGACAGGTTCCACTCAGAACAGGCCTCGCTAGGGTCAACCAAAGAAGTTGAGTGCACCTGCGTAGCATGATATTCAGGGGTAGTCTTTGGGAAATAGAAGTATGAGTGCTGCCAGCATTGCTGACGAAGTTAAAGGGGTGGGGGGTCAGCCTGTCAGTGCTCAGACCATACGCAGCACACTGCATCAAATTGGTCTGCATGGCTGTCGTACCAGAAGGAAGATGATGCACAAGAAAGCCTGCAAACAGTTTGCTGAAGACAAGCAGACTAAGGACATGGATTGATGGAAACATGTCCTGTGGTCTAATGAGACCAAGATAAACTTATTTGGTTCAGATGGTGTCAAGCATGTGTGGCGGCAACCAGGTGAGGAGTATTTCTTGCCTACAGTCAAGCATGGTGGTGGGAGTGTCATGACCTGGGGCTGCATGAGTGTTGCCGACACTGGGGAGCTACAGTTCATTGAGGGAACCATGAATGTCAACATGTTCTGTGACATACTAAAGCAAAGCATAATCCCCTTCCTTCGGAGACTGGGCCGCAGTATTCCAACATAATAACGACCCCAAACACACATCCAAGATGACCACTGCCTTAGGGGCATGTCTGTGATGGCGAGCAGCTACTTTCTGCTCGAGCTCCGCCGAGTCATCTGTTTTTATCCGGATCCAGGCACTTTTTCCTGCTGCTAACCCTCCCCGCAACTCCTGGATGAGGCGGCGATCCTCCGGTGCGTTTGCCGGTAGGGGGAAGAGGCTCAAATTCCCGGTTATAGGAGAGGAAGCCCTGTCGCCTCTGCCTCCCGCCCACATGGAGACCCGCGCTGCACGAGGCACCAACAAGGCCTCACAGACATCCCTGATGGCGGCACCTGGCTCCCGTCCCCCCTGGCTGGCAGAGGTGATGGCGGAGGTGATGACTGCCATAGCGACGTTCCAGACCACACTGACAGCGAAAATCGAGGCCGTCCAGCTAGACATAGGCCTCATACGGCAGGACATGGACAAGCTGTGGTCTCGAGTGACGGAGACAGAGCAGAGGGTCGACGCGATGGAGGATGATGTTGTGGAACACTCTGCTGCCATCCGCACCCTCCAATCCAAGGTGAAGGCCCTGGAGTACAGGGCGGAGGACGCGGAGAACCGTAATAGGAGGAATAACCTCCGTATCGTTGGCCTGGCCGAGGGGGTGGAGGGCAACCACCCGACTACCTTTGTGGAAAACCTCCTGCCAGAGGCCCGTTTATCCCCCCCAATATGTGGTGGAGCGGGCTCACCGAGTGCCCCTGAAGCCAGCTCCCCCTGATGGCCCACCACGGACCCTTTTACTCCGGGTCTTGAATTTCCGCGATAGGGATGAGATCCTCCGTGCCTCCAGGGCCCTGGGAGAGCTACGCTACCAAAACAACAAGCTACTCATCTTCCCCGACTATTCTGTGGAAACGCAGAAGATGCGCAAGTCCTTTGACCAGGTGAAGGCGGCTATGCGTGCCAGGAACATTCGTTACAGTGTCCTGTTTCCTGCTCGCCTCAGAGTCCAGGATGGTGAATCCACATGCTTCTTCAACTCTCCTCGTGAGGCCTCCGCGTGGAAGCCTGAAAATGTGAGTGTGCCTTTCTGATGCTGATGGTGTGTCCCCCTGGCCTCCCCCCTCAACCCCCCCCCCACTCCTGTGCCCGGTCTATTTGGCCTTCTATCCCTTGGGACCGATTTGCTGCTTTATGGGACCGGAGGATGTGGCCTGTGGGGACCGGGAGGAGGGACACACCGACACTTTTGTTGCACCTGTTGTGCCTTCGGTAACTACTACTTCCAGTTTATGAATGTACCCCTGACGTAGTCAGGAGATGACGGTGTGCTTCTCCTCCACAGGAGTTGCGCCTACCTTTCCTGGATTGTACTATGTTTATTATTCATGGGGGGGGGGTGGCTGACATTTGTACTTCCTTTTTATTTTTTACTTTTTTCCTTTTATTTTTTGTTCGGAACTGCACTGGGCTCCCCCCCCCCCCGCCCCCGTGCTGACTGCCTGACTGACCTGGCAGGAGCCACGGAGCGTTGTCCCTGTAAGCCTGCTTATACCCCCAGGGTTTTTTATGGGGGGGGCAACTTCGCCGCCTGCACAGCCCCTTATTTGGTGGCCGGCGAGCCGACATGTTCTTTGGGTTGTAGACCCTCCTCAGTTTTGGGTGGACGGGTGGGGTGGGGGGGTTCTGACGTTTAGCCCTATGGGGGCTGGTTTCTTTTTGGGAATTTTTTTGTTGTTTATTTTACTGTTATGCCTTATTTTTCTGTTCAGACAATTACTGTTTCAGCATTGCACCATTGTCAGTTCTGCCCGTCCGAGGTCCTGGGACTAGCTCCGGGAGCAACTATGCACACTTATCCTCATCCGATTATTGACCTTAACTTCCATGTCCACACTTAACATTATATCATGGAACACTAGGGGGCTCAATTTACCTACCAAACGCACATATGTATACTCTTGGAAACGCACCTGGTGGGGAGCAGAACTCCACTCTTAAATAACCCTGGGTGGGTCACCACTACCACTCTACATACTCTAAGTTTGCACTGGGGGTCAGTGTACTGGTGCTCAAGTCCCTTGGACCCGGACAGTAGATTTGTTATACTTCATGCTAAGATTCACTCCTTAACTTGGACAATAGTGGGGCTGTACTTGCCACCTCCGGCTTCCTTAACCCTGTTGAACCATGTGACGACCAAAATTGCTGAATTTGCTTCTGATAACACTGTTATTCTAGAAGATTTTAATCTGGTTCCTGACCATGGCATGGACAGGATGTCGTTGGTGGGACAGGCCTGCCCTGGACTGGCCAGCTGGGCGGACACCTATGGGCTCACGGATGTGTGGAGGTGGAGACACCCCCAGGCCCGAGCCTATACGTGCCAGTCGGCATCCCACAGGACATTCTCCCGCATCGATCTGGTATATGCGGGAGCTCCTGTCCTGTCAAGGGTCGCGGGTGTATGTATACTGCCTAGGGGGATCTCGGACCATGCGCCATTGCTTCTGGCTCTAGATCTCTCTGTAGGCCCAATGCCTAGCTTGTGGAGATTGTCAAGATTCTGGATTTCGAATGGGCTAATGTGGATGGGCAGTTTGTAAAGGAGTTGGCCGGCTATTGGGCTGCCAACGCTGGCTCCGCCGCAGCTTCGACGGTGTGGGATGCCTTTAAGTCTGCGACCCGGGCACACTACCACACCATTATCGCTAGAGTTCGCAGAGAGCCTAGAGCAGAACTGACAAGAGCAGAAAGGGAAGCGACAGGGGAGGAGGCGATTTTTGTTAGAACCAGGAGTCCCCAACATTACGCGCGACTGCAGGCCCTGACTAAGGAGGTCCTCCGCCTCCGTACCTCACTTACCCAAAATAAATTGTTGGCTCAGTCCCAGAGAATATTTGAACAGGGGGATAGGTCGGGGCAGCTTCTGGCCTGGCTCTCTAGGGAGCAGACGGGGGGGCTGAGCATCTCACAGATCCAGAATCCTGCTGGAGTGGTTGTCCACTCTCCGGCTGAGATCAACCACTGTTTTGCTGAATTTTACCAGGCCCTGTATAGCTCTAGAGTGGATTATGGGGAGGATGACCTGACCCATTACTTAGCTGATATTGATTTGCCGGTTCTCACACCTACGTACCGTGACAGATTAGACTCCCCCATTACGATAAAGAAAATCCTACAGGCACTGAAGTCTATGCAGCCTGGCAAGACGCCAGGGCCTGATGGTATTCCTGTAGAATTCTACAAGCATTATGCGGCAGAGCTTGCCCCTAGACTGCAGGCCATGTTTGCCTCGTTGACGGGGTCGGGGGGACTTCCTGACACCATGAGGGAGGCGGTCATTGTTGTGATCCCCAAACTTGGGAAATACCCGATATTCTGCTCCTCATATCGCCCCATTTCCCTCCTGAAAGTGGACAGGAAAATATTGGCCAAGGTTCTAGCCACTAGATTGAACATGGTTATAACGGCTCTGATTCACTCTGACCAAACTGGGTTCATGCCAGGCAGGGGCACCGACATAATTATTCGGCGACTCCTTACCCACATAGACAGGGCGGCCGAGGGTTCGGCGGGCGTGGTAGCCTCACTCGACGCGGAGAAGGCCTTTGATTCTGTCGAGTGGGGCTACCTTTGGAGAGTTCTCTCGGGCTTTGGGTTTGGATCGGGCTTCCTGCACTGGGTGCGTATGCTGTATACTAGCCCTGTAGCTAGGATCCGCACTAATGGCTGCCTCTTGGAGGCTTTTCCACTGGGCCGGGGCACGCGACAGGGGTGCCCACTCTCCCTGGGTCTATTTGCACTTGCAACTCAGGGCGGAGGAGAGGATGCGTGGGATACAGATAGGCCGATTGAGGAGAAGCTATCCCTGTACGCGGATGACACTCTGCTATACTTGGAAGATGCTTCGTCCTCGCTGCAGACGGCACTGGAGATGTTCGATCGCTTTGGTCGCTACTCAGGGATACGAATTAACTGGGATAAATCGGTCCTGTTTCCGCTGCATCCCATGTCCCCACGACCCACGTTGAACAATCTGCTCAAGTGGGTAGACAAATTCACTTATCTGGGTAATAAAATTACGGGTAAGACAGAGGACTACGTGGGTACTAATATACTACCCCTCATGTCGCAACTAGTATCTAAATGTGCAGTGTGGCGCTCCCTACCCCTGACACCTGTTCAACCTCTTGAAAATGTTTTTTCTGCCAAAGTTTCTTTATTTTTTTCGAAGCACACCATCTCATCTTCCTGGATCCTTCTTCCAAAGATTGGAGAGTGTGGTGCTGTACTTTGTGTGGGCCGGACGGCCCCCCAGAGTGGCGAGACACATTCTATACCTCCCTATGTCGGGGGGGGGGGGGATTGGCACTCCCAAACTTCTGGGGTCCTAGGGCTAGCCCCTCCATGACATCGCTTATGCGTACTACTGTGAGAGTCTGGCAGTAGGCCAGAGCAATTTATAGAAAACTGAATCACATCTCCCCTTACGTCCCCTTGTGGGGCAACCATATGTTGCCCCACTTTGATAGCATCCCAGACCCATCTCTCTGGGCGAAAAAGGGGATCACTACGGTCAGGCACATAGTTTTGGATGGTAGGCTCCGGACCTTCCAGGAGTTGCGCAGCAGCTGCTCTTTGCCGGCCTCTTTCCAGTTTCGGTACTGGCAGCTGAAGCATGCCTTCAGAGCTCAATTCCCTGAACCTCTAATTGTGGAGTCGGACTCCATAGAGCGCCTTCTGATCTCTGATGTGATGGGGCGCCCTCTCTCTTTCCTATATCTTTATCTCACGGTGGGGTATGATACTAAGCTCACTAGAACTTGGGATAGGTGGAAATCGGATATACCGTCTCTGGAGGAGGAGAAATGGGAGGACTGCCTTTCTACGTATAGCCCCTCTTTAATTGCCGCTAGGGACAGATTTGAGCAGCTTAAATTTTTGCATAGAGCATTCTATACGCAGCAGCGGCTGGCGCATGTATATCCCCAGAGAGACCCCCACTGTCCAAGATATAAGCAGGAGGTAGGAACTTTTTGGCATATGGTCTGGTCTTGTCCCAAACTTCAGCCCTACTAGGCGGCTGTGGCTTCCACTCTCAGTGATATCTGCAAGATTAGGATACAGGCTGACCCGAAACTTTTATTGCTGAGCTATATGGAGGACGTGGAGGGTGATAGATACTGCAATTCGTGCTTGACATTCTCCTTATATTATGCTAGGCAGGAGATTATGTTAAAATGGAAGTCAGAGGATCCCCCCACCCATGACTCCTGGCGGAGGTCGGTGACTTTGGTGCTGCCTTTGTAGGCTGACCTACGAAAGTAGGCAGTGTCCGGGAAAGTATAATAAAATTTGGTCTGCTTGGACTGATACCTGGGCGGTTTTTAACCCTCTATCCACTTGATTGTACGTTGGGGGGCGATTATTGTGGGGGCCTCCCCCCTTCTTCTGACCCCGCTGTGGCCCCCACATCCCCTTTGTCCTCTCCCCTTATCCCCTTGCTCCCTCCCTTTTCTGGTCCCCTCCCTGCCCCTGGCT
Organism: Rana temporaria; assembly: GCF_905171775.1. NCBI lineage: Eukaryota > Metazoa > Chordata > Amphibia > Anura > Ranidae > Rana > Rana temporaria. The sequence goes on along the minus strand of NC_053490.1, from coordinate 135,847,812 downwards.
TCCCCCTGTATATGCTATTTTATGTGCTGTAGGAACTGTTGGGGGTGGTGATTGGCTTATTATGCTATACTGGATGTTAGATGGAGTTATATTCCTTGCTGGTGTATGGGCGGGATTTCCCGTGCGCTTATGGACGTTCTGGATATGTACTTTTGTATTATTGTGTTCTGTAAACTGATTGAGATGTAATGCTGAATTGTCTAATAAAAAGCTTTTTCTGTTAAAAAAAAGATGACCACTGCCTTCCTAACAAAGCTGAGGGTAAAGGTGATGGACTGGCAAAGCATGTGTCATGGATATGCAATAAAGTCTGGCAGATTACCTGTCTCCATCTGTTCATTAGAGGCCTGACTGTTCTGGTTGCCTTTTTATCACCTCTCCTTCCTGTATGGCCCCATCCAGGCCATCCCAGGAAGTCTATATTAACTGTTGCACTACAGGTCTGCAGTGCTGTTCAACCGTGTTGTTAGCTTAAGTTCCTGTCTGCAGTGTGCTACGATTACCTTCCTGTGTACCGTTTTGGCTCGTCCTTGACTTCTACATTAGTAGTAATCAGGGCCGGCCTTTGGGGTGTGCGAGCTGTGCGACCGCACAGGGCGCCATTGGGCAAAAGGGGCGCCGTGCGGCCATCACAGCTCGCAGAATGTGAGTAGCAGTCAGTTACTCACATGATCATCACAGGAGTCCGACTCCTACGATTCACAGCTACAGACGCTGCCAGGTCCCCCTGCCCTGGGACAGGGTGAAGAGCAACGCATCGGCTGCGGCACATGAAAAAAAATGGCTGCTGCCGGCCCCGACAGGCACACTGCGCATGAGCCGCCGCTGCTCGGGAAAGCCCGAAAACGCTTGGCTATTCTCGGGCAGAGGGCGCATGCGCAGTGGCGTCTAAGCGCTGGGCGGCGCCATTTTTAAATGCAAAGCCGCACCGTCCACCGAAAGGTAAGTCACACTGAGCCCCTGGCCCTGCATGCATCTACTTTTTCAGATAAAAAGAAAAAATATATACTTTTTATAGCCAACCTATACACAGAAGGGGAGGAGGATATAAGGGACTTAAAATAATAATAAAAAAGAAAGAAGTAAGATACAATTATTAGTTATAAATATTTTTTTCCTCTTTGTATATGTTTAGGTGACCAGGGGGCGAGGGGTGAAGATGGGGGGGGCGCCACAGGATTAGCTCGCACAGGGCGCCTGAACACCTAAGGCCGGCCCTGGTAGTAATTATGCTACCAAAATTAGTGTGTGCTGTAAACTGCCCCAAGCATTGCTCAACTTTCTTCTTGCTGGAGTCTGTCATCAAACGGTTTGTGTCATAACTGATCACATGTGCAGCACCATGGTAGTTGCAGATCAGCATTCTTGGCTGTAAAGGATAGGAGGGTTTAATTCCGCTTTAAGGCTGTCAGCAGATCGTTCTCTATACAAACTCAGTAGTGCCTTAAAATGCCTAAAAATTGAACATGTACAAAACAGGTTGAAACAGTGTAGAACTAGATTTTAAACAGTATAGGGACTTATTTGTAATGTTTTACAAAGCTTTACCTGCAAAAGGGTCCAGCCTGATGTGATCTAGCAGGACTTCATTTTCCGACTAAAGTTCCACTTTAGGACAACAAATTAATACATATGTTGTTTTTATTGTAATTTTTTGTTTTTACAAGTACAAACAAGACTTCCTCCTAGCAATATTATATTGATAAAATGATTTTCTTTTCTTTGTAATATGTAGACAAAATATATAACACCCCGTTGATCTGTTATGTATGAACAAGAGACCAGAGAAGTTACAATGAAACAATAACATTGCTATATAGCAACTCCTCTTGACACAGTTTAGTCTAGGTTCACACTATTGCTGGTGAAGGAAAGTGTGTAAATCACATGCGTCCCTGCACTCTCAGGCAACCGCAGCAAAAACATGCTGCTGTTCAGCAGACATTCTTAAGGGTACCCCAATGCATTGGAAAGCAAGGTGTGTTTTCTCATGCACAGAAATGCATGGTGCCCAGAATAGGTAGTATAGGTACCAGTAACGTGTCCCCCTTGAGAGCAAAAGGGTAGTGTTCCTAATATAAGGCCTTATAATTATCTTCACCGGCAGTTGGAGCTCAGAGAAGCAAAAAACCCTTAAGTATGGCAAAAGTGGTCAGCAATCAATGCAGAGATAGTTGGTCTGACTAATGACAGGTCCTCTTGGCAATCCAAGTCTGTGAGGTCTGTATGCAGTGTTCAAGAGTGATGTGCTAGTGGCTGGCAATAGGATTTTGGGCATGTGCCCGCTCACCAATCCTGATGACCACAAACGACTGTCCTGTGAGCAATGCAAGTTGGTCCTTTATCTAGCGATCAGGTCGAGATGGCTGTTCGGCTAGCTGGTTCAGTGGTCTGCACGGCACCTCTGCTGTCAGCGATGATGCAAGGATACCCTTGGCGTGGCAAAGCAAAGTTCATCCTATTTGGGCTGGAACCCCAGTGGCAGTGGGTGGCGTGATGGGCCGCAATCCTCCGGTCAAAGCGGCGGACCAATGCTCATACGATGGATTCCGGAAAGCAAGAGAGCGTGGGCCTGTTTGGCAGATCCCTTTAAAGCCTCTCCCATAATTCTACCCTGGAGAGGGTGGCCTGCTGGGAGGCGTAGTTCATGGGTAATCCAACAGTTGAACGATGGCTGCACAGAGGACTACAGTTCCCATGATGCTCATCTCTAGGTTCAGAAATGTGATGCAGGTGATCTGAAAATAGAGGATAAGTATGCAGTGTGAGATAACTGTAGTCCGTTCCTGGCTACAAAAGAATCCAGTCAAAGTATATAAAAAGCACAATGCATTAGCATTTTTTTTATAAACAGAATGAATAACAATCCTTACACATACTGGAAAGAAAATTATCCAGTTTCTAAAATAAATATATTGCAATGCAAAGTGTGCCAAATGAATAAACCTAGGGTAAGTTGAATGTTTTTTTGGGGCATAGCGAAATTTAAATGAATAATAGAGATTTAGAAGAAGGAATATAGCGGGAAAAAGATTTGTGGATGCAAAGCAGCAATAATAAATACATATCTTGCACCCAAATGTGTTTCTGCAAAACAAAATGTTGCAATAAAATAGCATTTTGTTGCAAAGGATGACATCCAAATATATGTGCTATTTGTGGACAAAAATATATAGTTGGTACTATATTTATCATACATGTTGCAAGTTTACTATATTGACAACAAGAAGGTTAGAGATATAAATGCGCCCAAAAAATCTGGACATTTGTGGGAGGTGGAGAGCAGGTGTGATGGAAAAATGGAAAAGTTACTTCACAACTAGGTATGAGGTTTGGATTCAACCTCAAACATCCCGCTGCTTCTGCAGTAGGAAGATCGTCATTCTTTGGTTGTATTACTGCCACCAACAGTGACGTAGTGTGGGTTGTCAGCACCTGGGGCAAGGCAAGAAATTTGCTCCTTCTAACCTGCGGACATTTAGCACTCCCTGAGTCCCTTCCCTTCTTACAATTGTACTGACCAGTCTGATTGCTACACTGACCACTACATTAACCTACCTGAAAACTACACTAACCTACCTGACCACTACACTAACCTACCTGATTTCTACACTGAACTACCTGACCACTGCACTAACCTACCTGATTCCTACACTGACCTACCAGACCACTACATTAACCTACCTGATTCCTACACTGACCTACCTGACTACTGCACTGACCTACCTGATTCCTACACTGACCTACCTGACCACTGCACTAACCTATCAGATTCCTACACTGACCTACCTGACCACTACACTAACCTACCTGATTCCTACACTGACCTACCTGACCATTGCACTAACCTACCTGATTCCTACACTGACCTACCTGACCACTACACAAACCTACCTGATTCCTACACTGACCTACCTGATTCCTACACTGACCTACCTGACCACTCTACTAACCTACCTGATTCCTATACTTGCCACCACACTGACCTACACTGACCTACCTGTCCACTATCCTGACCACTACCCTACAGGGATGGACTGGCCATAGGGACTACAGGGAGTTTCCCGGTGGGCCGATGGTTCAGTGGGCCGTTTTTTAAAACTGAGACTCTCTTAGACCCCCCTGTCTCTTAGTCCCCCCCCCTCTGTCTCTCAGTTCTCCCCCTTGTCTCTTAGTCCCCGTGTCTCTCAGTCCCCCCCTCTTTTAGCCCCATCCTCTGTCTCTCAGCCCCCTCTATCTCTCAGACCCCCCCTCTGTCTCTCAGCTCCCTCTTCTGTCTCATTCACTCCCTGACTCTTAGGCTGCTTTCACACTGGGGCGGGCATTGACGGTAAAACACTGTCGTTTTAGCTGCACTATTCGGCATCTAGCAGGTGCTTTTAACCCCCACTAGCAGCTGAATTCAAGGTTAAATGCGCCCGTGTAGCGCTGCTGCCGAAGTGCTTTGCAGGCGCTTCAGCTGTGGTGGCCAATTTCAATGGGCAGGAGCAGTTTGTACACCGCTCCTCCACCGCCCCAAAGATGCTGCTTGGAGGACTTTTTTTAACGCCCAGGCAGAGCCCCAGTGTGAAAGCACTCATTTTCAGCATTTTATTGAATTAAAGTGGGCCGGTCTGGATGAAGTCCAGGGCCAAATTTTTGTCCCAGTCCAGCCCTGCTACCCTACACTGACCACTACACTACCTGATTCCTATACTGACCACTACACTACCTGATTCCTATATTGTCCACCACACTACACTGACCTACTGGACCACTACACTACACCGTCCACTACACTGACCACTACACTAAACTGTCCTTTACTCTACATTGACCACTCCACCACACTGACCACTACACTACACTGACCACTACACTACACTGTCCACTACACTGTCCACTAAACTACAGGCATACCCCACTTTTAAGTACACAATTGTGTTTATTTACTAAAGCTGGAAAGCGCAATATTAGGCTCACTTCTGCATAGAAACTAATGAGCTTCTAACCCTAACTTGTTCAATTAAGCTTATAATTAATATAAAACCTGGAAGCTCATTGGTTTTTATGCAGAAGTGAGCCTGATTTTGCTCTTTCCAGCTTTAGCAAATAAACCCCATTGTGTACTTAAAAGTGGGGTATGTCTGTACACTGTCCACTACACTGACCGCTACACTGTCCACTACACTATACTGACCATTACACTACACTGACCACTACACTACACTGACCACCACTCTGTCCACTACACTATACTACACTACACTGACCACTACACTAATTTTGTTTGGGTACAGCGTTGCGCGACTGTGCAATTGTCAGTTAAAGCAACGCAGTGTCGAATCACAAAAAATGGCCTGGTCATTGAGCAGCTTAATCTTCAGGGGCTGAAGTGGTTAATTATATCTATTTCAATTAAAATCTGACATTTGAATGTTTTTTATTTTAATTTTGCAGAATCAAATTGAGCTTCTTTATTTAATATTTGTTGTATTTAATTTTTTAACAAGAAGACTACAGACAGAATAACCATGTAATAAAAAACAGCACACTCTTTAAATATTGCACACTCATTATCTGATGAAACAAACTTCTTTCTCATTTCTGTACACTAGTTTTCAGCTGGTATACTCTTTAAAAGGTCTCCAACTACAGAAATGTCACACATGACTTCCCCTGTCTTAAGACCCAGCTAAAGGGCATCATTAAGAAGGATTGACTCTTTTTTTCTATTTACTAAAAAATAAATAACAAAATATACATAAAAAATATCATATTGACAAAAAAATAACTAAATACATTGCAAATAATAATAATAATAATAAAACAAAAAACACTCAAGCCATTAAAAGTCCTTAAAAAAAACACCTACAGTAAAACCAAATAAACCACCATAATTCCACCTTCCCTATTGACCAAGGTGAACAAATGGAATAGATGAGGACTAAAGTCTAATGCCACGTACACACAATCAGAATTTCTGACAACAAATGTTCGATGGGAGCTTGTTGTCGGAAATTCCGTCCGTGTGTAGGCTACATCAGACATTTGCTGTCGGAATTTCCGACAACAAAAATTTGAGAGCTGGTTCCGATCGTGTGTACACAAGAGCCGCACTGCCTATTGAACTTAATTTGTCTTGGCTCATCGTAAGTCTTGTACGTCACCGTGTTTTTGACATTCTGAATTTCCGTCAAAAATCCACGGTTTTGTTGTCGGAATGTCCGATCGTCTGTACGCGGCATAAGTGGAGCAATTTTTTGGGATTCTCCAGCACCAAAAGTGGGCCCACAGGCAACAGAAACAACAACTCCAATGTATCAGGAATCAAAATGATGATAGGTTACTAAAATTTGTATCTTCATCTGGCTGTAGGCTTTTTGAGGACAAAATGTGCCCCAAATACTTGACTTTGCTTTTAGTAAGCTTTTTTGGTACCGATTGTAATTACTTTTTCTTGGAATTTTGAAGCATGGTTTTTTAATTGCAGTCATATTCTGGAATATTGCTGCCAAACAATGAGTGGACTAACTGTGCTAACTGTTCAATACACCTTTTTAGTTGGTGCATTGTTGTCTTAATCTTCAGTGCCAATTTAATAAATGGTATTTCACCATTTTCTAAATACAATTGAATTTGCTCATTCAGTCGTCAGCTGCTTTCTAAATTATTAACAAAGCTTTTGGTGTATTTCACATGCTTTTCAATATTTGAGAAGTATATTATACAGCATTTGATTTTGACATATTTGAAGTGGTAAAATTCTCCTGTTGTTTACTTCACACCTACAGTTCAAATATGCCAAAGAGGTATTCTAAGGCCCATCAGGCCAATTTTTTTTTTATAGTATTTTTTCATGTAAATTCTTTCATTGTTGTATTTTTAAGGATGTTTGAAAGCAACTAGTGTGATGGGTTGAGAAAAAAAGAATAGCTTTAATAAAAAATATGCCAGTCTTACTGGAAGTGGTCAATCCCATCTTCAGATTTTCAAAAATGTACCACCTTCTGAAACGTTTTTAATGTCTCAGGTTATTCCCCATTACCAGTTGAATGAAAATGCCACTTCCCCATGTCAAAGTGACAAAGTTGTTACTTTTTGACTGGTCAAAAATACGCTTTTTCCTGCTAATAAATACTGTATTTTTTCAATGAGCAGCAAAGTGTAAAAACATCAGGAAAAGAAGCTTGTCAAAATTGAAGTTATCAAAAACAACATTTAAATTTTGCACACGTTAATGCATCATTAAGATGGACATTGCTTTAATAAATTATTACAATTTTTAATTAGCATGTTGAAATATACAATATACCCAATTGGTACAGAAGAATTACTTTGTTATAATTTAAAGATTTTAAAACTGTTGTCTCATGTATTTATTTACTAGGTTTTATGTACTGTGTACAGTGTAAGCACTGCTTGTCTTGCTCTCACTCTCTCTCTCTATCTCTCTCTGTGCACTTAGTATTCAGCTACTGAAATGATTATTAATGACTTGTGTGTGTTAATTACACACTTATACTATCATAACGCAATAAGCACTGATCTGAAATCTTAATTAGTTGTCGGCTGTCACGGAAATCTTTTGTGTAATTGTTATTTGCCGGAGGGTTAGAGGTAATCAATTCCTCTCATTAGATCAATAGGGATATGACTCCCAGTCACAGTTTACCATATTGGAGTGCACCGTTTTTACCTGAAACAAGGCCATTTCACAATTATTGCAGAGAATCAACACCTAGATAATCTCTACATGTGTAATTCTCACTGTCAACACAATCACAGCACTGAGCACACAAGTGAATGAAACTCTGAGGACCCGAGAGCAACAAGAGGACATAATCCAAATGGAAGACTGTTCATGCATACAGCAAGGGCACTTATCGAAATGCTGCAAGGGCAGCCTGTGACCCTGCAGGTAAAAATAACAGTGATATTATCTAGAATCAAGCATTTTGTTTTCAGATAAGGATTCCATATTTGAAAGGTGAAATTAAGAAGCACGCAAAGTCACATGTATAAGCTTTAAGTTAAAGGAATTTTTTTCTATTGGACTTAGTATTCCAGGGGTCATGGTATGACCTATTTGGGAAACAGAAGGGCATACTAAATCAATATGTTTTTAAGCAGTCCTTGCATCACAATGCAAGGTCTGCCTTTTAGTTAGACTTCCACCCATGCAAAAAAAGGGGGGGGGGGGAATTAAAAAAAAAACAAATATTTACGTTATAGCCCAGCTTCTACCTGTGACACTTAGACAATTGGTTTATATGTGTGTGTGTGTGTTTTTTATGCAGTGTTTCTTTCATGGACATGCAGAGTCTAAGAACTTCAAAACATTTTGACGCAAGGTCCGCTTTCAGCAATTCAGACATTAGATGATGGTTAGTTGACCTAGACTTTTATAAGGTGATTATTTTGTCTTTATGCAGGTAGACAAATGCCAATTGGCTGACAGCTCTCAGAGAAACATTGACTCAACAGTTATGAAACCTGTCCCAATCTCTGTTGTTCTCCCTAAGGACAGAAAGCTTCAGCAGTGACTGTCATAGCTGCTTACTTCCTTCCACTCTACTCTATTGTTGTAAATTTGTAACATAAGCAGAGCCAAGCTTGCAGGTTTATGGTGAAATCTGCAGGGCTCAGAAGATTTTCTGCCCCCTTGTGTTCATAGTCTATGAAAGTATATTGTCAGCATTAAAGGCTAAGTTCACCTTTGTTCAGTTTTTTTTTTTTTTTTTTTTCAAAATTCCAGCTCCCCTATGTACCAATATAGCATTTATTTACATATTTTGCAAAAATAAAACAGCTTTTTATTAATTCTACACAGGCTTAACGGATGTTTAAAAACCAGTTACCAGCTGAGGGTGGATGATGCAGGGTGTGTGCTAATGAGGTCAGCTGGTCAATGCCTTCCTGTGTCGTGACCTAAAGTCTGTTCAGGAAGTAAGGCAGAAGTAATGGAGTAGGGTTTTTAAACATCCATGAAGAGAGTGAGATAAGCCTGTAGAATTAATGGAAAGCGGTATTATTTTTGCTAAATAATTACATTAATGCTTTATTGGTACATAGGGGAGATGGAATTTAGAAAAAAAGGTGAACAACTGAGAACTTAGCCTTTAAGGTGATCATAATTTATATATTCCAATTGTACTATTTAATTTATATATACCATTAACTCTGTAGTGTAAGGGCCTGACTGATTTGATCATACAAACAGATTTTATAGACATTCTTCACCAGGGTTACTTGGAGCTCTAAAGAGGTTGTTAGGGGTTCCTTGAGCAGGGATCAGTGTCTGACGATCAAGTAAGTTCCCACTGGCACCAAAGATCTTTTTAGATATCTGTCAGAGGGGGATTTTTTTCCCCATTGACCAAAAATGTAAGGAACGTTCTTTCCAATGACCATCACACTAATGTACAGTGAGATGTAGATAAAGCAATTAATAGGAGGGGTTCTCTGAGGCTGGAAAGTTATTTCAAGGTTTCCTAGGGCTGAGAAAAAGGCTGGTATATTGCATGGCCAGCTTTACAGTATATTAATTAGGGATAAAGGCCAAGTTTGTCACTTCCACAGGTTTACTGCCATTGCCCAGGATTTGTGAAGCTCATGAATAGCAAACTTTTAGACTTTTGACCAACCTATGATGCATTGCCTGGCCATTTTAGTCACAAGAGCTATTCAATAAATGGACAACCCAACCCTGTTTCTCACAGCTGTTTCAGCTATACTGTCAGTCTGTGTTAGAACTGTCAGCACCCCAGATGACGATCTAGAGATCAAAACGCGTCGGGACTCCATGCTGACCCTACTGCTATATTATTACATGCCTGTGTACATCTACTGAAATGTGAGTGTAATTTTTATACCTTTGCTGCCAAGTAAATTGTCCAAACAGATTTACACTATGTGCATCCTCGTTTTCTTTCCTTTGTTATATACACTCTGAGCCTCCGGATTTTGTGGATACTGCCCATAGTCAACATTGGTTGTTATTTGGCACCATCCCTCATCAATTTTATATACATCGTATATACAGTGGAAACCCCTAGAGGTCTACCCCCCTGTCTACAAGCTGCTTTGGAACCGGGACACCGCTATCCTCTATAAGCACTCATGACCTATTAAGTATATGCTTATTTAGGTCCACTTTCTTTGGTAAGCCTCCAGTTTATACCTTGGTGGTGGATCTACTATCAAATTTCACTTCTACATTCCACAATATGTCACATCTCTTTTGGAATTTTTTTCAATTTTGAATCTCACTAAGACTGTCATTGTTTACCATTCACTATGGACTTTGGGCACCTTGGTGTTAACATTACATGATTATAAGATTCATTTTTTATAGTCCTTTTTATTCAATTAACAATTATTTATTTTGTCACATATATTTAGCGCTACACTTTTTTGTTTTCTATGTTTTTCACTTGCAGGATTGATCTAATTCTGTTGTGTTGGCTGCCATTTATATGCTTATTGAAGTAGCGCGGTGAATATATACACAGCCCTCAAAATTTCCACTCGCCTACTAGCATTTGGCGAGTGGATTTAAGCTGGGGGCGAGTGATGGCAGGGATGCATGACCAATCTCCCTCCAATCTGTGCCTACACTTAGAGTCCCGATGAGATTGGCGGCCGAAGAGGAAAGGTGCATGCTCGGGAAAAGTAGTCTGTTGAGCCGCGCACAGGCAGAGCAGTACACAGGTGCTCTCCTTACAATTCTCATTAAGCCATGGGACCCAACAGTATGACCTCTCTGAGCCTGCCCCCCCTCCCCCGGGCCCCAACCAATGTAGCTGGAGAGCAGAAAGTAATGAGTGAGGTGGAGGATTGTAAAAATTACCACTCCGGTGCAGCGCTCACTGAATGTTGCCCTGACATGAGAGCGGCAGCCTTCTAGTTTGTGCAGTTTTCTTCTCCTTGTGCTCTATGTAAGTTTAGCCTGAGCACTGTGAACATACTGGTCTCAATGTGTGCTGTGCGCTGTCAGTGTGCGCTGTGCTATGGTGTCAATGGCTGTGCAGTTGTGTGGATCTCAGCGCTGGTCTGTACTCCCTCCCGCTGTGCTGCAGATCCTCTCCTCTCTGCCAGCCTGAATAAATGGGGGGAAGTGGGGACATGCAAGCATGGAGCCGCACACACAGGCTCCTGATGATGAGATGAATGGGAGAGAGAGAGAGGATGGATAGGAGTTGCAGAGGAGACAGCAAGAGAATGGGGAAGAGACCCAGTTCTAGTGCCCTGTCCCTCTGGTCTGCCCCCAGTGCCCTGTCCCTCTGGTCTGCCCCCAGTGCCCTGTCCCTCTGGTCTGCCCCCAGTGCCCTGTCCCTCTGGGATGCCCCCAGTGCCCTGTCCCATTTTGTTAAAGTTGTTGTTGGCAATATTTAATTTTGTAACTTGATTCTGCATAAAACATTGTCATTCCATGAGATAATCTACGAGGGCGTGTTTACAGGTGCAATTAGGCGCAGGGCAGTGTATGAATTTGGTGGGGCAACTGGTGGCGAGTAACTCTTGAGGCCTGGCTAGTAGCTCAGGACTTGAAATTTTGAGCCCTGATATACATATTCTGTATATTGTTTTTGGAACTGTCAGGGGGAGCTGACAATTCTGTGTAGGTAGAGATACTGTTTGTTTTGGGTTGTGTTTTGCTTATTTATCTTACAAATGGGCAGAATTAAATAAAAAGATTCTCCTACCAACCCCAACCCCCATCCCCTTATAGTCTGCAATTAGGTTAGCTGTAAAGCCTGCAAACATTAAAATTCTAGCAAGATTCGTAAAACTGTTCATAAACTGAACCTAAGCAGATTTGCTGATCTCTAATAGTGATATATTTATTCCCCATGAAATAAGAATACTAATTAAAAACAGCAAAGTGAATGTAAAACAAGCAAAGAGAAAACAGACACATTGGGGTTGATTTACAAAAGACACATAGGCTGTTTACCTAGAAAGGAAAGTTGTACTTTGCATGGGAATTTACCCTGAAGCTTATTGAATGTGGTAAAGCTTCACTTTGCAAAAAATATCCAATAACATGCAAGGACAAAAAAAACATTTTTGCTTGCACATGATTGGATAGTGGAAGTCAGCAAAACTTCACCTCATTCACTAAGCTCTGGAGCAAATGTCTTTGCAAAATGCAACTTAAATTGCAAAGTGAACAGTGTAATATATAGTAAATAATGATGGTTATGATAAAGCAAATTGTTTTTGTGAAACGCATTAACCGTGCTGCTGTGTTTCTGTACCATGGGTCTGTGATGTCCTTTTCTGTGGATTTTATACATTAAAGTGCATTTTTTCTGAGGTTGAGAGTGGGGTCAATTTTCCTTCCATATCTTCTGTTATGCTTAGGTCATGAACTGGACCGGCACCCTGTGACTCAGAAAGGAGATTTAGATGTTTCACCTGGAGAGTTCTTGCTCTTCAATTATCACCTTCAGTAAATAAAACCCATTACGTAGGTTATGGACTTAAACTATTTCACTCTATTTAAGTCAGACCAGATATGTGTGGATTCTACTATTTTTAGTATGTCATGTAAAAATAAAAAGTAACGAGACCAAACGTTATTCTTGAAAGTTGTTGATTAAATTACATTAATTCATGCTAATATGAACTATCACATTTTATTGTCTCAGAATCTTTGCATGTAAAAGAGAGACATTTTAAAAACATGGAAGGTCTTCTCTACCCAAAACTAATACTGCATGAACGCTTATTCTGATTCTGGGATTCCACTGGCAAAACAACCCAGACAGAATTCACTGTGATGCCCAAATGATGCTGCAATACAAACCCAAATGATGGTGTTATGCTCTACTGATGAATTCTTGGGTACTCCGCCATTAAAGGAGTATGTTCCATGTGGCCTTCTGGAAGGGTGTTGAGGAACAAGGCTGGAGGGGTCAAACTTCTGGTGCCCGCCCCACCTTAAAATGTAACTATTACCACATGCCATTGCTTTTTAAGTACCAGGGTTATTAAAGAATTGTTGTTAAGTATTTGGTATACACTATCAGGTATAATTAACATGAGCAGCGCAAAACATAATAATGATATGGAAAGTACAGCAACTCATGGTGACTAATCAGAAACTGACTGATTAATATGTCAGTCTGACTCACGTTTAGCCCATTTCAAGGCTCAGTATTGTATAGTTTTAAAGTTGGATGACATGCTCAAATTTATTTTAGCAAATCTCTTCTGTTTTATAAAATTCAAGTCAAACACAGCTAAATAAATAAACCAGCCCCACTAATAGATTACTTGCCATGAACATTCTTTTAAATCAATAATGACAAGTTAACTGCCATGCCTTGTAACATTTGGCTTTCACAAATACTTTCAACATTATCACATTACAAGATAATGATATTCAAACTTCATAAGCACCTACAGGAAACAGATGAGCATTTTGGTAGCAGGACCGTCCTGAAATAAACTCACGCCTATGCAGACTGCCTCTTTAGTATTGCTCCAGCCATGTCTGATAGAGGGGGCTGTCAATGACGGACAGCTCAAACCCCCCCATGGAAAGAAATCAATATTTCTGACCTTTAGCTGGCTGCTGAGGTCTGATTCACAGCCCTGAGCTCCCTCCTGCAGCACAGAACCACACGCCTAATTCATTGAATCAGCCTGACAGGCGGCTGAGGGAAGAGACCCACAAAATGTTCAGCTTGGCTGTCTTTCTCTAACTTGCTCTCTGCTGATCTTTTTTCATATCTACTTTACGCCATGTCTACTGTTTGTTTTTATATTTTCCTTTCTTTTAACTCTGTCTTTTTATCTATGGAGCGCTCTCTATTGTCTTTTTTTTGTTCTCATAGTATGCATCCTGTGCCCTGCCTATATTGTCTACCCTATCTATCCTGAGAATGTCAGTATGGCCATGCCTCATCCCTCCTCACCCTCCTCTTTCCTAGACCCCTCTGAGACCTGCCAATACAATATTTCCATGACAACTACAATCCCAGGATGGAACGCACATTGTTTAAAATCATAAGAATTAGCCTGTCTGGAAAAAAACATGTTTTAACATCAAATTACTGGATTCCATAGATGTAGACTAAACGTATTTTGTGGTTTGAGACTTAAAACAATTATCTTCCGTTAAAGGGATATCACTGATAAAGAAATAACTTTTAAATATAATTTCCACTTTATTACACTTTAGTATTACTATTTAATGACAGGAACAAAATACCAGATTTACAAGTATGTGGTGCTGCAGGTGAAATCTTTAAATAAAGCTCTTGTAAAATTCTGCCGTTTTGAATGGGGGGGGGGGGGCATATTGTTATTACGCAGGTGTAACTGGAAATCCAGAAACAGTTGTAGACACTTAAAGAGGAAGTAAACCCTTGGTAATATATTTTTTTACAAATACACCTGTAAGAGAAAAGCACAATGAGCTAGTATGCACAGCATACTAGCTCATTATGTGTCACTTACCTGAGAACGAAGCCCCCAAAGTCCGCCCCTGTCCCATCCACTGCTGCCGCCATGTCCCCTGGAGCTTCTTCCTGTGTTCGCCGCTCCGGCGCTGTGATTGGCCGGAGCGGCGATGACGTCACTCCCACACATGCGCAGAGGACCAGCAGATCCCCGTGAATGCGCTAAAACACGGCATTAACCCCGCTAATGCCATTCACAAAAACAGCACCGCTACGTGCGCCTGCCCGTTTTTGTGAAAATATCTCCTTAACCATGTACATTAAGGAGATATTTCTTGCACCTACAGGTAAGCCTTAATCTAGGCTTAACTGTAGGTGCAAGTTGTAACAGTGGGTTTACAACCACTTTAAGACTGCATTTTTATATATATATACAGTTGTGCTTATAAATTAACATACCTGTCAGAATTTGTGATTTCATAGCCATTTTTCAGAGAATATGAATGAAAACACAAAAACATTTCTTTCACTCATGGTTAGTGTTTGGCTGAATCCATTTATTATCAATCAACTGTGTTTACTCTTTTTAACCAAGGAGCGATCCCGGGTGCCCGACGGTCATCGTGTCCGCCCGGCACATGCATCGGCTCTGGGGACATGCTGTGGGTGCGTGTGCGCCTGATACAGCGTCTTAAAGAGCCGGCGTACAGCTATGATGGCTCATGCAGCAGTGCCAACCTGCGGCTGCTGGTCGGGAAGAAGCTAAATCATAATCACAACAGAAACTACCCAAATGACCCTGATCAAAAGTTTACATACCCTGGTGATTTTGGTCTGATAACATGCACATAAGTTGACACAAAGGAGTTTGAATGGCTATTAAAGGTAACCATTCTCACCTGTGATCTGTTTTCTTGTAATTAGTGTGTGTGGGCATAAAAGGTCAATGAGTTTCTGGACTCCTGACAGACCCTTGCATCTTTCATCCAGTGCTGCACTGAACATTACTTGTTTCTGAATCATGGGGAAAGCAAAAGAATTGTCAAAGGATCTGTGGGAAAAGGTAATTGAACAGTATAAAACAGGAAAGGGATATACAAATATATCCAAGGAATTGAGAAGGACAATCAGCAGTGTTCAAACTGTAATCAAGAAGTGGAAAATTAGGTGTTCTATTGAGACCAAACCACGGTCAGGTAGACCAACCAAAAATTCAGCCACAACTGCCAGGAAAACCCACAAATAACTTCAGGTGAAATACTTCCTGCTGCAAGTCTACAAAGGACTTAACATCATCTGACCTTCCAGTGCCACTGTTCAAGCGGAGTGCCTTTTTAACCCTGGCTAATCCTTGGAGCACAGCTGCCTTCCCTGGTCTGATGGTCCTCCCGCTCATCCAAGGTCACACCCTCTGCTGCAGGTTTCCGGGTCCACATCTGCACTTCCTCTGTTCCACTTCCAGCAGGACCTGGGCTGGAGGTACAAGAGAGGCCGACCTCATCGTTTCAGTCTCCTTTCAAGTTCATGACACCACACCTTCAACAGATGTGGAGAAAGCCTTTGAATGGTCTTTTCTGCCCCCTACCCTGCAGCCCAAAGATTTAGACCCACACATGTAAACAAACATACTTTCACTTTATTGTACCCCATCAGCTAGAGTCTGAGTAAATGGGGTTCTATCTGACCACTTCCCTATTACTATAAGGGCCAGCCCTGACATATCCAGAATACAACTAGGCCACCATCAACATAAGATCACTGTATACAGGGATTTCCATTTCCAACCCTTTTCTGAATTTCAGACATATGGTGACCCCTCAAACTTCAACATTAATAGTGAAACATCTAAAGTAATTTTTCAATAGCTGTGACGGATCTTGAATACCCCAGGTAGGCACATCTATCAGACCTGTGTCTCCTGTCCTCCAAACACACCTGCAGCCTGCAGATTCCCTATAACCAGCCCTTAACCCCTCAATCAGGAGACAATCCACAGAGATGTTGAGGGTTAAACATGCAGAGCATCAAATTGTTTATTAAATACAATACATACACTTTTACACACAGTTAGGGACACTCCCCTTAGCCTTGTCATAGAGGGGAGGAGGTAGGGGACAAGGAACAATCAATGGGAACTGAACACTTGTACATTGAAACAGAAACTACAGATAAACATAAAGGGATTATGGTAAGCAGGCAGCCTCTCAATACACATCCCCTGCGGAGAGATGTCTGCAGTCCAGACCATTGTCTATGTGCCATGAACCAACACAATTAGACACAGCAACAATAGGGGGGGATGGGGGAGAAGGGATGTAGCATTACATTACATTATCTCAATGCCAGCTTGTCTCCAGTCTCTTCTGGGCCATAATCTGTGGGTATGAGGCCCGCCCACAGTCCCTTCCAAAACACACAGTGACAGTGGGTTCTGTTACAATAGCCTATCTATCGTTCTCTCTGATTAACCAGCAACGTTTCCCATTCAAGGGGAAGCCTGATTTCATCAAACATTTCGAGATTTGCTACCCCAAGGACTTTTCCAAAAATGCTTGACCTCTGTATCTGCTAAACAGGATTTATATAGTGCCAACAGTTTATGCAACACTTTACAACATAAGGGCAGACAGTACAATAACACTACAATTTAATACAGAAGGAATTAGAGGGCCCTGCTCATTAGAAATTACAATCTATTGCTACATCTCCCTGCCATTCCCTGGTGCGCAAATCTGCTTCAACCAATTCTAAAACATCACCCCATGATAGGACCAACCTGGGCGATGGCCCAAAGAATCTTTCTAGATAAATGCCTCTCTCCATAATCCCCCTCACTATTCCCAATTCTTGGAAAATTGGTTTTCTCCCCTAGGCTTTCTTATCACTCCTTAATATTGCTGAGTAACAAAAGGCAGATACATACTGTAGCTAATCACTTTTCTCAGGCCACATGTCCTCCTTTGAGCAGGTATGTACAAATATGAGACATTGGGGGTTATTTACGAAAGGCAAATCCACTTTGCACTACAAGTGCAAACTACACTTGAAATTGCACTGAAAGTACACTTGGAATTGCTGTCGCTGTAAATCTGAGGGGTAGATCTGAAATGAGGGGAAGCTCTGCTGATTTTATCATCCAATCACATGCAAGCTAAAATGCTGTTTTTTATTTTCCTTGCACTTTGCACTTGAAGTTTGCACTTGTAGCGCAAAGTGGATTTGCCTTTCGTAAATAACCCCCATAATGATCATACCCTCTCTTTCTGTTGATAAATACTGCTTCAGTCAAATCTGGACTATCTGCTCCCTTTATGGAGAATAGGACCTCCATCCAACAAGACTTCTTAGTTTAGCCCTCAAGTATTAACAACAAATACCAGGAGACAGGTTATGAAATTGTAACCAGGTGGTAAAGAACCCCCAATATTCTGCAATCCAGTAACACAATTCGTTCACCGTTAAAAACATATACAGTGGGGATCGAAAGTTTGGGCACCCCAGGTAAAAATTTGTATTAATGTGCATAACAAAGCCAAGGAAAGATGGAAAAATCTCCAAAAGGCATCAAATTACAGATTAGACATTTTTATAATATGTCAAAAAAAGTTAGATTTAATTTCCATCATTTACACTTTCAGAATTACAGAAAATAAAAAAATGGCGTCTGCAAAAGTTTTTGCACCCTGCAGAGTTAATATCTTGTACTGCCCCCTTTGGCAAGTATCACAGCTTGTAAACGCTTTTTGTAGCCAGCCTAAAGTCTTTCATCTTGTTTGAGGTATCTTTGCCCATTCTTCCTTACAAAAGTCTTCCAGTTCTTTTAAAACCTCTGGGCTGTCTGTCACGCACTGCTCTTTTAAGGTCTATCCATAGATTTTCAATTATGTTGAGGTCAGGAGATTGTGAAGGCCATGGCAAAACCTTCAGTTTACGCCTCTTGATGTAATCCCCCGTGGATTTTGAGGTGTGTTTAGGATCATTATCCATTTGTAGAAGCCATCCTCTCTTTGACTTCAGCTTTTTCACAGATGGCATCAAGTTACCATCCAAAATTTGCTGAAATGTTATTGAATCCATTTTTCCTTCTACTCGTGAAATGTTCCCTGTGCCACTGGCTGCAATACAACCCCAAAGCATGATTGATCCACCCCCATGCTTAACAGTTGGACAGAGGTTCTTTTCATTAAATTCTGTGCCCTTTCTTCTCCAAACGTACCTTTGCTCATTCCGGCCAAAAAGTTCTATTTTAACCTCATCGGTCCACAGAACTTGTTTCCAAAATGCATCATGCTTGTCTATATGTTCATTTGCAAAGTTCAAACGCTGATTTTTGTGGTGAGGACATAGAAGAGGTTTTCTTCTGATGACTCTTCCATGAAGACCATATTTGTACAAGTATCTCTTTATAGTGGAAAAGTGTACCACAACTCCAGTGTCTGCCAGATCTTTCTGGAGGGATCGTGCAGTCAAACGTGGGTTTTGAATTGCTTTTCTCACAATTCTGCGAGCTGTTCTGTCTGATATTTTTCTTGGTCTTCCAAATCTTGCTTTAACTTCCACTG
This sequence comes from Rana temporaria, assembly GCF_905171775.1. NCBI lineage: Eukaryota > Metazoa > Chordata > Amphibia > Anura > Ranidae > Rana > Rana temporaria. The sequence continues at coordinate 135,828,857 of NC_053490.1, read as the reverse complement.
TTCCTGATGACTGCCATTTCTTAATTACATTTCAAACAGAGGATATTGGCTCCTTGGGCTTTCACATTGAGAATGCTGGGGCAGGAGTATTTCAGGCTATTTTTAGCGCTAAAACGCCTGAAATACGCCTCAGTGTGAAAGGGGCCTTAAAACCTTTGTGTTCTGGCTACAAAGTCTAGTAAACAACCCTGCTTGTCTTGCATGTGCTTCTTTTTCTTGTAGCTAGAGTTGAGCGGACACCGAACCCGACCCAAACTTTGACCCGAACCCGAACCCCATTGAAGTCAATGGGGACCCGGACTTTTGACTACAAAAAAATTCTCTAAAAAACTAAGGGAAAGGGCTGGAGGGCTGCAAATGGCAGCAAAATGTCGGGAAGAGCATGGCAAGTACTCTGGAAATAAATGTGGATAGGGAAATAACTTAAAATAACATAAAAAAATAAAAATAAAAAATAAAATCATTTTGACCTAGGAGGACGAGGTCCATATGTAGTAGGAGGTTGAGGTGGATGTGGCAGTGTAGGTGGAAGCGGCGGTGGAGGAGGAGGAGGTAGCCAACACAGCAGGTTTTGGTTTTTAATTGATTTATTTTTTAAATTAGGGTAAACCCCAAAAGAGTGAGAAAGATCTAGGGTTGCTACCTCATCCCTTTAAACCTGAACACCAAGTGAGTTTAATTAGCAGCACCTTAATCAGCCAGAGAACCTGTGTAATTAATATGTTTTTGCTTTTAAAGGGATGAGATGGCAACCCTAGAAAGATCAGAAAAAAAACAATGGCTGGGTAAGGCCGGCCAAGTGTCTATTCTGCACAAGTCCTCTGGGATCCATGCCTGGTTCATTTTAATGAACGTGAGCTTGTCCACATTGGCTCTGGACAGGCGGCTGCGCTTGTCTGTGATAACGGCCCCTGCCGTGCCACCAGCAGCGCATCTACCAGCGTGCGCTTGTACTCGCGCATCTTGCGTTCACGCTCCAGTGAGGGAATTAAGGACGGTACATTCTCCTTGTAACGGGGATCCAGCAGCGTGGCCACCCAGTAATCAGCACCTGTTATAATGTGCGAAACATGACCGGTCATTGCGGAGACACTGCAGCATGTAATTGCTCATGTGTGCCAGGCTGCGCAGAGGCAACGAAAAGCTGTCCTCTGTGGGAGGTGTATCATCTGTGTCCTCTGTATCCCCCCAGCCACGCAGCAGTGATGGCCATGAGCTGGTCTGGATGCCATCGTGCTGTGAACATGGTTCCTCCTCCTCCTCCATGTCTTCCATGTCTTCCTCCTCCTCATCCTCCACCGCGTCATCCTCCAGAACTGTGCCCTTGCTGGACAATTGTGTACCTGGCCTTTGTTGGTGCACGAACCCACCCTCGGAGCCACTTGTGAATGACTGCCCTGAAAGCCTTGGAAATTATCCCGATTCCTCCTCCTCCTGTGCCACATCCTCTTCCATCATCGCCGTAGCGTTTTTTCAAGGAGGCATAGAACTGGGATAGTCACGCTGAGAGCGGCGTCATCGGCACTGGCCATGTTGGTGGAGTACTCGAAACAGCACAACAAGGCACACAGGTCTCGCATGGAGGCCCAGTTATTGGTGGTGAAGTGGTTCTGTTCCGCAGAGCGACTCACGCGTGCGTGCTGCAGCTGAAGCTCCACTATCGCCTGCTGCTGCTCGCACAGTCTGGCCAGCATGTGCAAGGTGGAGTTCCACCTTGTGGGCACATCACATATGAGGCGGTGAGCGGGAAGGTCGAAGTTACGCTTGCGCGCTGCCAGGCGAGCAGCAGCAGGGTGAGAACGCCGAAAGTGCACACAGACGGCCCGCACTTTCTGCAGCAGCTGTGGCATATAGGCGGTAGAGGATGAGGAAGCGGAGTAGGAGGAGTTAGGAACAGGAGGCAAACTGAAGCGCCCTGCAATCCTCGGTGGTGGAAGGACATGCACCAAACTGCTATCCGCCTCAGGCCCAGCCGCCACTGCATTTACCCAGTGCGCTGTTAGGGAGATATAACGTCCCTGACCGTGCTTACTGGTCCATGTATCCGTAGTTAGGTGGACCTTGGCACAGATGGCATTGCGCAGTGCACACCTGATTTTGTCCCCCACTTGGTTGTGCAGGGAAGGGATGGCTCGCCTAGAAAAGTAGTGGCGGCTGGGCACGACGTACTGTGGGACAGCCAATGCCATCAGGCTTTTAAAACTCTGCATCTCCACCAGACGGAATGACAGCATTTCAAAGGCCAGTAATTTTGAAATGCTGGCATTCAGGGCCAGGGATCGCGGGTGGGTAGGGGGCCAGGGATCGCGGGTGGGTAGGGGGGTACTTCCTCTTTTGCTCCAGTGTTTGGGAGATAGAGAGCTGAATGCTTCCATGGGACATTGTGGAGATGTTTGGGGACCCAGGTGGTATTGTTGCTTGCCGGTCCTCTAATTGAGGGGTGGCAGGTGGCACTGTCACTACAGAGGTGTATGAAGAGGCCGAGAGGCCCGAGACTGATGCAAAAGAGGAAGCAGGAGGAGCCAGAGACCTTTCTTGGTTTTTGAGGTGTCTACTTACTCCACTGCAGCTCGTGCTTTTCACTTAGATGCCTGGTCATGCAGGTTGTGCTCAGGTTGAGAACGTTTATGCCTCGCTTCAGGCTCTGATTGCACAATGTGCAAACCACGCGTGTCTTGTCATCAGCACATTGTGTGAAGAACTGCCACGCTAGGGAACTCCTTGGACCTGGCTTTGGTGTGCTCGGTCCCTTGCTGCGTTGGGGACGGACGCTCTGCTTTGGCACCCTGCTCCCTCTTCTGCTGTGCTGGTGGCTCTGTGCGACCACCGCCTCTTCCTCCGAACTACATGGGTCACCTGCATGAGGTTGATTCCATGTCGGGTCGAGGACCTCATCGTCCTCCACATCATCTTCCACCCAGTCTTCACCACTGCCCTCCTTGTCGGTCTGCACAATTGCAAAAGCACCAGCAGTTGGCAACTGTGTTTCATCATCATCCAAGACGTGCTATGTTGGTCCCTCCATGTACTCATCTTGAAATATAAGTGGTTGGGCATCGGTGCACTCAATCTCTTCCACTCCTGGGGCTGGGCTAGGTGGATGGCCCTGGGAACACATGCTAACAGACTCATCAAAAAGAAGAAGAGACTGCTGCATGATTTGGGGCTCAGACTGCTTGGCTGATTTGCAAGGGGGTGAGGTGAAAGACTGATGGTGGACATCGGCTGCAGGCGCCAACTCTGAACTTTCAGCACAAGACTGGTTGGAAAACAATGTGAAGGAACTGGAGGCACTGTCAGAAACCCAATCTACTACCGCTTGTTCTGCTCCTGGCCTCAACATTCGTAGAGCTGGATTAGGCCCGACCAAATACCGCTGCAGGCTCTGTCGGCTACTCGCACCTGAGAAAGGTGTTTCACTTGTGCATGTAGCTGGCACAGATCGACCACGTCCTCTCCCTGTAACAGGAGCTCCACCAGCAGCACCACGACCGTGGCCACGTCCCTTATTTGACATTTTCCTCATATTTCTCAAATGTAGGATCTTGCACTAAATGGGTGTTTTTTTAGAGTGCTGGTGAAATATACAGAGAGTCACCTATAGATTGCTGTCCCTATAGGAAATAGCTGGAACCTCTCCCTAAACTATGTACTGGACACACACAGTATATCACAGGTGGTGGCAGGTGCAGTGCTGGTGAAATATACAGAGAGTCACCTATAGATTGATGTCCCTATAGGAATAGCTGGAACCTCTCCCTAAACTATGTACTGGACACACACAGTATATCACAGGTGGTGGCAGGTGCAGTGCTGGTGAAATATACAGAGAGTCATCTATAGATTGCTGTCCCTATAGGAAATAGCTGGAACCTCTCCCTAAACTATGTACTGGACACACACAGTATATCACAGGTGGTGGCAGGTGCAGTGCTGGTGAAATATACAGAGAGTCACCTATAGATTGCTGTCCCTATACGAAATAGCTGGAACCTCTCCCTAAACTATGTACTGGACACACACAGTATATCACAGGTGGTGGCAGGTGCAGTGCTGGTGAAATATACAGAGAGTCACCTATAGATTGCTGTCCCTATAGGAAATAGCTGGAACCTCTCCCTAAACTATGTACTGGACACACACAGTATATCACAGGTGGTGGCAGGTGCAGTGCTGGTGAAATATACAGAGAGTCACCTATAGATTGCTGTCCCTATAGGAAATAGCTGGAACCTCTCCCTAAACTATGTACTGGACACACACAGTATATCACAGGTGGTGGCAGGTGCAGTGCTGGTGAAATATACAGAGAGTCACCAATAGATTGATGTCCCTATAGGAAATAGCTGGAACCTCTACCTAAACTATGTACTGGACACACACAGTATATCACAGGTGGTGGCAGGTGCAGTGCTGATGAAATATACAGAGAGTCACCTATAGATTGCTGTCCCTATAGGCAATAGCTGGAACCTCTCCCTAAACTATGTACTGGACACACACAGTATATCACAGGTGGTGGCAGGTGCAGTGATGGTGAAATATACAGAGAGTCACCTATAGATTGCTGTCCCTATAGGAAATAGCTGGAACCTCTCCCTAAACTATGTACTGGACACACACAGTATATCACAGGTGGTGGCAGGTGCAGTGCTGGTAAAATATACAGAGAGTCACCTATAGATTGCTGTCCCTATAGGAAATAGCTGGAACCTCTCCCTAAACTATGTACTGGACACACACAGTATATCACAGGTGGTGGCAGGTGCAGTGCTGGTGAAATATACAGAGAGTCACCTATAGATTGCTGTCCCTATAGGAAATAGCTGGAACCTCTCCCTAAACTATGTACTAGACACACACAGTATATCACAGGTGGTGGCAGGTGCAGTGCTGGTGAAATATACAGCGAGTCATTGTCACGATCGCTACCGTGCCAAACAGACAGCAAGGCGTGGTCGTCCCCCAGTTCGCTCTGGGTGGAATTGAACCCAGGGCCTCTCTGTTGCTGGTCCAGGTCTTTGCCTCTGAGCCACTTCTCAAGTTCATTTTCTGCTTGCTGTCCATCAAAGCCTGGTTCTGAACTATGTGCTGATTGCCTGTCTTTGAATCTCCCTGCAATCTGCACCTGTTTATCCTGGTCCAGCTGAGGCAGGTTTCCTAATCAACCAGGGTATAAAGCCCTGCCTCACTATGAGGCAGGTGTCAGTTCATTGTTCTCTGATAGTCCTGTCTGTGCCAACGGTTCCTGTGATCCTGTAGTTGTCTTCAGCCTACAAGACTGACCCCGGCTTCTGACCCTTTTGGCTTACGTACCCTGGATTGCTGCTGTCTCCTGCCCTCTGACCCCGGCTTGTACTTTTGGACTTTCCCTGCCTTCTCCATCCCTTGACCCACGGCTTGTGCTCCGGACTTGTCTTTGGTTCCTGTCTGCAAACCCTGAACTTTCCATCGGTACTTACCTGACTCTCTCTGGAATCCTGGGCCACGGCTATACTTGACTATCCTGGGCTAATCTCTATCTAGCCCCCGTGCACAAACTCACAGCCCAGGTAGTGTCTTACCTGTATTACCGTGGGCTGTGTGTACCTGCAAGGGTGAGCTTACAAATCTGCAAAATGGACTCCACTCAAGGTAAGCCCTTACATAATGAACTGACCAATAACATGGAGTCCGCAGAGTTGTACAAAATGCTCACCTCCCTGGCTTTGCAAGTCTCCAGCCTGGGCCATACCATTTTTGAATTACAGCAAGAAGTTCTATTGCTTAAAGAGACAGTACGCCCAGGCCCGGAACCAGCATATCCTGAGCCATTTGTTGTGATGCCAGAGAGGTTTTACGGTAGCCATGCATCCTTCTCATGCTTTAAGATGGATTGTGAGCTGTTGTTTACTCTTAAACCTAAGACCTATGCCACAGACTTTGTTAAGGTTCGCGCTTCCATCAACCTGCTCACAGGGCAAATCAAATCATGGGCTCATCAGTTGTTGCAGGAAAAGAGTCCAGTCTTGGACAGCTGGGAAACTTTCATGTTTGCTCTGGACTCATACATTCCTGTCTCCAAGAGAACCAGTGTTCCCAAGTCTGCTCTCGGTTCACGTGGCCTACGAGTATCCAGGGACAGGAATTCCCAGTACAGATATGACACCAAGCCAGCCCAGCATGTGCCAAGGTATGAAGCTCTGTATGTGCCCAGCCATGAAGCTCCAACACCACATAGCCTTGACCCTCCTGTGGATGCAGACACGCCTACCTTGGAGGATGAGGAACCCATGCAGATCGGGGCCATCCTGTCCAGCCTATCTAAGGTAGAAAGAGAGCGAAGGAGAGGCTATGGACTTTGTTTTTATTGTGGTGTTAGCGGGCACCTTATATCTCTCTGCCCAACTCGCCCACCTCGGCCAAAGGTTCTTCAGGTGGGTACTATTGGGAGTTTTTTCTATACCTCAGAATCTGTACCTACCTTCCCAGTTGAAGTTCCGGCTCCAGTATCTCCAGTTCCGGTTCCTGTGTCTCCAGTTCCAGTTCCTGTGTCCCCAGTTCCTGTGTCTCCAGTTCCTGTGTCTCCAGTTCCTGTGTCTCCAGTTAAAGTTCCTGTGTCTCTAGTTCCTGTGTCTCCAGTTCCAGTGTCTCCAGTTCCAGTGTCTCCAGTTCCAGTGTCTCCAGTTCCTGTGTCTCCAGTTCCAGTGTCCCCAGTTCCTGTGTCTCGGGTTGAAGTTCCTGTGTCTCCGGCTCCAGTGTCCCCAGTTGAAGTTCCAGCTCCGGTGTCCCCAAGTGAAGTTCTTCCACCTGACTGTACATATGCCTCAAATGGTATTATGGTCCGTAAGCAGGATCTAGTAGTGTTTGAACAAGCTTTGCAAGTGGTGAGTGCACCCCCTACCAGAACTTCAAAAGCAACGAAGTCCAAAAAGAAAAAGAAAAAGTCTTCGGACTCTGTTGTTGGTGCTTTGTTTCCCCATGGTTTGGATGAGAACTGTGTGTATGGCATAGATGCCTATGGCAACATATCTCTCCTGTCGGACGATGTGTTTAGCTACTCTAGTGAAGAGGGTGGTTTGGACTTTACAGACTGTGCCTATGAGGAAGCTCCTTCCAACGCCCGGAGGGCGTTTTTAAGGGGGGGGAACTGTCACGATCGCTACCGTGCCAAACAGACAGTGAGGCGTGGTCGTCCCCCAGTTCGCTCTGGGTGGAATTGAACCCAGGGCCTCTCTGTTGCTGGTCCAGGTCTTTGCCTCTGAGCCACTTCTCAAGTTAATACCAGGAGACAGGTTATGAAATTGTAACCAGGTGGTAAAGAACCCCCAATATTCTGCACTCCAGTAACCAATTTGTTCACCGTTAAAAACATATACAGTGGGGATCGAAAGTTTGGGCATCCCAGGTAAAAATTTGTATTAATGTGCATAACAAAGCCAAGGAAAGATGGAAAAATCTCCAAAAGGCATCAAATTACAGATTAGACATTTTTATAATATGTCAAAAAAAGTTAGATTTAATTTCCATCATTTACACTTTCAGAATTACAGAAAACAAAAAAATGGCGTCTGCAAAAGTTTTTGCACCCTGCAGAGTTAATATCTTGTACTGCCCCCTTTGGCAAGTATCACAGCTTGTAAACGCTTTTTGTAGCCAGCCTAAAGTCTTTCATCTTGTTTGAGGTATCTTTGCCCATTCTTCCTTACAAAAGTCTTCCAGTTCTTTAAAAACCTCTGGGCTGTCTGTCATGCACTGCTCTTTTAAGGTCTATCCATAGATTTTCAAATATGTTGAGGTCAGGAGATTGTGAAGGCCATGGCAAAACCTTCAGTTTACGCCTCTTGATGTAATCCCCCGTGGATTTTGAGGTGTGTTTAGGATCATTATCCATTTGTAGAAGCCATCCTCTCTTTGACTTCAGCTTTTTCACAGATGGCATCAAGTTACCATCCAAAATTTGCTGAAATGTTATTGAATCCATTTTTCCTTCTACTCGTGAAATGTTCCCTGTGCCACTGGCTGCAATACAACCCCAAAGCATGATTGATCCACCCCCATGCTTAACAGCTGGACAGAGGTTCTTTTCATTAAATTCTGTGCCCTTTGCTCATTCCGGCCAAAAAGTTCTATTTTAACCTCATCGGTCCACAGAACTTGTTTCCAAAATGCATCATGCTTGTCTATATGTTCATTTGCAAAGTTCAAACGCTGATTTTTGTGGTGAGGACATAGAAGAGGTTATCTATGGATAGACCTTAAAAGAGCAGTGCGTGACAGACAGCCCAGAGGTTTTAAAAGACCTGGAAGACTTTTGTAAGGAAGAAAAAAAAAATGGCTGGGTAAGGCCGGCCCAGTGTCTATTCTGCACAAGTCCTCTGGGATCCATGCCTGGTTCATTTTAATGAACGTGAGCTTGTCCACATTGGCTCTGGACAGGCGGCTGCGCTTGTCTGTGATAACGCCCCCTGCCGTGCCACCAGCAGCGCATCTACCAGCGTGCGCTTGTACTCGCGCATCTTGCGTTCACGCTCCAGTGAGGGAATTAAGGACGGTACATTCTCCTTGTAACGGGGATCCAGCAGCGTGGCCACCCAGTAATCAGCACCTGTTATAATGTGCAAAACATGCCGGTCATTGCGGAGACACTGCAGCATGTAATTGCTCATGTGTGCCAGGCTGCCCAGAGGCAACGAAAAGCTGTCCTCTGTGGGAGGTGTATCATCTGTGTCCTCTGTATCCCCCCAGCCACGCAGCAGTGATGGCCATGAGCTGGTCTGGATGCCATCCTGCTGTGAACATGGTTCCTCCTCCTCCTCCATGTCTTCCATGTCTTCCTCCTCCTCATCCTCCACCGCGTCATCCTCCAGAACTGTGCCCTTGCTGGACAATTGTGTACCTGGCCTTTGTTGGTGCACGAACCCACCCTCGGAGCCACTTGTGAATGACTGCCCTGAAAGCCTTGGAAATTATCCCGATTCCTCCTCCTCCTCCTCCTGTGCCACATCCTGTTCCATCATCGCCCGTAGCATTTTTTCAAGGAGGCATAGAATTGGGATAATCACGCTGAGAGCGGCGTCATCGGCACTGGCCATGTTGGTGGAGTACTCGAAACAGCACAACAAGGCACACAGGTCTCGCATGGAGGCCCAGTTATTGGCGGTGAAGTGGTTCTGTTCCGCAGAGCGACTCACGCGTGCGTGCTGCAGCTGAAGCTCCACTATCGCCTGCTGCTGCTCACACAGTCTGGCCAGCATGTGCAAGGTGGAGTTCCACCTTGTGGGCACATCACATATGAGGCGGTGAGCGGGAAGGTCGAAGTTACGCTTGCGCGCTGCCAGGCGAGCAGCAGCAGGGTGAGAACGCCGAAAGTGCACACAGACGGCCCGCACTTTCTGCAGCAGCTGTGGCATGTAGGCGGTAGAGGATGAGGAAGCGGAGTAGGAGGAGTTAGGAACAGGAGGCAAACTGAAGCGCCCTGCAATCCTCGGTGGTGGAAGGACATGCACCAAACTGCTATCCGCTTCAGGCCCAGCCGCCACTGCATTTACCCAGTGCGCTGTTAGGGAGATATAACGTCCCTGACCGTGCTTACTGGTCCACGTATACGTAGTTAGGTGGACCTTGGCACAGATGGCATTGCGCAGTGCACACCTGATTTTGTCCCCCACTTGGTTGTGCAGGGAAGGGATGGCTCGCCTGGAAAAGTAGTGGCGGCTGGGCACGACGTACTGTGGGACAGCCAATGCCATCAGGCTTTTAAAACTCTGCATCTCCACCAGACGGAATGACAGCATTTCAAAGGCCAGTAATTTTGAAATGCTGGCATTCAGGGCCAGGGATCGCGGGTGGGTAGGGGGCCAGGGATCGCGGGTGGGTAGGGGGGTACTTCCTCTTTCGCTCCAGTGTTTGGGAGATTGTGACGGTATCGGTATGATATCCCCGTCAAGCATTCCCTCCTCTCCATACAAGAACATCACAGGATTCCCCCACACATGAGTCAAGACTGGATGCTGGAACCAAGACACTTTATTGACACAAAAACTCAGCTTATATGTGGTTACAGCCTGTTAGGAACGCCCCCCTCACACAGTGGGGTTTCCCATACAGATTATAGGAGACAAGTCGGAGCCGACCATGCAGACACGTTTCTTTAGACAAAGACATCACTGGAGTTAATTACTACACTGAAGCAATCAGAATAATTAACATACTAATTCTCTAATCATTTAGCCTGATGATACAATACACATCTTTTAAGGGTAAACACAGATCTTCTTTACACAACACAATAGATCAATTAACCTTTAGAATAGTGAGGGGACATTAGCACGTCAATAACCGGTCAGAGCAATGAATCACACATGAAATTCCTTTCTACCTCTAACCCATATGGCTAGCAGGGAGCAGTACACTGAGACATATAGGCAAATGTATCACAATGGCCCCCCTTTTGCTCCCTGCTCCGGCAAATCCGGTTGGACCTTCCCTGGTCCAGTAGGGTTGACGGGTTCAGAGCTCTTAGTCCGAGGTTAACTCCGTTTGGCATGACTGACCTCCCTTGGCAACTGCTTCAGACTCAGGTATGTCACCGGGTCGTCAGATCACACGCCGGTCAGTCCCCAAGTCTTTGTGCGATCTGCAGAGTCACCAGAAGTCAGTGTGAAGCCAGCGAATGGGTCTGTGCACCGCCGTCTAGGTGTCCCGCTATGGGAGGGGGCAGGTTATGGCTCTGAAGTGACAATCACAGGAGATTCATAAAAAGGAAAAGTTATATTTGTTGTACTGCTGTAGCACTGGTGCTCAGAGTCCGGGGGGGGGGGAGAGGTGACTCAGAGCCCCATAAGGTCAGCCACCCCCTGCTCCCTCCGCAGCCGCCGGTTCTCCTCTTGGAGCTTCTCCAGCTCCATCTCCAGTTCATGGAGCCTGGGGGGGTCAGCCTGCTGTGACCTCAGGTGGTTGTTCTCCTCCTCCATGCGGCTTATGCACTCCTCCAGCTCTATGTACTCACGGATCAGATCCTGCTTGCTCATGTCCTGCAGGCTCTCCACGTGGTCCTTCATCATCAGGAACTGGGTGGTGGTGTAAGGGGCCCACCGGTGGGCCCTTGGCGAACATCTCGGCCCGCATCTGGGACGCCCGCTGCGACTCCCTCTCCTCCAGTCGCTTCTTCTCCTCCCAGGTCCGCTGGTTATATGACTTCCAGGACCTCTTCTTCTTGAAGGGTGGCCGGCGGTGCCTCTTTCTGCCCAGCTCCCTCCAGGGCCCCTCCGGCTCAGGGCTGGAGCCCATGACCAGCTGACAATGGGGTTCCCTGTTGTCCGTAATAGCAGATTGTACCATGAGGGCTTCGTAAGGGGTGCCCAATGGTTCTTCCCGACCCCGCTCCTGGGGATCCCAAGCCGAGTCTACACAATGGGCTGCTGCTGGTGGGCGGTACCCAGGTTGAGACCAATTTGACCTGGTGTTGTCATTCATGGGGCAATTCTGCTTGAAGTGACCCAACTGTTTGCACCGGAAGCAGCGTTGTTCGTTGTCCTCCTGGCGTGGATAGCGAGGGCTAGATGTCACCGGTCTGTTAGGAGGTTGGTATCTAGCGGCTGGTGGGTGTGAGGGCGCCGTTGGTCGTGGAGGTTGTACCCGTGGTGTGACCTGGTTTGTCTTGCGAGTATCCGCATATTCATCCGCCAACTTCGCGGCCTCTGGTAGAGTCATGGGCCTGCGATCTCTCACCCAATCTTTGACATCCGTCTGGATGTGATTGTAAAATTGCTCCAGGAGCATTAGTTGCAAAATGTCCTCTGCGGTGGTGGCCTGGCTGCTGTTAACCCAGTTAGAGGCCGACAGGGACAGCTGGCATGCCCATTCTGCGTAAGAGTCTTTCGTGGTTTTGCGTGAGTCCCTGAACTTCTGTCGGTGGGACTCTGGGGTTACTGCATAACGAGCCAGGAGCACTTCTTTAACCCGGGCGTAGCTATGGATATCCTGATCTGGCACGGTCCGGAAAGCATCAGAAGCTTTGCCTGACAGTTTGCCTGACAATATTGCAACCCACTCTCTTCTAGCTATTCGGTGCAGGTTACATTGTCGCTCAAAATCCGCCAGGTAGTTATCAATCTCACAGTCCTTTTCATCAAAAGCTTTAAAAGCGCTAAACGGAATCTTCCTTGCGTCTGCTGTGCTGTACTCACTGTTCGGAGAAGGTGCGGCTGCTTGTTGGACTGCTGCCAGTTTTAACTGTAGTTCTGCGTCCCTTATTTGTTTATCCTTCTGTAGTTCTGCGTCCCTTATTTGTTTAGCCTTCTGTAGTTCTGCGTCTCTTATTTGTTTAGCCTTCTGTAGTTCTGCGTCCCTTATTTGTTTAGCCTCCTCCGCTAACAGGTCCATCACTTTCAGCACCACATCCGGCGTTGGGTTCGGGCCGAACCACGCTAGCTTCTCTCTCATTAGCTTGTTGGCTGGCGATTCCTCCTCCTGAATCACTGGTGTATCCATCTCTTGTACTGCTGGCGTTGCTGCAATCCCGTCCTCCTGGTCTATCTCCATTGATTCCGCTATGATGACCCGCTTGGTTTTGTTGCTAGCAATCCTTCCAGTAGTTCTTCCAGTGTCTGCTTGGAATCCGGGTGTGAAGGAGAGTAGAAGGGAAGATCCCGCTGCTGCCAACCAATTTGTGACGGTATCGGTATGATATCCCCGTCAAGCATTCCCTCCTCTCCATACAAGAACATCACAGGATTCCCCCACACATGAGTCAAGACTGGATGCTGGAACCAAGACACTTTATTGACACAAAAACTCAGCTTATATGTGGTTACAGCCTGTTAGGAACGCCCCCCTCACACAGTGGGGTTTCCCATACAGATTATAGGAGACAAGTCGGAGCCGACCATGCAGACACGTTTCTTTAGACAAAGACATCACTGGAGTTAATTACTACACTGAAGCAATCAGAATAATTAACATACTACTTCTCTAATCATTTAGCCTGATGATACAATACACATCTTTTAAGGGTAAACACAGATCTTCTTTACACAACACAATAGATCAATTAACCTTTAGAATAGTGAGGGGACATTAGCACGTCAATAACTGGTCAGAGCAATGAATCACACATGAAATTCCTTTCTACCTCTAACCCATATGGCTAGCAGGGAGCAGTACACTGAGACATATAGGCAAATGTATCACAGAGATAGAGAGCTGAATGCTTCCATGGGACATTGTGGAGATGTTTGGGGACCCAGGTGGTATTGTTGCTTGCCGGTCCTCTAATTGAGGGGTGGCAGGTGGCACTGTCACTACAGAGGTGTATGAAGAGGCCGAGAGGCCCGAGACTGATGCAGAAGAGGAAGCAGGAGGAGCCAGAGACCTTTCTTGGTTTTTGAGGTGTCTACTTACTCCACTGCAGCTCGTGCTTTTCACTTAAATGCCTGGTCATGCAGGTTGTGCTCAGGTTGAGAACGTTTATGCCTCGCTTCAGGCTCTGATTGCACAACGTGCAAACCACGCGTGTCTTGTCATCAGCACATTGTGTGAAGAACTGCCACGCTAGGGAACTCCTTGGACCTGGCTTTGGTGTGCTCGGTCCCTTGCTGCGTTGGGGACGGACGCTCTGCTTTGGCACCCTGCTCCCTCTTCTGCTGTGCTGGTGGCTCTGTGCGACCACCGCCTCTTCCTCCGAACTACATGGGTCACCTGCATGAGGTTGATTCCATGTCGGGTCGAGGACCTCATCGTCCTCCACATCATCTTCCACCCAGTCTTCACCACTGCCCTCCTTGTCGGTCTGCACAATTGCAAAAGCACCAGCAGTTGGCAACTGTGTTTCATCATCATCCAAGACGTGCTATGTTGGTCCCTCCATGTACTCATCTTGAAATATAAGTGGTTGGGCATCGGTGCACTCAATCTCTTCCACTCCTGGGGCTGGGCTAGGTGGATGGCCCTGGGAACACATGCTAACAGACTCATCAAAAAGAAGAAGAGACTGCTGCATGATTTGGGGCTCAGACTGCTTGGCTGATTTGCAAGGGGGTGAGGTGAAAGACTGATGGTGGACATCGGCTGCAGGCGCCAACTCTGAACTTTCAGCACAAGACTGGTTGGAAAACAATGTGAAGGAACTGGAGGCACTGTCAGCAACCCAATCTACTACTGCTTGTTCTGCTCCTGGCCTCAACATTCGTAGAGCTGGATTAGGCCCGACCAAATACCGCTGCAGGCTCTGTCGGCTACTCGCACCTGAGAAAGGTGTTTCACTTGTGCGTGTAGCTGGCACAGATCGACCACGTCCTCTCCCTGTAACAGGAGCTCCACCAGCAGCACCACGACCGTGGCCACGTCCCTTATTTGACATTTTCCTCATATTTCTCAAATGTAGGATCTTGCACTAAATGGGTGTTTTTTAGAGTGCTGGTGAAATATACAGAGAGTCACCTATAGATTGCTGTCCATATAGGAAATAGCTGGAACCTCTCCCTAAACTATGTACTGGACACACAGTATATCACAGGTGGTGGCAGGTGCAGTGCTGGTGAAATATACAGAGAGTCACCTATAGATTGATGTCCCTATAGGAATAGCTGGAACCTCTCCCTAAACTATGTACTGGACACACACAGTATATCACAGGTGGTGGCAGGTGCAGTGCTGGTGAAATATACAGAGAGTCACCTATAGATTGCTGTCCCTATAGGAAATAGCTGGAACCTCTCCCTAAACTATGTACTGGACACACACAGTATATCACAGGTGGTGGCAGGTGCAGTGCTGGTGAAATATACAGAGAGTCACCTATAGATTGCTGTCCCTATAGGAAATAGCTGGAACCTCTCCCTAAACTATGTACTGACACACACAGTATATCACAGGTGGTGGCAGGTGCAGTGCTGGTGAAATATACAGAGAGTCACCCATAGATTGATGTCCCTATAGGAAATAGCTGGAACCTCTCCCTAAACTATGTACTGGACACACACAGTATATCACAGGTGGTGGCAGGTGCAGTGCTGATGAAATATACAGAGAGTCACCTATAGATTGCTGTCCCTATAGGAAATAGCTGGAACCTCTCCCTAAACTATGTACTGGACACACACAGTATATCACAGGTGGTGGCAGGTGCAGTGCTGGTGAAATATACAGAGAGTCACCTATAGATTGCTGTCCCTATAGGAAATAGCTGGAACCTCTCCCTAAACTATGTACTGGACACACACAGTATATCACAGGTGGTGGCAGGTGCAGTGCTGGTGAAATATACAGAGTGTCACCTATAGATTGATGTCCCTATAGGAAATAGCTGGAACCTCTCCCTAAACTATGTACTAGACACACACAGTATATCACAGGTGGTGGCAGGTGCAGTGCTGGTGAAATATACAGCGAGTCACTGTCACGATCGCTACCGTGCCAAACAGACAGCGAGGCGTGGTCGTCCCCCAGTTCGCTCTGGGTGGAATTGAACCCAGGGCCTCTCTGTTGCTGGTCCAGGTCTTTGCCTCTGAGCCACTTCTCAAATTCATATTCTGCTTGCTGTCCATCAAAGCCTGGTTCTGAACTATGTGCTGATTGCCTGTCTTTGAATCTCCCTGCAATCTGCACCTGTTTATCCTGGTCCAGCTGAGGCAGGTTTCCTAATCAACCAGGGTATAAAGCCCTGCCTCACTATGAGGCAGGTGTCAGTTCATTGTTCTCTGATAGTCCTGTCTGTGCCAACGGTTCCTGTGATCCTGTAGTTGTCTTCAGCCTACAAGACTGACTCCGGCTTCTGACCCTTTTGGCTTACGTACCCTGGATTGCTGCTGTCTCCTGCCCTCTGACCCCGGCTTGTACTTTTGGACTTTCCCTGCCTTCTCCATCCCTTGACCCACGGCTTGTGCTCCGGACTTGTCTTTGGTTCCTGTCTGCAAACCCTGAACTTTCCGTCGGTACTTACCTGACTCTCTCTGGAATCCTGGGCCACGGCTATACTTGACTATCCTGGGCTAATCTCTATCTAGCCCCCGTGCACAGACTCACAGCCCAGGTAGTGTCTTACCTGTATTACCGTGGGCTGTGTGTACCTGCAAGGGTGAGCTTACAAATCTGCAAAATGGACTCCACTCAAGGTAAGCCCTTACAGTCACCTATAGATTGCTGTCCCTATAGGAAATAGCAGGAACCTCTCCCTAAGCTATGTACTGGACACACACAGTATATCACAGGTGGTGGCAGGTGCAGTGCTGGTGAAATATACAGAGAGTCACCTATAGATTACTGTTCCTATAGGAAATAGCTGGAACCTCTCCCTAAACTATAAGATGCAGATCTCACAGAAATAAACAGTGCTTGTGTAGATTTCTGAAGCAGGATACACCTATCTGACACTGTCCCTATAGCAAATAGCTGGAAACTTTCCCTAAACTATAAGATGCAGATCTCACAGAAATAAACAGCGCTTGTGTAGATTTCTGAAGCAGGATACACCTCTCTGACACTTTCCCTCAATCAACAGCAGCCTGTCCCTATAGCAAATATCTGGAAACTCTCCCTAAACTTTAAGATGCAGATCGCACAGAAATAGACAGTGCTTGTGTAGATTTCTGAAGCAGGATACACCTCTCTGACACTGTCCCTCAATCAACAGCAGCCTGTCCCTATAGCAAATAGCTGGAACCTCTCACTAAACTATAAGATGCAGATCTCACAGAAATAAAGAGTGCTTGTGTAGATTTCTGAAGCAGTATACACCTCTCTGACACTGTCCCTCAATCAGCAGCAGCCTCTCTCTACACTAGCTAATGCAGAGTGACGACCTGTCCTGTGTGCCTCTATCTGATATAGAGGCTGGTCACATGCTGGGTCACATGCTGCACTGGCCAATCACAGCCATGCCATTAGTAGGCATGGCTGTGATGGCTTCCTAGTCACACTAGTAAAACAAATGGCGATTGGCTGCCGTGCAGCGCGCCATAAAATAGCCGAACTCCGAATCCGAACCCAAACTTTTTCCAATTATTCGGGTTCGGGAGCAAAAAAAATCCCAAAGTCCGTACCGAACGCGAACTTTACAGTTCGGGTTCGCTCAACCCTACTTGTAGCACCTATTCTTTGTGAAAGTAGATTGTGCATTCTTACATATAAATAGCCACTAGAGGGCACATCACAAATCTGTATATAAAATATTGTTATGAAAATATGGCACAGCAAGCATTCAGGAAAGTCATGTCCATATTTATTTTCTGAAAAGAAAAAACAATAATTTCCCTGTAATGAAAAAAATTCTACTAAGATCTTTAAAAGGTTTACAAAATAACTGCATAAGAAGAGTTTTGCTTGGTAAATAGAACAAGGAGCAGTGGACAGAGGCAGTGTGGTAGAAGAGCACTGTGAATGATGCTAGAGGTTAGAGGTGTCGGTATAGTGCATGCATTGATCTAATTCCAGGCACGGCTCTGCCGCTTTCTCATTCCACACACAGCTGCCAGATGCCGGCATTGATTGCTCCATTTGTATTTCACACCGCAGCCAGAGAGGGCGGGCTGAACAGGCGGAAGGCAAATCTGACATTTTTAAATCCTGATACTTAAAAACTCAATAGCCCCCAGGAGAACAGGGGGATCAATCTTTGTGATTGGGAAGCAATCCGGGCTTTGCTGTAGCTTCTAAATCATTTGGGATTTTTTAACTCATTCTTTTCTCGGTGACAAATATTACTTGTCAGACAGTTTTCGAAATGTTCATAATTAAATTCCAAGGTGAGGATTTACTTGACACAGGGTTGGATCAAGGTTTGCCTGCTTTAATTACCCTTTTTGCTTCTGCAGCTACAGTAGTCTGCAAAGAGGATTAAAATGTACAGGAAAAATAAAACATAGGACTGTTCGCGTAGAATTTATTTAAATTCTGATGTTCTTTTGGAGTTGTAAATATGTAACCTGCGGTGACTTGATATAAGCATGTATGGAAGATGAGGTTCTTATCTGCGGGAAACCCACACTGAGACTGAAGCAACACAGATCTGACATCCATAAACCGGCGGCAGGGCTTTCACTGACGTATAAGCACCTACATCAGAACAATATTAGGAGATCTGTACAGGAGACATGGCTCTACTCTGTCCCTCTACAACTACTCAAGACCTATTTTTACTGTTAGGTAAACAACATTTTAGCGCCCCCCCCCCCCCCCCCCCATGACTGCAGTTTAAGGTCCAACTCTAAAAAAATGTATAATGTATTGCTTGCAGTGGAGCTGCACCTACACGGCAAACTTTCACTGCTAATGCTTATTTTCCACTCCTCTGTGCTTCTACACTATTCCCCAACATCTATTGCCCCATGCTCCAGCAGTCTAAGCTCTTGATGTCATCAAGACTGGCGCAGGACCCATAGCCTTGCATTGGATGTGATGATGCTGAGGAACTGTCCATGTCTGAGTAAGGGGGAGCTCCATCTGCCAGGGGAGTGGAGGATCGGGTAAGTAAAAGTGCTTTTATTCTGATCTAGAATAAACCAGTGGTAAACCCTTGCAGTGTGTGTACAGCCCCACTGTAAGGAAGAATGTTACACTTTTCAAGAACTGGGCTTTAACCTACTCTAGGGGGCATATCTACTTTAAAACTTAAAAACGAGGAGTGACCTGTGACCTGTGGCATGCCACCTAGTTAAATAAAGTTTGAGTCTACTTGCATTATACACTCTGGACATATGCTGCAGTCCCAGTACCCACTAATTACTCCTTCACTACGGTGTCACAAGCAACTGTTTTACAAATGCACCTTATGATTTACTTAAAAAAAAAAAAAAAACGAGATTCTTTCCTTTCATATGCACTTATGTACACAGAATATAGACAAAGGAATACTTAGCAACTAGCAACTGATAAGACATTAAAACTGAACTCCAGTAATCATTTGTATTGCATACTTACGGCACATTAGCCCAGCTTCGCACAATGTAAGTTTATGAAGGGGCATCAAAAAGTTTTGAGACTAGTTTTTGGCTTTACTGTACAAAAGAGAAGCTGCTTCACTAACTACACTCACTGCCCATTCAAAAAAAACGAAAATGACATCTATAACAAAAGATTTGCATTCTGTATTTTGAATCCTTTTTCTGTTCGTATTTTCAGTCGTATGTTCATATGACATCTATAACAAAAGATTTGCATTCGGTATTTTGAATCCAAAATACGAACAGAAAAAAAGGAATTCAAAATACAGAATGCAAATCTTTTGTTATAGATGTCATATGAACATACGACTGAAAATACGAACAGAAAAAGGATTCAAACAAAATACAGAATGCAAATCTTTTGTTATAGATGTCATTTTCGTTCTTTTGCCGTTTTCGTTTTGTCGTATTTTTATCGGATCGTTCATTCGTATTTGCGGTTGTTCGTTATGCGTCTCATTCGTAATCCCGTCGTTTTCGTATTTTGGTGCTTTAATTTTTTCGTATGTACACATTATTCCGCGGGTACGAAAATGAACATTTTCGTACGAAAATAACATTCGTATGAACGGGAATGCACATATCTAATACCTACCTCCTTCCCAGCTCACAGCACATGTCTTCCCGGTAATCTTACCCCCCAACCACAGTACATTCCTCTCATTTAAACTTTGCTCACAATACTTGCTTCCAGTCATCAAGCATTAACTTCCTGCTTACAGTCACCACTCTCACATATTGTTGCAACCATGTTTTCTGAAGATACCCCGCTACACAATTGTCCCCTGTCACCTGCATACTATACAGCACTTTAACAATGAGCTCCATGCCACAAACTTACCATTTCTAGAATGGGCACACTATTGCTAGTGTTTAAAGAGGAACTGCAGTCTGCTCACATAATTTGTAATAAAAACATCTTTGCCATTCTGGAGCTTCCCTCCAACCACTTTGCATATTATTTTATATGTAGCACTACCCCTGAAGGAGCTGCTGGTTTGAATTGGGTGGCATGTTACCTCTATTTCTCCACTGTCTAGGGTACTGGATGAGAGCTGTAAGCAAGTCAGTGTCCACACTGTAGGTATCTTTTTCTGTGCTTTATTACCCAACAGGTTAAAAATTTAAAAAGTAGTAGTAGGTGAGAAGATAGAAGAAGTGGTAGGTAATGGATTCAGGCGAATAACTGGATTTCAGAAACGGTCCTGCTTCCAACGACAACTTTCGTCGCCACTCTAACCAGAGTGGGTATAGTGCATCTGGATAGGCCGCTCTCACCGGACTAGCAGCCAGAGTGTCACTCGGAACTTTAGCAAAGTCTCTGCCACAGACCTTCCCAAGGGTGGAGATATTCTCGGTCCAAAATCCTTCTCAACACTGGATTAAGCACCCGGATCTCCCTTGAACAGCTTTAGGAATTTCGGGACTGATAGGCGACCATCATTCAGCCTCTCAGAAACTATGTGTCCTTCGATGAAGCAGCGGGCCTCTCTTGAGATACCAGCCTCGTGCTCGGTATTCCCCATACAGGTTCTCCATTGGTCGGCCTCCTCCCTCGGGATGCACAGCACAGGACTACCTCGCAAATTGCAGACCCAGTCTACCCACTGAGCCTACAAGGTAGATTATTTGCTCCGGACCAATGTGGTCCCGGAGCTAGGAACACTGAAACACACACCTGGCCAGGAGGGCCACACACAGGGGTGGTGGGACGACTGCCCAGGCAGATGGCGGAAACGACGATCCCCGAACCAATGGGGTCTGCCACCTAAATACCCCTCCCCAGCATGCACAGCGAGGCGATCAACCCTCCTGATTGGCTGCCGAGGAGAAAAATCCACACTACCCTGACTCTACTGCTGCCACCTGTCGGTCTGGGGTGGGACCAACTCCCCAGACAATGACAGTGTACACACACAGTAGAGCTAAAGCCGGAACAGAGCCCCTAAATTTAGAAAAATAAACACGGTCAGAAACAACTAACTCTGACCACCCTCTAAATTTACAGCAGCACCGGCTATGAAAGTAGCCAGGTGCTACATATATATACTGTGATTCTGTACTTGCCAGACATACTGCAGAAATCTCCCTCCACTGATCCTGGCTGCAACCATTTTAACTGTGGGCAGCTGAAGCTGATGCCTGTTCACTTCCTGGATTTACACAGACACACAGAGGCACACATCTAGCTCTGCAGCTCTCAATGGCCCTCTTATGACTCACCCCCCTCCTTTCCTGGCAAACTCTCAAGAGAGTGTAAAAAGGGTGGAGGGTTGGGACTTTAAATGAGATGCGTTTTTAGCAGTATGCGATCAAGTATATATATTTGGAAAATATAAAAATGTTTCCATAATGACCAGGCTCAAAAATACCAACCAAAGAAGCACTAAACCTAATTAATCTGTCTAACTTGTTTTAATAAAACAGAGGTTTAGTTGCAGTTATTTGCAAATACCTGGGAAGCTGCAGGCCAAGCGTCAAGGCACTCTGTGTAGCTGCAGTCCTAACAATGATTTTTAAAGCCTCCTACGGAGGAGCACAGGTGTGCTAATCAATAGACAGGGGGCAGATGGTAACCTAGACCTGCCCCTATCTATAGTTGGTCTGGCAAATGAGAGCACTGGAAAGACAAAAAACAGGGGTGAAACCAATACATGCCTACCAAACCAAAATACCACCAAACTAGGTGCGGACCACATCAAACTGGGTCAGCTAGTCAAAAAATGACAATGCATGAATTAACTATTGGTGGTGGATCTGTGGAGGCACTCTGTTTCACTCCTGAAAAACACATCTCCATCCCTGTATAATGTTAAAAAAGTGGAATGGGGTTGGGACTTTATGTGAGGCATGTGATATACACTACCACAGGCCTCCATCCCTGTAAAGGTGTAAAAAGGGTGGAGGGTTGGGACTTTAAATGAGATGCGTTTTTAGCAGTATGCGATTAAGTATATATATGGAAAATATAAAAAATGTTTCCATAATGACCAGGCTCAAAAATACCAACCAAAGAAGCACTAAACCAAATTAATCTGAAACAGAGTGCCTCCACAGATCTACCACCAATAGTTAATTCATACATTGTCATTTTTTGACTAGCTGACCCAGTTTGATGTGGTCCGCACCTAGTTTGGTGGTATTTTGGTTTGGTAGGCATGTTTTGGTTTCACCCCTGTTTTTTGTCTTTCCAGTGCTCTCATTTGCCAGACCAACTATAGATAGGGGCAGGTCTAGGTTACCATATGCTCCCTGTCCATTGATTAGCACACCTGTGCTCCAATTTAGGAGGCTTTAAAAATCATAGCTAGGACTGCAGCTACACAGAGTGCCTTGACGCTTGGCCTGCAGCTTCCCAGGTATTTGCAAATAACTGCAACTAAACCTCTGTTTTAACTACATACAGTTAGACAGATTAATTTGGTTTAGTGCTTCTTTGGTTGGTATTTTTGAGCCTGGTCATTATGGAAACATTTTTTATATTTTCCATATATATACTTAATCGCATACTGCTAAAAACGCATCTCATTTAAAGTCCCAACCCTCCACCCTTTTTACACCTTTACAGGGATGGAGGCCTGTGGTAGTGTATACCACATGCCTCACATAAAGTCCCAACCCCATTCCACTTTTTTAACTCTCATGAGAGTGAGAGAGAGCGCTGTGCATGATGTCATAAGCCTAAGCTTTTTACCAGACAAGAAACAGGAAGTGGGCTGTATAAGGTATTTACTGGCAGATAGAAAATGTTTTACTATCCAAAGTTAAAATAACAAGGGCAGAAGATTTAATGGATGGAAAGATGAAAAAATGACTGAGAGCCGGTTCACACTGGGGCGGCACGTCTTCGGGGGCGACTCGGCAAGGCGTCCTGAAGGCAACTTGCAAAATGACTTCTGAATAGAAGTAAATGCAAGTCGCCCCGAGTCTCCCCCAAAGTCGTACAAGAACCTTTTTCTAAGTCGGAGCGACTTGCGTCGCTCCTATTAGAATGGTTCTATTGAATAGAATGGGACGTGACTTGTCAGGCGGCTGAGTCGCCTGACGAGTCGCCCCAGTGTGAACCGGCTCTGAGGGTCCGCTTTAAAATAACCGCACAGTAACAAATAACATTGAACATTTTCCACCCCAATGAGAAATTGAAATAATTTAGTACCAGCTAAAACAAGTATAGAAACAAATAATGTACAATACAATGCATACAGTGGTTTTGTTCTACAGCACAAATAAAGGGAATTGAGACTGCAATGCACATCTCCACATTTAAACTAGTATTATAGCATCAACTCATTTTTGGCAACTAATCAGCATCTAGATGTTTTAGGAACATGTCCTATGACATCTTTGCTCAGGGCACCAGGTTGATAATGATAGCAATCTAGACCTGCTTTCATCTGACATTTACTTTTTAAGACATCATTTATTAAAGATGAGTCCTGCTAGATTATTATCCAAATGGTGACTTGAGGGTGAGATGATATCACTATTTCCAAAGTGCTTCACACAAGAGCATGCTCATGTATAAGCACTAAGGCCTCGTACAGACGAGAGGATATCCGCTGAAAACGGTCCGCCAGACCGTTTCCAGCGGATAAATCCTCTGGCGGATTTTGATCTGATGGCTGTACACACCATCAGATCAAAATCCCCGTGGAATACATCCGCGGTGACGTGGCCGCGCCGTCGCCGCGACGATGACGTGGCGACGTGCGCGACCCTGGAAGGTAACTACTTCCACGCATGCGTCGAATCAATACGACGCATGCGAGGGATGGGATCGGACAGACTTATCCGGTGAGTCTGTACAGACGACCGGATAAGTCCGGCAGACTGGATTCCAGCGGATAGATTTCTTAGCATGCTAAGAAATTTTTATCCGCTGGGAATATGTCGGCTGGATTTTTATCCGCTGGGAAATGTCCGCTCGGACATCCACACGACCGGATCTATCTGCTGGAACTGATCGGCGGATCAATCCCAGCGGATAGATCCGGTCGTGTGTACGGGGCCTAACAAGACAGATTACCAGCATGCTGTTTACCAGCATTTCTCAGGTTACGCAGACATAAACCAATTTATAAGACTATTATATTATTTTATTACTTTTATGGCATAAATATACTGTAAGCTATGTTGATCCAGCCATGTGTGTTGTAGGTTATACTAATCCCTACCATATACAAGCCATTCTGTCATTTTATGTAAATAACCAGACCCTCAAACAGCAGTAAAGTGCAGTACTGACTTAGTTCTAGAACATCACTCTAAAATAATGGGGAACAATTTAGAATGTTCCATCCTTGCAAACTGTTGTGGTATGGAGTTAGAATATAAATAAGTGTAGCGCTACCCCCTCAGGAGTCGCTGGTTGTTTTGGGATTGGCGTATTAAGTTACCTCTAATCGTTGTCTAGGGTGATAGTAGGGAGTAGAGCAGTAAACTAATGTCCAATCAGCGAAATAGGTTTTCTGAATGCTTTATTTGTCGGCCCAACATGACCAACATCAACATGAGGTAGGACAGAAAAGATTGATGAAGCGAGAATACCTTGTAGTATCAGGCTTGGATAGAAAGAAGAGCAATCCTGCTCTCAGTAGTAGTAGATACAGTTCGTCGCCACTCCAGCCAGAGTGGGTGAAGTGCCCTCGGACAGACCCCTGCCACAGGCCTGGCAGCCGAAGTGTCACTTTAAGGATGCTGGGAGGAGCAGGCCTCTGCCACAGACCTGGCTCTGATGGGGCCTCTGCCACAGGCCTAGAACTTGGATGAGCTAAATAGTTGAGCTTATCCTCCCAGTAAATTTTGCGCTA
The DNA here is from genome assembly GCF_905171775.1 of Rana temporaria. NCBI lineage: Eukaryota > Metazoa > Chordata > Amphibia > Anura > Ranidae > Rana > Rana temporaria. Next base: position 135,804,127 of record NC_053490.1, on the reverse strand, counting down.
GGGTCACCAGTTAACAGTGGAAGTGTACCTGTCAATGTCCCGGTCACCAGATCCCCGATGGTACGTTCAAGCCCTTTTGGACAACCTGCCTCTGGGTTCTCCTCAAGCCGACCCCCCCCCCCACCGAACGGAATACAGCCTGGGATCTCCTCAGTAGAAGGGGGACCCAGTAAGTCACTGGGGCCCCTTTGTGGCATCAGTTGCTCCAGGCCAGGAGGGCCCAGAGTCCGGAACTCCGCGTTGCGCGCGACCCCAGGTCAGGTAGGCCATAGTGATGGGGCCCGCGATGTGCGCACACCCTAAAGGTACCTGGAACCAGGAACCCACGAAAAACCAAGAACAACGGCCTCCGCCACAGAAATACTCCTTCCCAGCATGCCCCGCGAGGGAAAACTCCTCTAATTGTCTGCTAGGGAAAACCAGCTCTGCCTGGACCTCTCTGGCGCCACCTGCCGCCCAGGGATGGCACCACATTCCTAGAACGCAGTCTGGCACACAGAACAATGCAGATTTGGCGACAAACAAATTTGACATAATTCAGAATGAGAGCAAATTATTTCTCTCATTCCCCCACTAACTTTAGCGTAGTGCCTTTACTGAAAGTAAGGGGGCGCTACATAAGTAACAATTATTCTAATATAAAATAATCGTTCATTAAACCTAGTGAGTGTGTGTCTTCAAGCACAGACAGAAAATGGAAACCTTTGTGTGTGCTTTTGACTGATGTACGGTGTGTTCTGTTTGTGTGTGCTCCCTCTGTGTGTTTTCTGTATCTTTTGCATGCTATGACTGAGCATATTCTGACTGCATTGTTTGTGCGCAGTGTCTGTGTGCGTTCTCTGAGTTTGCATGTAGTGTCTGTCTGCAATGCAGGTGTCCGTCCTTTTTTTTAGTTTTTAGTTTTTAATAATTTTTAATAATCTTTATATAATCTTTCATAATCTTTATATAAACATAAAATCTTACAAACATTTCAATAAACATATGTAGCGCCCTGCTGGTGCTGCCTTAAATTTAGGGGGTCAGAGATTTAGTTACCTCTGACAATGTTATTTTGGCCAAATTTGGGCCTCTGTTCCAGCCATGGCTGACTGTGAGTGACCACTATTGCTGCCTGGGGTGCTTGTACCACCCCAGGCCGAGAGTGGCAGAAGTCAAGTCAGGGCGTATTGGGTGTTTTTCCTCAGCCAATCAGTGGGAATTGGTCACCCTGCTGTGCATGCTGGGGGAGAGTACTTAAGGGACAGACGTCATTAGTTCTGGGTCGACATCGTGTTGAGGCCGTCCTTGGCTGTCATCCCACCACCCCCCGTGTGTGGTCCTTGTGGATGGGGGTGTGTGTTCAAGTGTTGCAGGCTCCGGGACCACGTTGGTCCGGAGTTGTGATTAACCTTGTAGGCCCGGTAGTCAGACTGGGTCTACAGTTGCAGAGTAGTTCTGTGCTGTCCGTCCTGAGGAAGCCGCCCGATAAAGAACCTGTCTGGGGGAGTACCGAGCACGAGGCTGTTATCTCAGGAGAGGCCTTAGACTTCATCGAAGGACGCACCGTTACTGGATGATGATCGCTTGTCAGTCCTGAATTGACTAAAGTTTATTCAAGAGAGATCCGGGTGCTTAATCCTGTGTTGAGAAGGATTCTGGACCGAGAATATCTCCACCTTTGGGAAGGCCTGTGGCAGAGACTTTGCTAAAGTTCCGTGTGACACTCTGGCTGCTAGGCTGGTGAGAGAGGCCTATCCAGGTGCACTATACCCACTCTGGCTAGAGTGGCGACGAGAGTTTACCGCTGGAAGCGGGACTATTTGCGAACAAAGTTATACGCCAGAACCTACTACTTACTATCCCTTCTACCTTTCTCAACTACTACCATTTTTATAATTCTACCCCGTTGGGTAATAAAGCACGGAAAAAGACATCTAAAGTGTGGACATTGCAGTTTCTTCTCAGCTCTCATCGTGTACCCTAGACAGTGGAGGAATAGAGGTAACCTGCCACCGAAAACTAACCAGCAGCTCCTTCGGGGATAGTGCTACACATATATATACATATACACACAAATGCTTCAAAAACATAAGAATGGATCACTCCTAAATTATATATAATTCAAAGCTTTCAAGTTCTTCATAGGGACAGAAATGGGCCCATATCTCCCTGACTGATTCCGTCAATTAATTTCCTACAGGTCTCTTTGTCTATCTCCATCCCTAACAAGTCTCTCAGCTAAACCCAATGGACCCTACTTCACAAACTCTATTCCAACACTGCGTGCCGGACCACTGACTTTATTTATATGTCACAGGACAAGTGTGCCCACAGCAGAACCCCCCCCCCCCTAAAAAAGACCAAATGTCAGGAACCATGAATCAGACAGAGACAGAAAATGGAGTAAAAATCACACCTTTTAATAAAATTCAAAAAATGGTACAAATAGGTAAACATAATCAAAATCATAGCCGGGGTTCGGTAGTCAAAGTGGGTATTTAGAACAAGCCAGTAAATAAGGAAGCCAGAGATCAGCATAGTCGGATGCAACAGACAGGATCAGGAACCAAAAGGGACGTCAGCCAAGCAAGTCTTCAACTGGAACACAGCAGAGTCTCCAGATATGTTTGACTATGGTGAAGGCATGGAAGGAATGAACCAGGCAGTTTAAATAGCCAGAAGGGGCTGGCTGTAGGCTGTACTGACGAGCAGAAAATGATCCCTAGTTGAGCCACTGTGGAACAATGACTGCTGGCAATTAGCCAACAGTTGAGCAACCTCAGCACCGAGAAGGCAGGGCTGAGAGCCCAGCCCTGACACCAAAGAAGGCGTTAACTCTTTCGCTCCTGGCCAGGACAGCAACTACCTATTCCGATCTGCCCACAAGCAGTATAAACACAACTGATTAAGTAAAGCCGGCCATAGATGGATCAATTTTCTTTACTGCAACCACAGATTCCAGCAAAGAAAATTGCTTGATTCCACCATCAACACAGTCAGTTATGGGGGAATCACTTCTACAGAGCCATCCCCATTGGGAGAACACAATGATTACTGCTAATAGCCGCTAGCAATAATTGCATGTAAAATCACATACTCACTCAAGTTGTACCCAAGTTGATTGATTTATCAACTTGGGTACCTTCAGTAGTGGAAATAATAAAGCTTCTATTGGAAGCAAATAATTCCATGCGCTAATAAGCACAATCTTAGCTCTCTTGTATAATGCTGAGAAAGCGTGCTTGTATATCTCCAAGTAACACAGACAGATGCTGGTATCACATTGAGCTTAGCAAAATCCTCTCTAGGATGAGCAGCTGCTTATACTTATACTGTAAACATGAATAACAAAGGAAGGCGGTTGCTTCAGAATCAACCAATCAGACACTTGTATTCTTTCAAAAGAACCAATCGCACATATGTATATATTCAAATAGAATTCCAGTAGTGACATGTGCAGATGGCTCTGAACAAGATTGGGTGCACATTTCCACTGCTACCAATGATGCGAGCCGTACTCTATCATGGCTCAGTGGGTTATGCTATGGTTCCCATGTATGCAGACCTGTTTGCTAGGAGCGTTAATGCAGTTGCCATGAGGAGGCCAGTCTCTTGGTGAGGCATAAACGAACATCCCTAGGAGAGCAAACAGATCTGCCATGCCCACGGGAAGGTTTCCGCAGGCAATGGTCTTCCACCAACGTCTGTATGTGCGAATACACTCGCATGAGCGTATTACAGCAAAACTGACACTGGGGGACATCTGACAACATACATTAATAAAAATTTCCACAACGATTCAGCCTGCCCTTACATGGTTTGAATCATCTATTGCCTTTTTTTTTTTTTAAAACATCTGTTCATTAAAGCATTAGACATACAACAAAAGAAAACAATGAACAAATAAAAAAACATCTTACAATTAAATGTAAAGGCGCAGCCCACATGTGTATAAAACATACAGAACAAAATTAGGACAAATAGGCATATAATGAAGTGGTGCCCGTTTAAAGGGTTAGGTCAATCAATGTTCACTAGACAATATGTTCACTAGGCTATAGGAGAATAGAATGGAGTTCTATGCAGCTAAATTAGAGTAAACCTGGTAATCCACAAAATCAGCAATATCTAATGGCATTATAAAACAGTAACAATGATAATCAATACTGTGATATCTCCTATAGGCTATAACCACTTTAACCAATTAAGGACCGATCCTCTTTCTGAGATGTGGTGTTAACATTATATATATATATATATATATATATATATATATATATATATATATATATATATATATACATACACAGTATCACAGTATATATATAAACACCCTAGAGAATAAAATGGCGGTCATTGCAATACTTTCTGTCACACCATATTTGCGCAGCGGTCTTACAAGCGCACTTTTTTGGGAAAAATACACTTTTTTGAATGAAAAATCAAGACAACAATAAAGTTAGCCCATTTTTTTTTTATATGTTGTGAAAGATAATTTTACGCTGAGTAAATAGATAACCAGCATATCACAATTCAAATTTGCGCCCGCTCGTGGAATGGCAAAAAAACATTTACCTTTAAAAATCTCAATAGACAACGTTTAAAAAATTCTAACGGTTGCATGTTTTGAGTTACAGAGAACGTCTAAAGCTAGAATTATTGCACTCGCTCTACCGATCGCAGAGATATGTGTGGTTTGAACACCGTTTTTATATGCAGGCGCTGCTCGCGTATGCGTTCGCTTCTGCACGCGAGCTCAGCGGAACGGGGCGCAAAAGTTATGTCTACAAAATAGGGGATAGATTTATGGCATTTTTATTATTATTATTATTTATTTACTAGTAATAGCGGCAATGTGCAGTTTTTAGTGGGACTGCGACATTGCTGTGGACAGATCAGACACTTTTGACACTTTTTGGGACCATTTATATTTATACGGCGATCAGTGCTATAAAATTAACTGATTACTGTGTAAGGCCCTGTACACACGATCAGTCCATCCGATGAAAACGGACTGAAGGCTGAAGACTGATGGTCTGATGTGCCTACACACCATCAGTTCAAAATCCGATCGAGTCCAACACAGTGACGTAAAACACAACGACGTGCTGAAAAAAAATACGTTTAATGCTTCCAAGCATGCGTTGACTTGATTCTGAGCATGCGCGGGTTTTGAACCGATGCTTTTGCGTACTAACATCAGTCCGATTTTAAAGCAAGTTCTAAAACTTTGGACTGAAGGACAAAAGTCTGATGGGCCATACACACGGTAGGTTTGGACTGATGAAACTGAACCTCAGTCCGTTTTCATCAGTTTGGACTGATCGTGTGTACAAGGCTTAATTATCACTGGTAGGGAAGGGGTTAACACTAGGGGGCGATCAAGAGTTTAAATGTGTGTTTCTAACTGTGGGGGATGTGACTGACAATAGGAGGAGACAGATCGCTGTTTCTGATTAGTAGGAACAACAGATTCTCTTTCCTCTCCTGTCAGAATGGGGATTTGTGTGTTTACATACACACATCCCTGTTATGGCTCTAGGTTGCTGGTGGACATCGCAGCCGCCAGCCACGTACATTGTGTCCCCCGCCTCCGGCGGTGCATGTGTACAGACCGATGGACTGTTTTCATCGGACAAACCGATCGTGTGTGGGCCCCATCGGTTTGATTTCCATCAGTGAAAAAAAAACAGAACATGTTTTAAATTTCTCCTATGGATAAAAAAACGATAGAAAAATATGATCGTCTGTATGGAACTGCATCGGTCAAAAATCCACGCATGCTCACAATCAAGTCGACGCATGCTTGGAGCATTGAACTTCATTTTTTTCGGCTCATCGTAGTGTTGTACGCCACCGCGCTTGGACACGATCGGATTTTTGACTGATGGTGTGTAGGCAAGACTGATGAAAGTCAGCTTCATCCGATATCCGACAAAAAAATCCATCCGATTAGATAAAATCAGATATCCGATCGTGTGTACGAGGCTTAAGGCGATTTGCGGGAATGAGCCAACCTGCCACCATATAGAAATGGCGGCTGGTCGGCTACTGGTTAACGTGCACACTATATGAATGGCAGCAATAAAATTTAGGACTTCCTAAAGAGGTACCACTTACTATGGACAGTAGGCAATGTTTTTGTGAAGCAGCTGTCTGAATAAGAAGATGGCTAGCGTTGGGACCCAGTCTTTACAGGTGGTACACATGAGTACCATCCCAGTAAAGTCTGCATGCAGTAAATAATTAGTTAGATGCCCAGTTCCTATATTCCTATGCCGTGTACAAACGATCTTTTTTCAACGGAAAAAACGATCGTGTGTGGGCCCCATCAGACTTTTTCCCATCGGTGTAAAAAAATAGAACATGTTTTAAATTTTTCCGATGGAAAAAAAACTGATAGGAAATTCCAATCGTCTGTGTGGAACTCCTTAGGAGAAAAATCCACGCATGCTCAGAATCAAGTCAGAATCATGCTTCATTTTTTTCGGCTCATTGTAGTGTTTTACGTCACCGCGTCTAGGACAGTCGGAATTTAGTCTGATAGTGTGTAGGCAAGACTGATGAAAGTCAGCTTCATCGGAATTCCGACGGAAAATTCCATTGGATTTTATCCCATAGGAAATCCAATCGTGTTTAAGCAGCATCAGTCTCTGCTAGCAGTAACAGTGTCCTCTCACCAGTCCCACTGTTCAGATGTCAGCTCACTTCAGGCTTGCAGCAAGTTGATGTGCACAAAGGAGCAAGTGATATACACACCTCAGTCTCCTCACAGCAAAGAGGAAATCCCTCAGTATTCAGTCTGTAAAAATACAGCTCTATCTCTCTCTCTTTATACCAGGTTCACATTAATTGTAGTCCATTAACCTCCATAGAAACGGTTTATTTCCTGAACTTCATCTCCCCTGATTCAATGAAGCCAACCATTAAGTCTCCTGAGCTCCTTCTGCTTGTCAGCTTCCCCTGCTGGATGGAGGCGAGGTAGTGTTAACCCATACAGATAAAGTGCATTGGGAACACTGAAAGCACTGCAGCACAGTGTCCTTAATCACTCTCTATCTCTAGCCAAACACCTGGCTACATACCCAAACTGTTTAGCTGTCTGTAATGTACTCTCTTCTGCTGGCCAGCTCGTTGGGCCCTACTGTTATGTCGGAGTGCTCAGGATAAAGTCCCTTTAGAAAGTGATGATGGCACTGGCTCTGTTCCCTTTAAGCACTGAAAATGGTACTGGCTCGAGGATACTCACTGACAACACTGGCCCTTTTTTGCCAAAATATAATGTGGATTTGGCCAATGGCCCCTCACCAACTTCCTGTGTTAGCAGATGGTCTCTCTCTGTTTACTGAATAAAGCACAGCTGGTCTGTGTCTGCAGTGTCCTTCCCCCCTGGCAGCAGGGTCTATCACCTTCCGTGGCACTTTTGATGTCCCAGAAAGTCTGTCACTGTGCCTCTCTCCCTCTCAAGTGCTGTGGTAAGTGGTGCTGGCAGCCTTATGTGCATTCAATCTCTCTGCTTCTCCACCTTAGCCCTGGAAAAGCAATGGGAAAGTACCACATCAGTCAGTTTAGTCTGTGTGAGACTACGCTTCCCACAATCCTAGCAGTTCACAGCCTGTTTGCATCTCTATTCGATAAAGGGCAAGCTTGACACTGGCTGCACACAGGGCCACTGATAGGGGGGGACCATCAGTCCTCCTGTAGGGGGCCCAGGCTCACAGGGGGGCCCAAACAGCAGAGGGAATCAGTGCGGTTGGATGGAGGGGCAATTACAGGATGCCCTATGTGACTCTCTGCAGCAGCTAAAACCCAGTTTCTCTCTCTCCCTCCCACCAACTTTTAGCTGCTGCAGGGAGAGACACAGACACAGCTGCCGGTTTCCCTGTCACATTAAAAAAATAACAAATTGTAACCCTGTATTGTTTTAATCCCTTGTAAAATTGAATAAAATTCTTGTGAAAAAATTACAAAATTGTAAAAAAAAAAAATTCAAAACATTTAAATTTAAAAAACTATTTAAAAGGGGGCTAATTCACACAGCTTCTCTGTTATCTTTTGTGTCCGCTAAGAATGATTTTAGTATATTTTAAGTGAAAATGGTGTTTTGATATAATTGAGGGGGGCCCTGCCAAGTAGGCTGTATGGGGTCCCGTGGTTTCTAACAGCAGCCCTGGCTGCACAGTTCCACAATAGCAGTCTCCTCCTCAGTCTCTAATTAAAGTTGGTTTTGTCACATCATGCACTTGAACTAAAATGTTTTATGTAAGTGGATTGATGCTCAGAAAGGTTTGAAGTCAAGCCAAGTAGGATATTCGCAGCCAGTAGGTGAAGGAGAAATGACTACAAGGGAATATGTTTTCCCTTTTTACAAAGCATTTGCAGATACCAGCCTTGGACCTATAGCAATCACATAGGCTTCTATGGCTATACTTATGCCCTTGAGGAACATAATTCATTTGGGGGAATTATAAACAAATGCCCCCCCATGTTTTAACTCTTACTAAAGACCTTCCTGACCATGTTTACTCTGCTATGGATGTATGCAAGGGATTCTTACTGCTAATTGCAGATTTATATTTTGTAACATACAAGTATGAAACTCGTCACATGGCTACAATCTTCCTCTAAAGGGGCAATGGATCAGGCTGTCAATATTCATGCCTTTAATTTTCCCCTGCATCAATTTCAGTGAAGAAATTTAAATGAATATGTCAGCAGGTGGATGAATGGATGTGTGGTTTACATAGAGTTGTGCGGATAGGCAGTTGTTGCCTAAATTATTACTAAGAAATGGATAAGTATGCAGAACAAAGATGCAACACCTTTATGTATTAAAACAGAATAAAAACACAGCTCCTTAAAATATGGTCAGCACTCAGCACAGAGCCATCAATTTACATAACAGATATCTCTTATGCCGCGTACATATGATCGGACATTCTGACAACAAAACCGTGTATTTTTTTTTCCGATGGAATGTTCTTGTGTTGCATACACAGGGTCACACAAATGTTGTCGGAAATTCCGATCGCCATGAACCCGGTCACGTACAACACTACGCCGAGCCGAGAAAAATGAATTTCAATGATTCCGAGCATGCGTCGAATTGATTCCCTAGCATGCTTAGGATTTTTGTGCGTCGGAATTGCATACAGACGATCGGAATTTCCGTCAAGAACTTTTGTTGTCGGAAAAATTGAGAACCAGCTCTCAAACATTTATTGTCTGAAATTATGACAGCAAATGTCCAATAGAGTGTACACGGTCGGAATATCCGACCAAAAGCTCACATCAAACATTTGTTTTTCGGAAATTCCAATCGCATGTAAGCAGCATAAGGTTAATATAAGTGTAGTGGCCTGCTCCTGTTGAACAGGCGCTGCTCTAAAAAGAGAGGGGGTCTGAGTCGTTATTTGGCTCAGACAAGTGTAATTATGGGCAATTTAGCCTCTGTTCCAGTCATGGCTGTGCTGGAAGTAACCACCATTGTTTGTCTGGGGGTGTTATTACCCTCCCGGGCCAAGGGTGGCAGCAGCAGCAGAGTCAGCAGAGTCAGGGTGTGTTAGTTGTCCCCCTCGGCAGCGAAGCAGTGGGAGTGATCGTTCCGCTGTGCATGCTGGGGAGGGGTTCTTAAGGGCCAGACGCCATTGGCGGTAGCTGTCGTCCCACGCGCCTCGTGGCCCGCCTGGCCTGGGGTGCGTGCTCTTGAATCTTGACTCCGGGACCACGTTGGTCCGGGGTTGGGGTTTCGCTTAGTAGGCCCAGTAGTCAGACTGGATCTGCACTTTCAAGGTGATCCTGTGCTGTCTGTCGTGCGGGAGGAAGCCACTTGATGAAGGAAGCCAGGGGAGGACCTATTCTGGAGAGGACCATGCAAGAGGCTGGTATCTTGGGAGAAGGCCTGGAAACTTCATCGAAGGATGCAAAATACACTGAGAGGCTTGATGGCGCCTGTCAGATCTAAGTTCTACAGAAGTTAATCTGGAGAGATCCGGGTGCTGAATCCTGTGGCAGGGGATTCTGGACCAAAAGTGCCTCCTTTTAAAGGAAGGTCTGTGGCAGAGACTGTACTTTATACCGTGCGCCATTCCGGCTGCTAGGCCGGTGAGAGGGACCTTTCCGGGTGAGCAATACCCACTCTGGCTAGAGTGTCGACGAGAACTGTTTGCTGGAAGCAGGAGTGTTTCCTATTTAAGACTATATATCTGAACCTACCTATTTACCCTTCCACCCCTCCAACTTCTTTTCTACTAAGTTCTGCAAATAAATCCTAGAAAAAGAAGTGCATCGTTTGGACATTGGACTTTTTCAACTCTCTCTATTACCCTGGACAGCGAGAAGGTAAAGGTAACATGCCGCCCAAAATACTCAGCAGCTCCTTCGGGGGTTAGTGCTACATAAGTATGGTACTCAAAATATATGTTACTCTTTAAATATGCCATACCTTGTCACCAGGGCCGCTGATAGAAATCATGGGGCCCCGTACAACCTACCTGACGGGGCCCCCTTCAGTCCCGCCCCTGGTCCCTCCTTCAGCCCCACCCCTGGCTCCGCCCCCTGGCCCAGCGACTTGACATCGGGACATGCCAATGCCATAAATGTACTGCAGAGACAGTGCTACCCATGCCGCCAATGCCATAATGTACTGCAGACAGTGCCACCAATGCCATATTGTGCTGCAGACAGTGCCACCCATGCTGCCAATGGCATAATGCCATTGGCAGCATAGGTGGCACTGTCTGCAGCGCATTACGGCATTGGCGGAACGGGTGGCACTGTCTGCAGAACATTACAACATTGGCGGCATGGGTGGCACTGTCTCTGCAGGCAGCACATGCGTTATGGGCCATAATGCATGTGCTACCTGCAGACAGTCCCACCCATGCCATCAATGCCGTAATGTGCTGCAGACAGTGCCACCCATGACCCAATGCCATAACGCATGTGCTACCTGCTGATAGTGCCACCCATGCTGTCAATGCCATATTGTGCTGCAGACACTGTCATCCATGCTGCCAATGGCATAATGCCATTGGCAGCATGGGTAGGCACTGTCTCTGCAGGCAGCACATGCGTTATGGCATTAGCGTCATGGGTGGCACTGTCTGCAGCACATTATGGCATGGGTGGCACTGTCTCTGCAGGCAGCACATGCATTATGGGCAGACAGAGCCACCCCTCCTCCACCAAGTATAGTCCAGCCTCAGTACAGACCCCCATCTCCACTAAGAATAGACCCTCCTTCCTTAGTACAGCCCCCCTTCTACACTAACTACAGTTACCCCTTAGTATAGGCCCCCCACTCCACTAGGTATAGACCACCACCTCCCTCAGTACAGACCCCCCTCTCCACCAAGTATAGTCCCCCCTCAGTACAGACCCCCCCTCAGTCCAAACCCCCCTCCACCAGTATAAACCCCCTCCCTCAGTACAGACCCCCACTAAGTACAGACCCCCTCAGTACAGACACCCACTAAGTACAGACCCCCTCAGTACAGACACCCTCTCTCAGTATAGAGCCCCCTCTCTTAAGTACATACCTCCCTCAGTCCAGACCCCCCTCCACTAAGTACAGATCCCCCTCCACTAAGTACAGACCCCCCTCCCTTAGTACACAACCCCTCCACTAAGTAAAGACCCCCCCCCCTTCCTCAGTCCATACCCCACTCCACCAGTATATACCCCTCTCCCTCAGTACAGATCCCTCCACTAAGTACAGACCCCCTCCCATAGTACAGACCCCCTCCCATAGTACAGACCCCCTCCCATAGTACAGACCCCCTCCCATAGTACAGACCCCCTCCCTGAGTACAGACCCCCTCCCTGAGTACAGACCCCCTCCCTGAGTACAGACCCCCTTCCTGAGTACAGATTCCCATCTCCACTAACTATAGTCCCCCTCAGTACAGACCCCCTCCCTTAGTACAGTCACCTCTTAAGTATAGACCCCCCTCCCCCAGTTCTGACACCCCCTTAAACTACAAGGCCCCCCTTACACTAAGTACAGACACCCTCCCCCAGCTCAGAACCCCTATACTAAGTACAAACCCCCCTTACACTAAGTATAGAGACCCCTCCCTCACTCCACACTCTGTGCCCCTCCTCCATCTACGAAAATACAGTCCAAACAAATCTTAGCTCAGCATACACAGCAGTGTCCCTCCATTGGTCTGTGTACACCTCACACCTCACTTCAGGCTCAGGCTTGGGCAGTGGACATCCCATAGTAAGTGTCACCCTTTCCTCCCTCCTCCCTCCTACCTGTTGCAGCACTCGCTTGCAGCTGGAGAGGAGACTCAGACGAGGATCGCGTACAGCCGCGCCGCCCGGGTGGAGATCGTGACATCATCATGTCTGTGAGATGTCACTGGCTCAGTAGGAAGGAGGAAGCAGGACACACGCCAGGACACGCCAGGACACACCGGCTGCGGAGCTGGGCGTGTTATTCCAGCGGGGTCAGCGGGAAAAAAAAACCTAAGGAGAGTCAGGATGGTGTCACCCGGGCCGCACCCCCTGCACCTGCCTAGCAATGCAATTGCCCGTTGGCCGGGACTTGAGCCAGCACAGGGAGCGGTGCGGAGGTGGTATTCTTCCGCACCCGAAATAGACAAAATAGTCCCTTCCCTCCTGCGATCTAATAAAACGAAAAAAAAAAACCCCGGAAAATCTTAAAGGGGGGGGGGGGGGGTTGGGAGGTGTCGGTGGTATGGCAGTATCCAATGGTTGTGGTGGTTGGGCATTTGATGGACGTTAAGGGACACGGCTGCAGGATTTTTTTTACTACATTAACTTTTTGATCTGATCAGGTTGCCGGGCCCCCCTGCTGGCCGGGCCCGGTACAAAAGGGCCAGCTGTACTGGCCTATCAGCGGCCCTGCTTGTCACATTAGTAATGCTTCCTCTAAGAATTGCCTGTGCTAAACATGCTGTAAGGGCACAGTTAAACTTGAGGGTAGGGGGGTCTTTTGGTAACATTTATGACCTTGCATGTGATGCTATGTAACCAATTATCAACTCAATAAGTAATCATTCATAAAAAAAAAGCCAAATGTTACTATGATTATCAAAATATATACACATATGCTGTGGGGTTTTTCACCAATCCTGTGGTTACCATTAAGCCCTGTACACACGGTCGGTCCATCCGATGAGAACGGCCTGAAGGACCGTTCTCATCGGTTAACCGATGAAGCTGACTGATGGTCTGATGTGCCTACACACAATCAGTTAAAAAACTATCGAGTCCAATGCGGTGACGTAAAACACAACGACGTACAGATAAAAATGAAGTTCAATGCTTCCAAGCATGCGTCGACTTGATTCTGAGCATGCGTGGGTTTTTAACCGATGCTTTTGCATACTAACCGTCGGTTTTGACCTATCGGTTAGGCGTCCATCGGTTCAATTTTAAAGCAAGTTCTAAATTTTTCGACCGAAGGATAACTGACCGATGGGGCCCACACACGATCGGTTTGGACCGATGAAACTGACCTTCCGTCCGTTTTCATCAGTTTTGACCGACCGGCGGACCGTTTTCAGCTACAGTCTGTCCGTGTGTACGAGGCCTAACTTTCGTGGGGAAAGAAAATAGCAAATAAAGAAAAAATAATATAACAAATACGATTGCGACACAAGTCATTTTGTAATTAAATGTTAATAAAAAATACCTTTCCTTTTCAATCTGCAGCCGCTGTGATTTTCTGAAAATGCAATATGGCTACCTGGAGGTGTTCTGCACACAGAATGTTTACAGAACGTCCCCAGAAACATAATTTCCTGCTTGTGTGATTGGCTCACTGATTTTCCCAGAAGTCTACACTAAGATACAAGTGAGATTTCAGGCATCAATTGCAACGAAAATTTCATTTTTGGTGAGGAACACATCTAAAGGGATGCAGGCCCAGAAGCTTTCCTCATTAGAGTCCTGCAGGTGCACAGATGATTGATAATTATGAAACCACTCCCATTAGGCTCACTAAACACAGGGGCACAGAGGAACAAACAGTGATTTCTTCAGACTACCAAAAGGTAGCAATCCACAACAAAGTTTGTTAAAATCCTTATAATGTACATAGATCACCCAGAGAGGAATGTTTTTTTTTTCTCAAAAAAAGTGGAGTTAGGCTTTATGCAGTCCATAAATGAGTCTTTTTTTTTTTCGTTCAACTAATGGGTTGAACAAAAAAATTACCTGATTCCCTTATTTATACATTTGATGTGGATGGGGGAAACCCTTTCGTTGAGTTATTGTATTCTGACATCGTGGAGCTTTCCCCACCATCAGAATACACTGATCAGCGCTGCGGGCTATAGCCAAGCAGAGAAAATCTGAGGGTTAACTTCTGTAAAACCAGCCTACTATACATGGATCAAAATTCGGCCAGTTCCCGTTGAACCAGCAAAAATTTGATCCATGTATGGTAAGGTTTACACTTTAACCGTATTTATTCCAGGTCCAGTCACACCAACCCCGTCCGCTGCAGTGCACTGAATGCATGCACTTTAACATATCCCATTCATTTGAAAAGTCATCCATGCATCATTTTTGGCAACACAGGTGAGATGGGAAGATGTATTAAGGTGTCATTCAAAATGAACACACATAACCTGCATTACCATGAGTAACATTCCATTGCCACAGGTTGCGATAACTAACACACATTACCCCAATGCACCGATGTTAACAGACACCCAAAAATGGCTGCATGTCATCTGTCATAATTTTTGTCATATTCAAAATACAGTATTCCATGGTGATATGGGGTGTTCCATAGGGGCCACATTCTTATAAATTAAAAATAACATAATGTATATCTTAAATGCATACTAATAATCATCAAAATCATGTCAGAGATGATTTTGATGATTATATGCATTTAAGATATACATTATGTTATTTTATGTTATATACTCACTGTACACACATGGAAAAATATATTGTAGAACATGTACCAAATACCAGATAAAATGTTTTAATTTGAATATCATTCTTGAATAATTCCCTATCATTATGCGTTCTACATTTTCAAAATGAAAATGTCATCTAGTTTTAAAACATGCATATAAAAGTATATAGGTTTAATTTTATTAGAAAGACAGCTTGACAGATACAGATATAGCTATACAGATAAATGAAAGGTCACCGGAACAAGGTAATGCAGTACATTCAGATTTCTGAAATGATGCATGTGCTATACCAAAGCAGTGTATTGATGGTTCATCGTATCATCATCAGAATTTCCAGTTGTCTCTGCCAGCTGAGGGTTGTGAAGGTAGCTGGCTGAATAAACCATTTCCCTTTTTCCCCAGAAATAATTCAAACACTTATCTTTGACTTTCAAGGTTTTCCTAGGTGTATTGGTGAAAAAACACAATGGGCATATGGCACAGAACACAGAACAATTACGCCGGCGTATCTATTGATACGCCGCGTAATTTCAAATTATGCGCGTTGTATCTTTGTTTTGTATCTACAAAACAAGATACGACGGCATCTCGGATGGATCCGACAGGCGTACATCTTCGTACGCCGTCGGATCTTAGGTGCAATTTTTCAGAGGCCGCTAGGTGGCGTTTCCGTCGAATTCCGCGTCAAGTATGCAAATTAGCTAGTTACGGCGATCCACGAACGTACGCACGTCCGGCCGGCGCATTTTTTTACGTCGTTTGCGTTTGGCTTTTTCCGGCGTATAGTTAAACCTGCTATTATGAGGCGTACTCAATAAGTATGGCCGTCGTTCCCACCTCGCATTTTGAATTTTTTACATCGTTTGCGTAAGTCATTCGCGAATAGTGATTTGCGTAGAATGACGTCACTCGTCGTAAGCATTGGCTTGTTCCGGTTTAATTTCGAGCATGCGCACTGGGATACCCCCACGGACGGCGCATGCGCAGTTTAAAAAAAAACGTTGTTTACGTCGGGTCACGACGTATTTACATAAAACACGCCCCCATCACAGAGATTTGAATGGCGCGCCATTACGCCGCCAAAGATACACTACGCCGCCATAACTTACGGTGCAAATTCTTTGAGGATTCGAAAAAAAAAATGATAAGTTACAGCGGCGTAGTGTATCTTAGATACGCTACGCCCGGCGGATTAATGCGCCGATGTACGTGGCTCTGGCCCAATATCAGTATATTTTGGACCACCTACTAGTTAGATATATGTTTAACACAACCACTGGAATCCTCCATAAAATTCTTAAAGTGGACTGTAATAAAAATAGGGAAGATTTGCTATCTTTCAGGCAACATCTTTAAAATATTAATAGTGTTTATACAGTACCCATAGGGATTTACCTTTTGTCTTGCACTCCTCATGAAAAATAGCAGTGCACTGTGTCTAGACACTTCTGCCTCTGACTGCTTATCTCACAGGATTTAACAATGTCACTCCTGTACTGTTCACTGTTCTCCGTTCCGGATAGAAAGCTGTACCAGATAACCCACAATGTAAGGATCTCCTGCTTCTGCTAAAGTCATTATGTGAGCATTCCCCCACCAGTCATCAAATCATCAGTAGAGATGAGATTTGGGTAAAGGTCAAGGATGGGTTTGTAATGAACCCAAATTGTTTATGGTTCATACATCTGGCATAACAATGCAGCCATATTCTGCCATAGCAACCAACATCCAATAATTTGTGTCCTGGCCTCTGAACTTCAGGTGATTAAGTGGTTTAGAAAGGCTAATGATAGGGGCTTTCTTATGTGCCAGCCCATCACTGTAAAAAAGCAGGGCTTGTCATAGCTGTATTAAAAATGTACTTAGCTGTGAAAGCATAGGAGTGCTCCAGATAAAGTGCATAGGGACACGTAGCGGCCCATCAATAGGGGGTGATATTTTTTAAAAAATGGGCACTTTAAGAGTGACCAGGTGCCAGAAACACGGCGGTCTATGTCTATGGGAAAGCTGGGAAGCCCATGTTTAGGGAGAGTTCAGGGCGCAAACAATGCGCCCGCAAAAACACTCCTATTCTACACTCATTTGTCTATTGCTCCAGTTCCTTTTTTTGTATTGGCAGGGACCGTAGGACGACTGGGCAGTGCTTTTTGCGGCACTGTGGCGTCACTTCTGGATTCCTGTCTGACTCAATGTGCTGTGTGGAGTCAGAATAGAGTGTGCAGACTGCGGAGACCGACTGTGACCGGACCAACACGTGGTGGAAGCTCTGGCTGGCTGAGCGGCGCAGTAACAAAGGTAGGAAAAGCTCTCCAGTCCCTCTCCTCCGAGTCCTAGGCTAGCTGATTATGTCATGCTGCTGACTCCACCTGCGCTTTGTGTGTTTTGTGTTATATTTTTCTGCACTCCATATCCTCCTGAAAAAAAAAGCCACCCACATGAATATAGTCATAGTCCAGTACAGACTTTCTCAACCAGTGTGCCGTCAGAGGTCCTCAGGTGTGCCACAAAATCATCGGAGAGAAGGGCCATCAGATGAGCCCCGATCTCCCAATCCCCTGCCAAACTGTACATCGGCACTATGAGAAGCTTGGTTATCCTCAAATGTGAAAGTAAAGTGAAGGGAAGTGTGCTGTGCTCTCTTCTTTCCCCATACAGTGCAATTCCCAGCTATGTGAGGAAACTGGAAAGGTACTGTGCTAGATTTGTTTTAAAAGAGCTTTATACATGTGTCTGTGTATGTGTGTGCATGTGTGTTTATGTGTGTTCATGTGTGTTTACGTGTGTGCATGTGTATGTGTACATGTGTATGTATGTGTGTGTGTATGTGTGTGTGCATGTGTGTTTATGTGTGTGCATGTGTGTTTATGTGTGTGCATGTGTATGTGTGTGTGTGTACATGTTTGTGTATGTGTGTGTATGTGTGTGTACATGTGTATGTGTGTGCGCGAGGAAACTGGAAAGGTAATGTGCTAGATTCATTTTAAAAGAGCTTCATACATGTGTCTGTACATGTGTATGTGTGTGCATTAGTGTGTGTATGTGTGTGTAAATGTGTATGTGTGTGCAACTGTGTGTATATGCGGATGTGTGTGTACATATGTGTGCATGTGTGTACATGTGTATGGGCGTGTATACATGTGTGTGTGCACATGTGTATGTAAGCATGTTTGTGTACAGGTGTGTGTACATGTGTGTGTACAAGTGTATGTATGTATGTATGTGTGTGTGTATATGTGTGTGTACATGTGTGTGTGTGTGTGTGTGTGTGTGTATGTTACTTGTAATCATGACTCCCCCCCATTCCTGTACCAACTGCCTTTGTAGGGCTGGTTTGCTGAGCTGAGCTGTTTACTCTTGACACTATGGGTGGAAGCAAGTGGAATACATTGGAGAAAAGTTCAAGGTTCCCCAGAAACAAGATACAAAGTTAGGTTTTCCATGAAATCATACAAGGAGCTGCCCAATGTCTCAGATGGCACAGCAGGAAGAGCTACAGCCAGACAGTGTAGTTGCCCCAGGTTCAGATCTGGGTCCTGACAAGAGTGTTGTCACACCATAACAAAAAGTTCCCAAACAATATTCATTATATCAGTATTACCAGTTGTTAAAGCTTATATGGCACTTTAGTTGTTGGGTTTACATCTACTTTCAAAAATTATTCTTAGGTTTTTGTGTTGGAAATTTTCTTTTGTGCCTTTCCTGTGTACAAAGATTTCTGTCTGTGTCCCACGATCGTCTCAAGGAGCGGCAGAACAGGGAGATGTTAACAAGGCATTTCCCTGTTCTGCCTAGTGACAGGACAGTGATTTACTGCTCCCTGTCATCGGGAGCAGTGATCACTGTCATGTCACTTGTAGCCCAGCCCACACACAGTTAGAATTTCTCCCTAGGACACACTTAACCCCTTCATCGCCTCCTAGTTTTTAACCCCTTCCCTGCCAGTGTCATTTATACAGTAATCAGTCCATTTTTATAGCACTGATCGCTGTATAAATGACAATGGTCCCAAAATAGCGTCAAAAGTGTCCGATGTGTCCGTCATAATGATGCAGTCATGATAAAAAATCGCAGATCGCCACCAATACTAGTAAAAAAAGTAAAAGAATACATGTCAGCCTAAACTGAGGAAAAAAAAAATGTTTTAATATATTTTTGGGGGGTATTTATTATAGCAAAACAGTAAAAATTCTAAATCGTAGCTATTTTTTTGTTTATAGCGCAAAAAATAAAAACCACAGAGGTGATCAAATACCACCAAAAGAAAGCTTTATATGTGGGAAAAATGGACGCCAATTTTGTTTGGGTGCAACGTTGCATAACCACGCAATTGTCAGTTAAAGCGACGCAGTGCCAAATCGCAAAAAACGGCCTGGTCATTAGGCAGCCAAATCCTCCAGGGCTTAAGTGGTTAAAAAAAAGAATAATAAATGGAAAGGATAAAAAATGCGAATTTATTAACACTGTAAAAATAAAATATAACTGTAAAAAAAACAAAAAACAAAAAAAAATAACATAAAAAATAGCAACTCAGGTTTCCTGTTTAAAGCACCGTTGGCCTTTCACTCTTTTTAATAAGACCTAAATAAGGATGAGCAAACTGGGAAAAGTATGGTTTGCTGCACATTCTCTGCACCCACTGGGAGGTCCAGGAATCCAGAACAAACTCCATTAAAGTCTCTAGGAGGTGAATCTTGCAATTTTTTCTGGCCTTTTCCAAGGCTATTTTGCAAGCTTATGTTTAAAAAAAAAAAAGCATGGGCAGCTTTTTTTTCTAAATACTATTCAATGGGAACATGGTCTTTTAATGTGGCCTAAGGGGCAATGATGAAAATACACAAATTCTTTAAATACCCTGCTTAAGCAATGCCTAAAAGCTGTACTTGAAATTAAGGAACAGTACAATTTAACCCTTAATTATATTAAAAAAAATACATTCATAAAAAAGATTATCGGAGGAAGTTAGTCACAAGTGACAGAAACGGTACAGTATTAAATACATTCTTCTCCTTAAACACTTATAGTCGGTTAACACTGGGGCGACATGACTTCCAGCGTGACTTTCAGAGGCGACTCCGACATAGTTACATAGTTACATAGTTACATAGTTAGTCAGGTTGAAAAAAGACACAAGTCCATCCAGTTCAACCACAAAAAATAAAAAAACAAAAATAAAAAACACAGTAAAATCCTATACACCCAACTCCATTCCCACAGTTGATCCAGAGGAAGGCAAAAAACCCCAGCAGAGCATGATCCAATTTGCTACAGCAGGGGAAAAAATTCCTTCCTGATCCCCCGAGAGGCAATCGGATTTACCCTGGATCAACTTTACCTACAAATCTTAATACTCAAGTTATATTCTGTACATTTAGGAAAGAATCCAGGCCTTTCTTAAAGCAATCTACTGAGCTGGCCAGAACCACCTCTGGAGGGAGTCTGTTCCACATTTTCACAGCTCTTACTGTGAAGAAACCTTTCCGTATTTGGAGGTGAAATCTCTTTTCCTCTAGACGTAAAGAGTGCCCCCTTGTCCTCAGTGTTGACCGTAAAGTGAATAACTCAACCAAGTTCACTGTATGGACCTCTTATATATTTGTACATGTTGATCATATCCCCCCTTATTCTCCTCTTCTCAAGAGTGAATAAATTCAGTTCCTCTAATCTTTCCTCATAGCTGAGCTCCTCCATGCCTCTTATCAGTTTGGTTGCCCTTCTCTGTACTTTCTCCAGTTCTCCGATGTCCTTCTTGAGCATGAACCACAGGGCGATCTGGGGCGATTTACAACACGACTTGAAGTCGTCTCCAGGACAGGAGACTTTCCAGTGGCCAATCAAACGACAATCAGCTCTAGGTGGAGGGTGGGGGAGGGAGAGGTTTGCCTGAGAAATGTATGTTATCTTCCTGGAAAGTCGCTTCAGTTAAGAAAGTGATCAGACTTGGATCAGACTTGGATCAGACTTCCATTGAAATCAATGGGTACAAATCGCCTACAAGTCGGATTAAAGTAGTACAGAAACGTCTTTTGAAGTCGGAGCGACTCGAGTCGTGTGTATTGAAACCGCTCCCATTCACTTGCATTGTTTTTCTCAACAGCGCGACTTGGGACGACTTGAGGCGACTTCAAGTCGGATCCCAAGTTGCCCCAGTGTGAACCGGCTCTTAGTGTAACTTAATTACCAGGATCAGATCACTTACACCCAAGAATTCTTAAAGAACCTGCCATGCTATAGCCAGACCATTATTTCTAATTGTTAAGGAAAGCTTACTGACTGGACTGGTACCGGCTGATTGGCAAAAAGTAAACATGGTATCAATATTCAAAAAGGACTGAGATATTACCTGGAAACTATAGATCAGTCAACCTAACATCAATAGTATGTAAACTATTAGAGGGAATGATAAGGTAATATATCCAATAATTTTCCTTTGAAAATAGTATAATTAGTAGTAACCAATATGGAATTATTGAAAGACTGTTCTTGCCAAACCAACCTTTTAACATTCTATGAGGAGGCGAGCTGTAATTTGGTTATAGGAAGGTCTGTGGACATTTAGATCTAGAATGGATTTGATACAGTATCCTATAAAAAATGCTTAAAGGGTCACTAAAGGAACATTTTTTTTTTAGCTAAATAGCTTCCTTTACCTTACTGCAGTCCTGGTTTCATGTGCTCATTGTTCGTTTTTGCTCTGATGTTGCTGTAATTGTTCTCTGTTCTGGACACTTCCTGGTTGTCTGTTTCCTGAGGACCACAGTACTGGGAGATTCTAGTTTCATTTTCCAAACCATTACTGCTCTATGGCTCTGTACATGCACACAGGCAGGATAACATGCAAAAAACGAAACTAAATGCAAAAACGAAAGTGGATGCAAAAACGAAACTACAGGTACATTATATGATTGATTTTTATCTATTTTTAATCAATTTTAAAAGGAATCAGTTAACTATTATGGCCCGGATTCACAAAGCACTTGCGCCGACGTATCTCCAGATAAGTGCAAATATGCGCCATCGTATCTATGCGCCCTGTACCCTCCTTTTTTTCCCCCTCCCCTCTTCTCTCCCCCCTTTTTCCTTCTTCCCCCCCTCCCCCCTCCTGTCTCTCCTTGTTCTTCCCTACTTCTCCCCCTTTCTCTCCCTGTCGCCCCACACCCTTTCCTTTCTCTCCCCCCTCCCCCGTCTCCCCCTTGGCAGCCCTATACCTTAGTGTTCTATCCCCCTACATTTTACCCTACCTTATTTTTATAGAGATCCACTCACACTCCCCCTTGTCCGCCTGGGGGGCATTTCTGACGGCGGCTATGGTTCGCACAGTATTTGCCATTCATTGGGTAAGCTATCCATTTTATTATTTCTTTGTCTCTACATGCTGTCATTTTCTTAAGTCAATTTTTGTATATGTTTTTATTGTATTATTTGCCTTATAGATTGGCTCTCCTGAGGAAGCGGGTGACCGCGAAACTAGTCGAGACTTTGACCAATCTATCATTCGACAACTACAGATGTCCTCTGGGTGACCCCCGAGCATCTGTTTTTTGTTTGTTTTTAATAATATTATTTGTATTTTTGGTTTTACAATAAATCAATTCTTTTTACATTATATTGTATTTTGTTGTTTATCAGTACCGAGATAGTCCAGGAAAAACCTTTTGAGTGGAGACGCTATAGGGTTAGCCTCAGCCCCTACTCCCTTGCCCCCACTCTTCCCCGCCTTACTTGAGTAAATTGGATGATGGTACGTTTTTAACCTTATTATGTCTTTTTAAATGAAGCCACACTCCAACCTTTGCAAAGTCAGTTTCATGTTAAAGCGGAGGTTCACCCAAAAATCAACTTTCTGCCATTAGATCCAGCATACTGCTGACATCTGCAGTATGCTGTTTTTTTTTTTGTACTTATCGTTTTATCAGCGTTGTTATCCGGCTCCAAGCGGGGATTTCTGCGGGCAATAGGCGTTCCTAAGCCAAGCGGAGTTGATTGACTGGCTGCTAAAGTGCGTCACGCCTTACGAAAATACCCGAAGTCACACTCGGGTGTTTACGGCGCCTGCGCCTGCCATGTAGAGCTGACTGCGCAGGCGCCGTAAACACTCGAGTGTCACTTTGAGTATTTTCGGAAGGCGTGACGCGCTTTAGCAGCCCGTCAATCAACTCCGCTTGGCTTAGGAACGCCTATACCCGGAAGGATTCCCTGCTCGGAGCCGGATAACAAAGGCTGATAAAACGATAAGTACAAAAAAAAAACAGCATACTGCAGATGTCAGCAGTATGCTGGATCTAATGGCAGAAAGTTGATTTTTGGGTGAACCCCCGCTTTAAAAGTACTGATTGGCTACAGCATGACTAAGAGACAGATAGCCAGGCTAATTGTAATACTGTATGTCCAATAAAACACCAAATGAAAAATCCTTAGGAGTCCAAAGTCTTTATTGTTTAGCTGGTTACAATAAGCAAGGCAAATTACAGCCAACGCTTTTTTGGGGGCCACACAATCCCACTTCATCAAGGCTGGGTGAAATGGCAGAATGGTAAATTAACTCAAAAATACTCTTAAAAAGACTGATCTGTAGGAAGAGAACATTATAAACAATAGTCAGTGCTGATGTTCACAATATAAGTAGCAATGGGTCTGCTTTTTTCTCACACAAAAGCAGCTCAGTTCTTTATTACATCTCTTGGAACACTATTATAATCAGAGCTTGTGTGTGGGGATAGCTTGTGTGTGAGAGCCACAGTCTGACTCACTTATGTCCTGGCAGCACAGTGTATTTTTGTAACCATTTTTGCTCACCTAGGTGGATGCAACATTGATCTGAGGCTGCATCTGTCCCTCACTGGCGCTGCAGGGAGAACTGTGCAATCAAACACCGCTGATCACTCAGTTCTCCCCTCTACTGTGAGCAGAGAGATTGTCTCTGCCCCTCCAGTTCTGGCTGGAGCATTGGGCTGTGGATGGGGTGGGTGGGGCTTCTCAGCTGAGCCAGGCCCCAGACCAGGCATTTGGGTGGATCCCGACCATATGTTTGGTATCTTTCCCGAGCCTGGACCAGCTAAGTGACGTCAGCCAATGGTAGATTTCAGCCCTCGGCTAAAAATGGGTCACAGGAGTGCAAAACGGATTGCACTCCTGTGACCTACGGGAGAAGTATAGCCAAAATAGCTTTGGCTATACTTTTCTTTTACGGTATCTGCAGCCTAATTGCATTACAGTAATAAATGAAAAGTGTTCGGTTGGGCTTTGATGTCTATCCCTATCTTGGAGAGTAGACTCTGGACTGCTGCAGAAAAGCCTCATTCCACCTGCTCAGATTTGTGACCTTCAATCAATTGGTAGCTTGTCTAATTAACATTAAACTGTATTTAACCACTTAGATGTAACATTATTTATATGTATTTGATGTGCATGTTATTTGTTAGGCGGTGAAGCAGGGATTTTGTTTAAAAAGAAGAGGAAATTACTTTGCTTGTAATTTTCCCATGACCTTGCTGCTTTTGGAGATTCACATATTCTAATCTTGGGTCCTAGAAAGGTTAAAGGCAAAGAGAGAATTCTGATGTAAGGTACTGATCATCTTTCTGATAAGATTTTAAGATGAGGATAGCTTATGTTTTGCTGGGGTTTTTTTTTATTTATTTTTTATCACACTTACCCTCCTGTTAATGAGCTGTTTGCAACACATCCAAAATAAACACATCATCTCGAGTCTTTTTTTTCTCTCTGTCTGTTAAGCCTTTTTTTGATGTGAGAAATATTACAATAGAAGTGCATAACACTATAGCCAGAGCCAAGGATCTGAACAGATGATAGGCATGGATAGGCAGCTGTCACTATTGCCCAGAGGACTACACACAGAGTAGGCATACACTTTGCATTGTCTGAAATTCACCTCGGCTATCTGAACGCATGTAACTGCCTCAGGCACAGTCAGTTGTTGGGAGGATCAGCTGTCCTATCATTCATTCCGCTATCTCTTGTCCTTTTCTTGTAGCAGACAGTGTCAGCACCTGGCACGACATGAATGCACTTAACAATATTTCTGTCTATAGGCATGAGCCCTGTGATCCCGAGATTAGATGATCTTTATACGTTCTGACAGTCATAATATGACAGAAAGTAAGACCATATCATTTATAGATTATTTTACACCAATAGCTGGTAAAGCATGGCCTTTATCTAATAATGTTGTCACAAGTACGATGATGTGCAGTGATGGTACCCATACCCATGTTGCCTGCTGCAATGTAGTACTGGTAGAATAATCAAGATGACTATTGACTAGATACCAACAGTGCTGTAAGTGATGCTTTAAGTTATAGCAAGCGGTAAAAAATCCTGATTTGCCGTATTTATCGGCGTATAACACGCACCCTAACTTTAAGAGGGAAGTTTCAGGAAAAAAACTTTCCACCGCCCCCTGCGTATAACGCGCAGGCACAGTTTACCCTCTAATTTCAGGGTAAAAAAGTGAGTGTTATACGCCAATAAATACAGTACATCATGACTGTCAGAAGAAAGTTTTGATTTTCTTTTTGGCACGATCAGGCATAAGCATGCAATGTTACCACTATTACCAAAAGTATAGGGACACCTGTCTTTACACGCAGGTGAACTTCGATGGCATCCCAGTCTTAGTCCGTAGGGTTCAATATTGAGTTGGCCCTCCCTTTGAAGCTATAACAGCTTCAACTCTTCAGGGAAGGCTATCCACAAGGTTTAGGAGTGTATCTATGGGAATGTTTGTCCGGCCGCCATGGGAGAGACCTGTCAATTGGGCCTGTGACGAGATCCTTAGCTCGCCCGGTTCTGCTCTCCCGACACTCCTCTGCTACCAGTGAGTCAGCTTGCAGATTGCAACGTCTGATGGTCCAGTCATCCAAGGTTCCGGGATCCGAATTACAGCTATGTGCCATTCGGACCCATTAAGAACAAACACCAGGCAGGCTGTATGTATGTTCAAGCAGGACTCTTTATTTTCAAGTACACAGCACACTTTTATACAGAATTTGGAACATCCCACTCCCAACAACTGCTTTCCTATTGGTCAACTGTAAAGTATATGCAGTCTTCACTCAGGTCCTCCTTGACCATGCAAATGAGGACTTGAAATAGTCAACAGGGATTGGTCCAATAGCTTGGATAGAAAGACTTGTGTATTGAGACAGATGCCCCAGGGGGTAATCAATGTACACAATAACCTGGTCTACTTAATTACTACCTCTGAGAGGTTACATTCCTTTTAGACAATAGTGTTGCTCACGAATAATCGTATTGCGAATATTCGGCTCGAATATGGCATATTCGAGTATTCGCGATATATTTCGAATTTCGCGGTGAATATTCGCTATTCCGAATATTCGCATTTTTTCAATTTTATTTTTAAAACAGATCACATCCTATCGACGTCTAAAAGCATTGCTGGTATGATTAGAGACCCTGGGCCGAGTAGCTAAGCTGAGGCGATCCTTTTATGTTGCCGAATATAAAAAAAAAAATTGCGAATTTTCGCGAATGCGAAAATGATTGCGAATTTTCGATAACTGTGGTAGGAGAACTCTGATTGTCTCTGATGCAAAAGGGGGGGCTTTGTGTATGTTTCTGTTATGAATATTTGTATGTTTGATATTATTTTTTTTTGTAAGAAGGAAAAAATTGCGCATACCTTAAAAAAAGGGGAGAATACAGCAGCAACTCAAAAATGTTATACAACATAAATTAATACAAGACAGAAAATGGAGTCGCTCTACAAGAATAAAAAATATGTCTAGTGACAAGACATGTGGGCAAATTATAAAATAAGCAAGCGCAAATAACTTGTGAAATACACAGTGAAACAAATATATAAAGAAATATAGTCCCAATAATAGAAAAATAATCTTTCATAAAAATGTCTTTGATATGTGAAGTGAAAAAAAGTCCAAAGCATGCAGCATGAACGTGTTCAATCTTCAAGGTGTTTGATTGACAAACGGCTGTGACAGATGGATAGCGTAAAGAATCACCACCAATGCAAAACACTTTTTATTTTCTATTGTAAAATATCACGAATTTTCTGAGCCAATCAGAGTGCTCCTTCCGCATTTGCCGAATATTCGCAATTATTTTGTATTGTAAAATATCAAGAATATTCTGAGCCAATCAGAGTGCTCCTTCCGCATTTGCCGAATATTCGCAATTATTTTGTATTGTAAAATATCAAGAATATTCTGAGCCAATCAGAGTGCTCCTTCCGCATTTGCCGAATATTCGCAATTATTTTGTATTGTAAAATATCACGAATATTCTGAGCCAATCAGAGTGCTCCTTCCGCATTTGCCGAATATTCGCAATTATTTTGTATTGTAAAATATCAAGAATATTCTGAGCCAATCAGAGTGCTCCTTACGCATTTGCCGAATATTCGCAATTATTTTGTATTGTAAAATATCACGAATATTCTGAGCCAATCAGAGTGCTCCTTCCGCATTTGCCGAATATTCGCAATTATTTTGTATTGTAAAATATCAAGAATATTCTGAGCCAATCAGAGTGCTCCTTCCGCATTTGCCGAATATTTGCAATTATTTTGTATTGTAAAATATCACGAATATTCTGAGCCAATCAGAGTGCTCCTTCCGCATTTGCCGAATATTCGCAATTATTTTGTATTGTAAAATATCAAGAATATTCTGAGCCAATCAGAGTGCTCCTTCCGCATTTGCCGAATATTTGCAATTATTTTGTATTGTAAAATATCACGAATATTCTGAGCCAATCAGAGTGCTCCTACCGCAGTTATCGAAATTGCGCAGTAAATATCGCATTCGCATTTTGCGAAATTTCGATAAAATATCACGAATATTCTGAGCCAATCAGAGTGCTCCTACAGCATTTGTCGAAATTGCGCAGTAAATATCGCATTCGCATTTTGCGAAATTTCGAAAAAATATCAAGAATATTCTGAGCCAATCAGAGTGCTCCTACCGCAGTTATCGAAAATTCGCAATTATTTTCGCATTCGCAATAGCGAAAATTCGCAATCATTTCATTTCGATAAAATATCACGAATATTCGAATTTAGCGAATATATCTCGAATATTCGACTATATATTCGAGATATATCGCGAAATCGAATATGGCGTATTCTGCTCAACACTATTAGACAATAGAATGCTAATTCAATACAGCTGACAGGCTTCTGACCTTTAGAACAATACAAAGTCCCTTAGCGTAAACACATACATCTTCAAACATACATAATAGATTCAATTAACCTTCAATCCCCAATTCTAGCCAGACGGACTGTCTCCGACACCCGCTCTTAACCTGCAGAACACAATAAAAGGTATTTCACAAGCTGGTTCCACTTAGCATTTCAAAAGCCGGTGTCCTTGCATTGAATGTCCCTCTCCTGTGTAACAGATGTCAAGTAGAAACACTTTAATATCTCAAGATCCATGACATTACTTCCCCTGGGAAACAGTCCAACAGCCGCAGTGGGACCCAAATGGGTCAACTCGAGGATGTTGGAAAAGTAGTCTTAAAGTTCCAGGACTGTCTGCTGGGATGACCCCTATGCCTTCCTGTTTTGAGGTCCTCGCCCATAATCGGACGGCAAGAGGCTCGCATTCAGTCCTCTCCAAAAGCCCCTGTCCCGGCTAGGTCTGTCACACATCTCCCCCTTTGGCAGGAGACTAACACTGGGAGAGACCCCAATTCCGGTACCCACCCAGTACCCCAGATAACTTGTCCCAAACAGAGCATTACTCACCCAGCCAATCTCTGCCTCTCTCAGAGAACACGCCTGCCGCTGGGGAGAGGCCTGGACTGGCCCTTTTTCTCTGGAGTCCTTTCAGCCGCTGGAGAGAAGACAGGGTGGCTGGGCTCAGTTCATCATGCTGTTGGGGATCTGGGCCAACTGGCCACCATTCCTGGGGTACACCAGTGGAGACTGAAGTCCCATCCACTGATGCTAGGTGAAAATCCCCCGGTGCTTGCAAAGCAAAGCCGACATCCTCCTGTCTCCGTGCCGCACAATTTTCTGGGGTTGTGTCAGTGGAGATCTGAGTCCCATCCACTACCACAGGAACCCCCTCTTCTGTTAGTTGAGAGCAGAGGCCCGGGGCACTCTGCTCTGTTGCCAGCTCTTCCGCTGGGTTGCTGTGAGTGGAGACCACAGTCCCATCCACCGATATCTGCTCAAGCTGTAGTCGTGTGCAGCAGCCAGTAGCATCCTGCCCTGCTGCCAGTGATTCAGCTGGGAGTAACAGCTTTACTACCTCAGCTTGTTGCTGGGGAGGGGGGCCAACTGCCCCGGCTCCCTGGAACTCCACAGTTGGTTCCGGTGCTGGGCAGAGATGGCTAGCACTCTGCCCTGTTGCCAGCACTTCTGCTGGAGGCTCCCCAGGTTGTTCTTCCTCAGCAGAAAAGTCTATCAAATCCCCTGTCTCTACAACTGGTGTCTGGGGATAGAGGTTCACCATCTCCTGTCCATGGAACCCAGAAGATGCTATAGGTACTGAGCAGAGGTTAGCAGAGCTCGGCCCTGCGGTCAGTACTTCAGCTTTGGGAATGGCAATCTCCAGATTTTCCACTGCCGATTCACTGGCATACTGCTGGACAGGCACATTCCTCCATTCAAAATCATCCCATGCAGAAACAGGATCATCAAGGTCAGTCAGCGCTTGCTGCATCCGCCATAAGACCTCCGGGTCCATAGCTGCAGGGGCAGGTTGGCAAAGCCCACTGTTACTCTGCCACATTGCCGATTCTTCAGCCAGGATTTCATCACTTTAAGCTGATATTTCCTCATAGTCCCAGGTAAAGGGAACCTCACCCTGCTGCTGAGCGGAGTCTAGCAGCTGTTTGTAGGCGATTTCCAGTTCCCATTCCTGAGCGGCCAGGAATTCCAAATCTTCCTGTAACCAGTGCACTTCCGGGACATTCAGTCTTCGCTCTCTGTGCTCCATTATTTCCTCCCAACGCCACTCCCGATCGCTCCCAAAGTTGGGATCCCTGGACATCCTCCAATACAACAATCCCAGGCCATCATAGTCAAAGCCTTCCGTGGGGCTGTCATCTGCTGACCACGTGCACTCTTGGACTACATACCACCAGAGGGCTCTGTAGCTCTCGTCCAACCGCATCTCTGCCCGGATCAGCCTGCTTAACTCTGCTGTCCACTCCTGTTTCGGTTG
This sequence comes from Rana temporaria, assembly GCF_905171775.1. Classification (NCBI taxonomy): domain Eukaryota; kingdom Metazoa; phylum Chordata; class Amphibia; order Anura; family Ranidae; genus Rana; species Rana temporaria. The sequence goes on along the minus strand of NC_053490.1, from coordinate 135,774,063 downwards.
TTCCCCTAATAACAGCATTCTTACTTCATACTGTGACCAGTACCTTACATGGATGGAGGGGAGAGCTTTTCCCTGGTGTCGCTGCTCGCGTGCTAGCGATTCTTTCCAGAGTTTGCAGCGGATCGAATCAGACCATCCAAGCAGGACCTCCTCTGATATTGGTCCTCTGTGCTGTATCTGCTTCTCTCGCAACCTCCTTCTGCATTCCTCTTCCATGGTTACTGGTATCTGTACCTCTCCTCTTCTTTCATTTGGTGCTGCTTCTTTAGGCGTTGTCACCGATCGCCGTATTTCTGCAATTCTCAGCTCATGTTGTCGCTCTCGTTCTCTCTGTTGCCGCTCTCGTTCTCTCTGTTCCTGCAGCCGGACGTCTCTAATGGTATTCTGTATTACGGTCTCTGATGGGTTAGCACCATATAATGCCAACCGCTGTTGAACTCGCTGCTGGAACAAGTCTTCAACTGACCGGGGTCCTGCATCACCATCCCTCTGATCCATCTCGGCTAGCGTAATGATCAGGGTGGCCTTGTTCTTCCCACCGGTCCCTCCACGGCTCTCAAGCAAGTCTTTTAGCATGGTTCTCCTCCAGGCTGCATAGCTGGTCATTCATGGTGGTGGTTTGGAGTTGTCCCAGTAACTGGAGAGCAAATCCCACCGCTGCCAACCAATGTGACGAGATCCTTAGCTCGCCCGGTTCTGCTCTCCCGACACTCCTCTGCTACCAGTGAGTCAGCTTGCAGATTGCAACGTCTGATGGTCCAGTCATCCAAGGTTCCGGGATCCGAATTACAGCTATGTGCCATTCGGACGCATTAAGAACAAACACCAGGCAGACTGTATGTATGTTCAAGCAGGACTCTTTATTTTCAAGTACACAGCACACTTTTATACAGAATTTGGAACATCCCACTCCCAACAACCGCTTTCCTATTGGTCAATTGTAAAGTATATGCAGTCTTCACTCAGGTCCTCCTTGACCATGCAAATGAGGACTTGAAATAGTCAACAGGGATTGGTCCAATAGCTTGGATAGAAAGACTTGTGTATTGAGACAGAAGCCCCAGGGGGTAATCAATGTACACAATAACCCGGTCTACTTAATTACTACCTCTGAGAGGTTACATTCCTTTTAGACAATAGAATGCTAATTCAATACAGCTGACAAGCTTCTGACCTTTAGAGCAATACAAAGTCCCTTAGCGTAAACACATACATCTTCAAACATACATAATAGATTCAATTAACCTTCAATCCCCAATTCTAGCCAGACGGACTGTCTCCGACACCCGCTCTTAACCTGCAGAACACAATAAAAGGTATTTCACAAGCTGGTTCCACTTAGCATTTTTTAAAAGCCGGTGTCCTTGCATTGAATGTCCCTCTCCTGTGTAACAGATGTCAAGGAGAAACACTTTAAAACTCAAGATCCATGACAGGGCCAGTCTGGATGTCCAGGACCAAATTTTTGTCCCAGTCCAGCCCTGGCTTAAGGTGTCAGAATACCAAGACAATTTGGACAATTTCATCCTACCAACATTGTGGGAACAGTTTGGGGATGTCCCCTTCCTATTCCAACATTACTGCACACCAGTGCACAAAGCAAAGTCCATAAAAACATGGATGAGTGAGTTTGGGGTGGAGAAACGCTCTATTCTCTTTGTATTGCCTACTTTGTGCCAGTCCTGACCATGCTAGGCATCAGAGCACATCCATCTCAGCGTGATAAGTTTTCCAGCTGTGCTGAGAGAACAGCCTGCCTGTCCTCCAATAATCCGACTTGTGTTAACACCCTTCCCCTGCACAGCCATTCACTGGGCATGTACTGCTCTTTCTCCACCTCTAGCTCACTAAGCCCCTTATGCAGCTTAGATCAAAGATGATGTAATCACCTATACAACATAAAAATAGGAATAAAGGTATTTAGATGAAAAAGCAGTGCAGCGCTACAAACAAAATATCATAACTAAAAATGCATTTAAAAAAATTTCTGGCAAAGGTACGTCGTCTGAGAAGTCACAGTTCGTATGGTATGAGAGTTCAGGAGGAGAAGAGACTCCATTTGCTCTGGCCTGTATTAAACTACATTACCCAGAGAGCAGTTGTATAACACCAAGATGCTTTGCCTTCTGCGCCACCTGCTAGGAAAGGTAATTTAAGGGAGAGGACGTGTTTGGCGCGCTCTCTCGGGATCGCCTCTTCAACCCAGGAGGACACTGACAGTAGTGTCTCCATGGGGAGTAGGCCGCAGCTGAGGCCTACATACGCCCGGATGGAGCGGCTTTGATAAGAAGAGACAGAGCCTTTGCCGGAGTCATCGGACGAGTTACCAATAACCCTGAGACCTGTCTGAGGACCGGAGACTGCTGGCTAACCGGGCGGTGACTGCGGATCGGGGATGGAGTGCCGTAGAAGGACAAGGCCTGAACCGGTTGGGTGAGATGGGCACTTGCCCGAAAGTACTGATTATCTTGCGGGAGGGAGGATCGTTGATATCCATCTTAGCGGTTTGACTATTCAGGAAACTTATAACAGTTTACTATTACCCTTTTTGGATTATAAATTGCTCTTTGCGCGCCAACGCACAAGTGCACAAACTATTAGCAGGAGACTGTGTTGAAGTTTGGCCTGGGACGCCAGGTCATACTGATTAGCTATAGTTATAGTACCCAAGGGTTATCTATTTAGTGTTGTATATTGACGATATTCATTTCATTGCTTGTTGATCGAGTAATCAGTTCTATTACTTTATATAGTATTGTAGAGAGGCAGAGAGCTGGGTGAGGCTTGGCAAGAGGGTATTTAAATGTGTATGTTATGTAGAGATGTACAGAACTGTTCGCCGGCGAATAATTTGCGGCGATTTTTGCGCGTTCGTCGATGCGCGCGAACATATGCGCTGTTCGTTCCACCTCCTATTAATTATCATTGAGCAAACTTTGACCCTCTACCTCACAGTCAGCAGACACATTCCAGCCAATCAGCAGCATACCCTCCCTCCCTGACCCTCCCACCTCTCGGGCAGCATCCATTTTAGATTTATTCTGAACCTGCATTCTTAGTGAGAGGAGGTGAATTTATAGGGAAATCTATAGCTAGACTAGTGTTTTCAGTGTCCACTCCAGTCCTGAAAGACTCATCTGATCTCTGCTGTAAGGACAGCACCCCAAAAAGTCCTTTTTAGGGCTAGTATATCAGTCTGCTTTTTTTCCCTGTAATCTAATTGCAGTTGCCTGCTAGGCAGCGTGTGTGTCAGGATCACAGCGTACATTGTGCCTAGTGCCACCCACCACTCATCTATCTTGGTGGCACAGTAGATAACATTTAAAAAAAATAATAATTTATTACTGCATTATAATAGTAGTCAGTTGCCTGGCTGGCAGCGTGTGTCAGGGTACAGTGTACACTGTGCCCAGTGCCATCCACCACTCATCTATCTTGGTGGCACAGTACATACCATTTAAAAAAAATATTTATTACTGCAATATCATAGTAGTCAGTTGCCTGGCTGGCAGCGTGTGTCAGGGTACAGCGTACACTGTGCCCAGTGTCACCCACCACTCATCTATCTTGGTGGCACAGTAGATAACATTTAAAAAAAATAATAATTTATTACTGCAATATAATAGTAGTCAGTTGCCTGGCTGGCAGCGTGTGTCATGGTACAGTGTACACTGTGCCCAGTGCCATCCACCACTCATCTATCTTGGTGGCACAGTACATAACATTTTAAAAAAAATATATTTATTACTGCAATATCATAGTAGTCAGTTGCCTGGCTGGCAGCGTGTGTCAGAGTACAGCGTACACTGTGCCCAGTGCCAACCACCACTCATCTATCTTGGTGGCACAGTACATAACATTTAAAAAAATAATAATTTATTACTGCAATATAATAGTAGTCAGTTGCCTGGCTGGCAGCGTGTGTCAGGGTACAGCGTACCCTGTGCCCAGTGCCACCCACCACTCATCTATCTTGGTGGCACAGTAGATAACATTTAAAAAATATTACTGCAATATGATAGTAGTCAGTTGCCTGGCTGGCAGCCTGTGTCAGGCTACAGCGTACACTGTGCCCAGTGCCACCCACCACTCATCTATCTTGGTGGCACAGTACATAACATTTAAAAATATATATATATATATTACTGCAATATAATTGTAGTCAGTTGCCTGGCTGCCAGCGTGTGTCAGGGGTACAGCGTACACTGTGCCCAGTGCCACCCACCACTCATCTATCTTGGTGGCACAGTACATAACATTTAAAAACCCCCAAAAATGTACTGCAATAGAATAGTAGTCAGTTGCCAGCGTGTGTCAGGCTCATAGTGTAAACTGTGCCCACTTGCCCAGTGCCACCACTCATATATCTGGTGGCATAGTATATTAAATTTAAAAAGAAAAAACACAATTTTGACTGCAATAGAATAGCAGTTAGTTGTCTGCAGGCGTGTGTCAGGCCTACAGCGTCTACTCTGCCAACTTCTGCCAGTGCACAGTGCCACTCATATCTGGTGTCACAGTAGCTTGCACGCATAGTACAACTAAACAAATAAAAACAAATTATGCTAATTAGCTAATGCTAATGGACTGTTTGAAGGTGTTTGCGGTGCGTTGAACGGGGAGTTTGATCTGTCAGAGTTTGGTCTGTCACTGTGAACCCTAACCCTATTACAGACAGGGTTAGGGTTACAGATAGGGTTAGTCCGTTTTTAATCCATAAAGGGCATAAATCACCTAACATTCATAAATTGTTTGGAATAACGTGCTTTAAAACATCAAGTATGATGTTATATCGATCAGGTAGTGTAAGGCTTAGGGTTAGGGTTAGGGTTACAGATAGGGTTAGGGTTACAGACAGGGTTAGGGTTAGGGTTACAGATAGGGTTAGGGTTACAGATAGGGTTACAGTTAGGGTTACATATAGGGTTAGGGTTAAGGTTACAGACTGTAACCCTAACCCTATCTGTTACCCTAACCCTGTCTGTTACCCTAACCCTGTCTGTAACCCTAACCCTATCTGTAACCCTAACCCTAACCCTAAGCCCTACACTACCTGATCGATATAACATCATACTTGATGTTTTAAAGCACGTTATTCCAAACAATTTATGAATGTTAGGTGATTTATGCCCTTTATGGATTAAAAACGGACTCTGCGACAACTATGTAATTTTCCATGGGAGTTTTACCATGGATCCCCCTCCGGCATGCCACTGTCCAGGTGTTAGTACCCTTGAAACAACTTTTCCATCATTATTGTGGCCGGAAAGAGTCCCTGTGGGTTTTAAAATTTGCCTGCCCATTGAAGTCTGTGGCGGTTCGCCCGGTTCGCGCATTCGCGAACATATGCGCAAGTTCGCAATCGCCATTCGCGAACGCAAAATTTTAGGTTTGCGACATCACTAATGTTATGTTGAAGGGGTCCCTCTTGCTTTGTGCTTACACAGGTCTACATGACATTGTAGTCTAGCTCACACTTAAGCCTTACTATTGTTATTAATACTGCAGGGACCTGCAAATAGAGTATCACTGTTTTCTTTTGTTTCCACTTTAAGTAAAGCATTACTTTGGTTATCTTGAAGTCAGTGTGCAGCCTGTCTTTCATACTGCAAGATCCCTTCTATTTGAGGTAACCCCTTTTATTTGCATAATCTGTTGTAGTGTAACAGGATATTGTGTTTCCCCGCAAGTCACTGGGGTCCACAACTCCCATATTAGCAGGTGTGTCAAGGGAGGGTTTTGAGCCACTTTAAGGGGTTGATCACAGAGCGTAGACCCAAAACAAACCAGCAGTTCTTTCGGGGGTAGTGCTACACATGTATATTCTCCTCATTAATGATCAGGGTGCTCCAAAAACATTGCAATTTTCGTGCGTCCTTATCTGTGCCTCCACCACCGTATGTACAGGCCACTCACTTCAAACTGTAGACCTCGGAGTTAACAGATAGGTCAATCAGGTAATCCCCACAGGTAATCAAGGATGAGGAAATGCTTCTAAGGGATCCAGAGATCGAAATCCAACCCCTTCACAGCAACCGCAAGATGTCACTCTCATAACCGGTAGATAGGAAAGGTTAACCGATGAAGCTGACTGATGGTCAGTCGTGCCTACACACCATCGGTTAAAAAAATGATCGTGTCAGAATGTGGTGATGTAAAACACAACGACGTGCTGAAAAAAACGAAGTTCAATGCTTCCAAGCATGCGTCGACATGATTCTGACCATGCGTGGATATTTAACCGATGGACGTGCCTACAAACGATAGTTTTTTTTCTATCAGTTAGGTATGCATTGGTTAAATTTAAAACAAGATTGCTTTTTTTTAACCTATGGATAAATAACCGATGGGGCCCACACACGATCGGTTTGGACCGATGAAAACGGTCCATCAGACCGTTCTCATCGGTTTAACCGGTCGTGTGTACGCGGCCTTATGTTAGGATTGTTCTTTGGTTTTACGCTGACTGAACCTACACTTTCTTACTTTAATGAAGGTATTTAGAATGTTTTTTTTCTATACATACACAAATGTCTTGCCTTTTAGACATGTGCACTGCTGAAAAATTTGTTTGCTTTCGTTTCATTTGTTAGTTTTTTTTTTCATTTCATTTGTTATGATCACAATTCATAAATTCAAAAATCCAAAAATCCAAAAATAGGAAAGAAAATCCCAAAATTTGAAAGAATAACTAATAATAACTAATTAATAAATTATAGGTATTTTAATTTCCTTTCAAATATGGCTGTTAGTGAACTTAACGAATACAAATTTATCAGAAGTTACGAATTATCCAAAATAACATATCTAAACAAACAAATTAATAATAATAGTAATAAAACGTTTTTATCATTATTATTGTTATTTATTATTATTAATTAGTTACGTGTTAGATACGGCATTTATTATTTCTGATAATTTGTAACTTCAGATAAATGTGTGTTCGTTATGTTCACTAACAGCTAAATTTGAGTTATTATTAGTTAGTTATTTCAGATTTTCAAATTTTCTGAATTTCTAATTTCTGAATTTCCGAATTTTCAAATATACGTATTTACGAATTTTCTCCTTTCCGAATGTACGAATTTATGAATTTTTGAATATTCGAATTAAAGAGTATTGGGAAAAATTTGTTAAACAGGTTTTTGTTAATTCAGATATTAACGAATTTGTTGAAATTCCTTAAAAAAACAAATTTGGAATGAAACTAATTGCACATGTCTATTGACTTTCATTTCTATTTTAAACCGAATTGAATTGTTTTACAAGGTAAGGGTTCACATATACAGTACTTTAACTTGGCAGTAATTGTTCACCATGCAAAATACACATGTAGCTTTCACAATGATTCCTTCTTTTTTATTGCACTGTGCCTGTTCCAAAATTATTCGAGTTTAATAGCAAAACCAGAGCTTTGACCTTCATTGGAGACATGAGAATTGATAAGCACTATTTAGTAATCCTCTATGGCACCATTCTGAGTGATCATTTTACCAAACGTTGCCTGATAAATGCTTCTTAATTCAGAGAGATATAAAATTGAAGCCAAGACTTACATTGTGTTTACAAGCATAAAGGTGTCAAACCTGTTGCCTGTTATGGTTGTAATCCTTGATTTTCTTTTTATAGCTAAGCAGCTTACATTGAAAGCTGAACATCTTATTGCATTGACAGTTCATAACAGTGATTGATTACAAGAGCAGGGTGGATGCACATCAGCCCATGTGATGTCTAGCTTGGTTGCTGGGGTGAAATATTTGTCTTACTGCTTATAAAGCCGTACTTCATGCTTCTGTTATGATCTTATAGCCCATTTTTAACGTTGCAATTCAAAAAAATCTGAAGGTCATGTGAAAGTGGTGCTGTAAAGGAAGATTTGTCGGACATATTACATCTTCTATTAAAAAGGATTATGGAAATAAAATAGTGTTTGTTTCTTTGCTTACTCTATAAATGATTCAATTGTAAACAAGTAAGCTACTGGTTTATAACATATTCATAACATTTAGCATGTAATCGTGCTCCCGATCTCTATCTATCCATCCAATGGAAATGAGTATATCATACAGGCACAAGGTCATTATGGGCAGCAGGATATGCATTTTCCTAATTCTTGCTGTTTGTCTCGCTCTTGCAGTAAAGCCAAGGAAATGACCCGGCAGTATAATATGCATTTACTGAACAAGAATGGTGTATATACAAACTATTTACAGTAACAGCAATACAACAGAAGACATACAGGGGTGGATTTACTAAAGTAATTTGTCTGTTCCCTTTGTAGGGAAAGTTGAACTTTGCCGGGGGAGTTTAGACCAGGGCTTATTAAAGTGTTTGTAAACCTCAGTCATGAAATCTGAGAAAAGCACACATATCTGTAGTGTTTAGTTATCTCTCTACAACACTCTAAGTGTGGTCTCTCTCTGTTGCATCGTTCCTTGAAGCATAAGTCCCTTTTAAGAAGTTTTCCCAAACCATTGAGATAAAAGGCTGTAGTCCAAGAGAGGGGGCGAGCACGACACTCCACACCAGGGAGAAAGCCTTGCATTACTGTGTGGAGTTACAGACAGAAGAACAGGAAGTGAGGATTTCTCAGAAGAAATAAGGACATTTAAAAGCAAAATTGAAGGATGAGGTAAGTGAAGGAGGATTGCACTAAGGTATAGGAAGCTATTTAGGAAAAAAAATGTACCTTTACAACCCTTTTAAGGGACAGTTTGTTGTTTTTATGTATGAGTTTGGCTCCCTGTAGTGCATGCTGGACTCTATGTGTGTTTTTTACTTCTGTGAGAATGACCAAAGCAATGCATCATGGAACATTAAGTCCGGGGTGAGGAAGTGACACTGTAGGCTGCACCAATCTGGACCACAGGTAACAGAATACTGTGCGCACAGAGCAGCCTGCTGGGAGAGGAAATAAAAGAGCGGGCGTGGCCAATTTTCGCTCTCTCTGGATGCCATATTGACCCTGCCAGAAGGCGGTCTGTGTGACAGAAGTGAGAATCTGCAGCCTACACAGCGTGGAGCCAGATCGCCACCCTCAGAGTGATCTCAGAGGACAGCATTGGTATTCCAGTACAGCGGACCGGTCTGCGTTCCAGACCATCTGAAGACACCTGCAATCCAGTCCACCAGGAGCTGCAGTGTGGCGTGGCAGCGCCATTTCCACAGGACAGAGACACAGAGAATTCCGTCTGGAATCCTCTATCCATCTGATGTCCATAGTGGTGAGTGGGCATAGCCCCTTGTCATAGTTGATAAAAGTATTCCTTTACAGACTGGCTAGTGATACTTGTAGTTCCACAGATGTGAATTTACTTCTTCCCAGACCTCACACATCAGGCGCTTGGGGCCTATTCTCCCCCCATTTTGCTTTTAAGTCAGTACTGTGAACATCTTCCTGACACAGTTAAAGAGGAGCATACATGTGTTAACATTCCTAAAGATAAAGTGCAGATTAGTTCATCCTTGTTCTCCTTTTTCTACTTTGGATTACAAATTTTACTGCAGTATAAACAACAGGCTAGCTGAAGATAATCAGAACTGAAGGAACACTTATCATTTCTTCTTTGCCGTGCACAACTTGTTTACATTCCTTTGCAAAAGCATTGAACTACAAACATAGGGGGAGTCAATCTATAGGATATTGTTTAATTTACATTGTGTTCAATATATGCATATGTTCATTACTGTTTGCTGGTCTGTGTGCTGAGGACACAGAGGGAAAGTATCCAATATATTTGTTACGGTGTTGGGTATTTGTTTCTCTGTCTACCTGTTCACATAGGTCTTGTAGTAGATTTATGTCAAGCACCTTTGTATATCAGTTATGAGACCTATCCACTGGTAAACTAAAGCTGTGTTTTATTCATGCCATTCTTTGTGTTCATTTAATCTCAGTAAACATATGTGAGTGGTTCAGTGATACCCCGTACACACGTCCGAGAAACTCGACGGGCAAAGCACATCGTTTTGCTCGTCGAGTTCCTTGTGAAGCCGCAGAGGATCTCGGCAAGCCAAGTTTCCTCATTGACTAACGAGGAAATAGAGAACATGTTCTCTATTTGGCACGACGAGTTCCTCGTCGGTTTCCTCGGCCAAAAGTGTACACACGACCGGGTTTCTCGGCAGAATACGGCTCCGATCGAGTTTCTGGCTGAATTCTGCCGAGAAACTCGGTCGTGTGTACGGGGCCTGTGAGTTTCTCATGACTTTCGCAGCATTGCAGGATGGAACCCAAGGTTACCCAAGAGGTAAGAGAGGATTTGCAGAGTCGAGGTAACCAATGGGGTATAGAGTCTACCAGCATCCCTAACGGGGGTCCTGCTACAAAAGTGATATACTTGAACAAATGATATACAATAAATATGTAATTATGTATTAATTTTCAGGTATTTAACAAAAATGCAGATTTGTCATAAGGAAAAAGTAGGTAACCCCCAACATTTACCATCACTTCAAATTCATGACATTAGAATAGGGTGTTCAAAACCTGTAATTAGAACCTCCTTAACTTGTTTGGAAACAAAAAAAAAACAACCTCTTATGCCCCATACAGACGGTCATTTTTTGTGATGAAAAAAAAATGACGTTTGAAGTGATGAAAAAAAACGACATTTTTGAAACTTCATTTTCAAAAACGATGTAGCATACACACCATCATTTTGAAAAATGATGAACAAAGTGACGGCACTCTAAAGGGGAAGTTCTATTCGCCTTGAGGCTGCTTTTAGCTGGTTACTTGTTAGTAAAAGATGATTCGTGCTTTTTTGTCTGTTACAGCGTGATGAATGTGCTTACTCCATTATGAATGGTAGTTTTACCTCCCGTCTCAAAACTTGCTTCTGGGCATGTGCGAGTTTAAAAACGTCGTTTTGCCCACACACTATCATCTTCATTGACACAAAAAATGACATTTTGAAAAACGACACAAAAAATTCGAGCATGTTCGAATTTTTTTTTTGTCATTTTTTAGAAGACATAAAATGACATTTTGCCCACACACGATCATTTTAATTGACATTTTTAAAAATGTCATTTTATTTCATCACAAAAAATGACCGTCTGTACGCGGCATTAGAGTATGTAGGTGAAACTTGTCTTTTTTTAAACATCAGATATCTAGAGTCTGGCGTTCTCTTTGCTATTGATTTGTGTGGTATCATCTTGCTAAGATCAATAAAGCTCTCTAGGGCCCTCAGAAATAATAAAAAGTTGTGGATGCCTATGAATTTGGCAAGGGATTTAAATAGATCACCAAATGATTTCAAATGAATCCTTTCTCTGTAAGGACAAATAAATCTGCATGTGGTGTAGATTTCAAACAACTGCTAATGTGTCCAGGACTGTTTGGCTCAGTAAATTCAGCCCAAGAGCTAACTGTTGCTAAAAAGTCTCCAAGAACCCTGCATACATCTACAATCAGAAAGAGATTAAACCAATTGAAATACTTCCCTACCGGATCAATTCTGAAATATCTCTCCTACATGTAAAAATAATATTTTTTTATTTTTGGTAGAAAATTATATATATAAGCAGATGCCCTAGAGAAAACAATAGTTGGTTTTGCATTTTTTCTATGTCCCGGCATTTGCGCAGCAGTTTATTAAATGCAGTTTATAGCATTTGCTATCATGGATGGGCAGATGATGGTGCCTTCCTCCTTCAGAGAGCAAGCAGCTTGCAATGGGGTCTCTCATGCCCCCTCTCTCTCCTCATTGGCTCACTGGTTGTGATTGACAGCAGCGGGAGCCAATGGCTCCCATTGCTGTCTCAACCAATGAGGAGGAAGAGTCCCCACAGAGCTGGGGCTTTCACGCACATCGCTGGATGGCGATGGGGCTCAGGTAAGTATTAGGGGGGGCTGGGGAAGCTGCTGCACACATAAGTTTTTTACCTTCATAGAATGCAGGAAGGTAAAAAATCTTGAGACTTTAGCATCACTTTAAGCTATGTGCACACTTTGTTTTTCTAATCAGACAGTAAGCTGTATAAATAAAACAAAACTAACAGTTCCCCCTCCCACTGTTAAAAGAAGGTTTTCCAGAAGGTGTGTTCGCCATCAGATGATCTAAATATCGACTTCTGCTGAACAGGGAGGCTACACACAGATCGAAATTCAGCTCCCTGCTGAACCGGCTTTAGAGTTAGGCCTCATACACACGAAAAAGAAACGTTGTTTTCCTCGACGAGGTTCTTGTCAGGCTTGACGAGAATCTTGTCAAGCTTTCCTTGCATACACACCGTCAAGACAAAATCTTGTCATTCTCAAACGCGGTGACGTACAACACGTACGACGGCACTATAAAGGGGAAGTTCGATTCCCTAGGGGCTGCTTTTGCTAATCTCATGTTACCGCGTATTAAGTAAAAGTTTGGTGAGAGACGATTCGCGCTTTTCAGTCTGTTACAGCGTGACAAATGTGCTATCTCCATTACGAACGCTACTTTTACCGAAGGTGCGCTCCTGTCTCATACTTTATTCTGAGCATGCAAGGGTTTGCAAGCATACACACGAACGTGTTTCTCGTCGTAAACCATCCCGATGAGAAACACGACGAGGAAATGGAGACTCCAGACGAGAAAAACTAGAGCATGTTCTCTTTTTTTCTCGTCGAGATCCACGAAAAACATACACACAACCGTTTTTCTCTGCAAAAATGCTCTGCCAGCATTTTTCTTGATGGGGTTTGCCGAGGAAAATGGTCGTGGGTACGAGGCCTCACACAGAGGACTGAGGAATCCATGCCAACCCAGTTGGTCTATAGCATAGACCAGGGTTTCTCAACTCCAGTCCTCGAGGCGCACCAACAGGTCATGTTTTCAGGCTTTCCATTATTTTGCACAGGTGATTTGATCAGTTTCACTGCCTTAGTAATTACCACAGCCAATTCATCTCAGGGAAATCCTGAAAACATGACCTGTTGGGGCGCCTCGAGGACTGGAGTTGAGAAACACTGGCATAGACATAGCCTAAATAAGCTGATGAGCAGTCCTTTGTTGGTACTCCCCAAGCCCTATCCTATAAAGCTATTTTTGCAACCCATGCACTGACCAAAAAGCCCCAAAAAGCTGTATGGATATTGGAATAAATAACTCCAAATTTACATGATATCTGTTTGTAATTTGCATGGCTCTACTGAACTAACCTAAAATGGGGCTGAAGCTGATTTTTGGTTTGTGTCCTGTAGACTGTTTAATGTACATCTGTCACTGGTAAAAGTTAGTGAATAGTACATAGGAATCTTGGCTCACGGCAATCATGTGTCTTTTTTTTATCAACATAAGCCATTCATTTTTAACAGCTCAAGAAAGCGCAAGGTGATCAGGAATGGCTTATATTGATTAACTAAAGCCATGTGATTGCAACACAAGACTCGTAGCGCAAAAAAAACACATCAGATAGTGAGGTGGTGTGGTATGGCTTTGGTATGTAAACAAATACATGCCAAACATTGTAACATGGCTTTACAAGGCCATGTTACACAGTAATAGAGTTTTGTTTTTTAAACTAAAAACACAAACATTTTTTTTAAACTAATTTCAATTTGTAATGCTGCAAGGCCAAATTAATCGCCAAATTTGTTGAAATTTCAGTAAATGCAAGATTCACTACTGAAGCAGAGGGAAATGGTGGAGGGAAATGGTGCATAAAATATAAATGTGTGCAGGGTGTTTCGTCAGATTTGGCGACCCGTCAGAATTGCTAACAGAAGTGACGTTCCGTCACCGCCATCTTGCTACACTCCGCACTCCTCCATAATAAGAATACTCTGAGAAGGGGGAAAGCGGACATCTTGTTACACCCACTGGAGTTTTTCACTTTACAGGAAAGTGAGTTTACATAGTGTAATACAGTATTTAGAAGTCCGTCTGACTGGTTTGATATTGAATTTTAAAAGCAGCAAACTTCTGTCAGATCAGCAAAGCTGTGAGATAAGCAGGCTTGTCGCTGCTTTTAAAATCCAACATCATAACAGTCAGACAGAGTTCTAAATACTGTATTTGAGTATATAAACTCACTTTACTGTTAAATATGAGTGTAAAATGCAAAACTCTGGTGGGGTAACAAGATGTCCACTCTCCCCTTCTCCGAGTATACTTACTATGGAGGAGTGTGGGGTGTAGCAAGATGCCCATGACAGAACGTCACTTCCATTACCAATTCTGACGGGTCGCCATATCTGATGAAACACCGGCCCTATAGTAGTGTTGGCAGGAAACAAGAAATTTCCTTTTTTTCATTTCATACAGAATTCTTATAGAAGATCATACTAACCTGTCATGTACATGAACATAAACAGAAAACATTCTGCCTTATCTAGAGTTGGAGGCTATACAATGAAAAGCCAAATAATGCATGGGAGAGATAATATATTATTTTTGCTGTTGTTTTTGTACAATCAATACATGGGGGTTATTTACGAAAGGCAAATCCACTTTGCACTGCAAGTGCATTTGGAAGCTCTACTGATTTTATCATCCAATCATGTGCAAGCTAAAATGATGTTTTTTTTTTATTTTTCTTGCATGTCCCCCTCAGATTTACAGCGACGGCAATTCCAACTGCACATTCAGTGCACTTTCAAGTGCACTTGTAGTGCAAAGTGGAGTTGCCTTTGGTAAATAACTTCCATAGAATCAAGATATACTTACTGAGAATGCTACTAGCATGTTCTCTGACACATCAAGTCAATTTCTGTACTTTGATTGTAGGTTTAATAATACAATACAGAAAATCCTGTTTCAATTTCTTCAGCTATTAGGAGATCTAGTTCCACAATCCTATTATTTTGTTCCTATAGCCCAAGAGGTATGAATAACCCCGGTTAGGAACCCCTGCTGTATGATAATAGAAAAATTTACAATAGTTTAATTCTTTATGATAAAAATGAAAGACCAAGTTAGCAAAGACTGAAGATAGAATAAATCGCTTAGGTTATTAAATCAGTAAAATGTTCTGCAAGTGTATGAACTCTTTAGAAAATACCAATTTCCCCAATTCCTGTCAGGTTAGGAAGTGAAGAATAATCTCTCCAATGGGGGCACAGGCAAAAACACAAAAACCTACTTTGGAAAAAAAGAATTCAAACTTCCGAGAATATTTTTATTGTTGTCTCTGCCTTTATTTCCCAGTAACAACCATTCTCACCATTTCTCTTCCTTCTTTATTTTTTTGTTGTTTTAACCACTTAAAGCGGAGGTTCACCCTCAAAATGAACTTTCCAGCATCCTTAAAGCGGAAGTAAACCCATCAATTTAACAGTTTGAAAAAGCAGTTACATTCCTGGCATGCCGGGAATGCTAACTGTCACATTGGTTGTGCTCTCAACCAAACTGTCAAACCATCCAATGGCTGGTGTCATAACTGATCACATGTGCAGCATCATGGCAGTTGAAGATTAAACAGAGGCCAAGACGCGCCTTAGCAGCCGTCAATAAACTCCTCTTCGCTTAGAAACGCCCATTCCCCGCAGGATTCCCCGCTCGGAGCCGGAAAACAAGGGCTCATATAACGATAAGTACAAGTAAAAAAAAAAAAAAAAACAGCATACTGCAGATGTTAGCAGTATGCTACAGCTAATGTCAAAAAGTGGATTTTTGGGTGAACCTCCGCTTTAAGCCCCGGACCAATATGCTGGCTAAAGACCCAAGGGGTTTTTACAGTTCGGGACTGCGTCGCTTTAACAGACAATTGCGTGGTCGTGCGACGTGGCTCCCAAACAAAATTGGCGTCCTTTTTTCCCCACAAATAGAGCTTTCTTTTGGTGGTATTTGATCACCTCTGCGGTTTTTATTTTTTGCGATATAAACAAAAATAGAGCGACAATTTTGAAAAAAATGCAATATTTTTTACTTTTTGCTGTAATAAATATCCCCCAAAAACATATATAAAAAATGTTTTTTCCTCAGTTTAGGCCGATATGTATTCTTCTATCCTTTTTTGGTAAAAAAAAATCCCAATAATCGTTTATCAGTTGGTTTGCGCAAAATTTATAGCGTTTACAAAATAGGGGATAGTTTTTTTGCATTTTTATTTTTTTAAATTTTTTTTACTAGTAATGGCGGCGATCAGCGATTTTTTTCGTGACTGCAACATTATGGCGGACACTTCAGACAATTTTGACACATTTTTGGGACCATTGTCATTTTCACAGCAAAAAATGCATTTAAATTGCATTCTTTATTGTGAAAATGACAGTTGCAGTTTGGGAGTTAAACACAGGGGGCGCTGTAACATTTAGGGAACACTGTGTATGTGTTTACTAGTGTAGGGGGGTGTGGCTGTAGGAATGACGTCATCGATCGGGTGATCCCCTATAAAGGGGATCACCCGATCGATGCACCGCCACAGTGAAGCACGGGGAAGCCGTGTTTACACACGGCTCTCCCCGTTCTTCAGCTCCGGGGAGCGATCGCGACGGAGCGGCTATAAACAAATAGCCGCGCCGTCGTCCTGGATCGCTCCCCGAGCGGACCCCCCACCCACGTCTAGCAGAGGAAGAACAGGTACGTGATTGTGCCTGTCCGTGCCATTCTGCCGACGTAAATGTACATGAGGAGGTCGGGAAGTGGTTAAAATATGACAAAAAACAAACAAAATACAAAAAAAAAACAATACCAAAGAAAAACCTTGGCAGTAAAAGCAGTCATGCAGGACCAAGCTGCTGTAATCAATACCCACCCCTCTCTGTGCAATAGCATTCCCACCTGGAATTACCGTAAAGTGCATCAGTAGAATATACAACACATATATAGTCAGGACACCATATCAACACTTCTAGACTCAAGTAAATGAATACATACATGAGACTATAAATTAGTCTCAGATAAGAATGTCCAGCAACCCCTGACCTTTTAAAATGTGTTTGGACAGCCCCTATTCATATACGTAGCTTTAAAGAATGGCAGTGCAGAATTCACCAGTCCCTTCCAGTACATTCCATGTAACATAGTAGCCAAGTTTTTTTTTTCCGAAATGTAGTATAATTGCTTTACAAGCATATTAGAGCAGTATAACAATAAAAGCAGTGCAGCGCAACCTAAAATGTAAATATAAACACTAATAAATAATGTCCATGAGAAGAAACAGTCCACAAGTGATTGTGAAAAGGCACAATGAAAATGACGGCATGCAATGTGGATCAAACGTGGCCAGAAATCCCTCCACCGCACACAGAGTGCCCTCTCACCTCACTGATTCGACCGATAATAGGTCACATGGCTTGTAACTCATTCCCAGTATAACTACTTAGAACATCCAATCGATCAGCATACCAAAGGTGTCAATCAAGGTCCTGAGCTTTGTCTCCAACATGCATATGAAACATAAATGAAGACAATCTAGTGCTCTCTGTATAAGGAGTGTTTAATTGTAAGATAAAACAAAAGCGAAACTACTCACAAAGATGGCACTCAGATGCGAGTGCTTACAGACAGCATAGAAAACAATTGCAACAGTGATGGCTGTGGGTGACGTCTGTCGTGACTCCTCCTCGTACGCGTTACGTCCGTAGGCGGGACTTCATCAGCGCAAGGTAGGATAACACAAAAGTAACAATAGGGCAGTATACTCAGTAGGGTTCTATGAGCCACTGTGGCAGCAAGCCCCTATATTAGCCTCAGCAAACAAACCAGGATGGTCAACGGAACTGGCAGAGCCATTACCTCCATTATAAATTGGGTTTCGTTCTTCCAGTATTGTTAGATCAACGGACAATGGCAGAAAATGTGAGAGAAATCAGCTGCTGCAAGGGACTGGTAAATATTTACTAACTTGACGGGCGTACAGTAGATGCAGTAAAATAATTTATATTGGATCAAACAATCTCTCCCAGACACAAGATGTTGAAATGGATAGTCCCACATGTCATCCCAATCATCACGCTGCAGATTGGGTACATTGAACACCCATTTCTCTTTACAGCATTCAACTGAAGGGGGGTTTGAATGGGAACTCTTTGTAATGATTTTACCAGAGAATCAGCATGTAACAGGCACAGGAAGTGAGGGGAAAAAAATTCTAGACAGTCGGAGACAAAAATTATACAAAATATAGCTAGAGTTAGGCCCCGTACACACGACCGGATCTATCCGCTGGGATTGATCCGCGGATCAGTTCCAGCGGACAAATCCGGTCATCTGTACGGCCTAGCGGATATTTATCTGCAGAGATTCCTCGGGCCGATCGATTTCAAGCGGATATAAATTTCTTAGCATGCTAAGAAATCTATCCGCTTGAATCGGCTCCAGCGGATTGATCCGGTGGTCTGTACAGACTCACCGGATCAATCCGTCCGCTCCCCTCCCTCGCATGCGTCGTAATGATTCGACGCATGCGTGGAAGTACTTACCTTCCAGCGTCGCGCACGTCGCCGCGTCATCGTCGCGGCGACGGCGCGACACGTCACCGCGGATGAATCCCGCACGGATTTGGATCCGATGGTGTGTACCCGCCATCGGATCCAAATCCGGAGGAGGAATCTCCGCTGGAAACGATCCGGCGGATCGTTTTTAGCGGAGATCCGGTGGTGTGTACGTGGCCTGAGGCTTTAAAGCCTAATTAAAGCTTGCCTTTAGGACTTACTCTCCCTCCTTCTTGGGTAACAAAAAGGTTAAAAAAAACAGTTCTACCCAGGCTTTTGAACTGCCCTGACAGCTAATCCACTTCAAGGAATTTCAGCATCATACAACTAATTTCATGTTAGTCTTGGGAGTACTTCATCATGCAGCTTGGGCTCACATTAGGATGTTGTATTGTATGCTGCTTACATGTCACAATGTGAGCACCTTTCCCTACAGCACTGAGGATGCCCACCACCAATGCTAAAGGAGCCCTCCTGTCAGTTGAAGCAACCCTTTTGTTAGTTGAAGGAACACTCTCAGTTGAAAGGAGCCCTCCTGTGAGTTAAAGGAACTCTCTTGTCAGTTGAAGGAACCCTGTCAGTTGAAAGGACGCCTCCTGTCAGTTGAAGGAAAAGTAGGAACCCTTCTGTCAGTTGATCAGCCAGAAGATACTTAGTTTAGGGATGTATGCTGAAAATATTCAAAATTGATTGTGAGGACTGGGAAAACTGGGAGTGTGAATCCCTAAATTGTAGTTGGAAGTTCAAGAAAACTCTAGGTAAAGAAATTCAGAAAGCAGTAACCAGACAGATGTCAGGGAATTGAAGAGACCTTTTAACAGACCGTGCATTTCAACAAAAATGTTCTTATAAATGTATATGTGCATTTATTGTATTTTATGTATGGTATTTCCCTACGAAAAGTCTCTCTTGAGTAGACAAACGAAAGCCATGAGACTGCTGCTGGGCACTGCCATCTTGGTTGCGATGCATGTGGCTCTAGCGGACTCATAGCTGTCTCAATCAAGTGGCACTCTGTAGTATTCCCCTTCAGTTTTTGCCCAGCAGCAACACGAAAATGTATGTAGGGAGATGAAGGAAGGGGCAGAAAAGCTGGGTCAGCACAGATAGAATTAAGACATTCACAGAAAATGTGAGGGCTATGACATACAAGAGGGTGCAGTCAATTTTTCTAGCAACTTCAAAGGAATATTGCAAGTTAATAAAATGTATTTATGGAAAAGGAAACACTGCAAGTAAGCTTTTACAAGGTCTCTTTAACGAGCTCTTATCCTCCTATTATCTGTATCTACATCTTAGAAGTAAGTAGATACAACATCACTTAAATGTACATTAAAGAGGAGCTCCAGTCTACCTGAAAAAAAAAAAAAATACTGTAGCTGCTGACTTTTACCCTGTCCAGGGGTCCAGCGATGGCAAGCGCTGGGCATCTTAAAGCGGTGGTTCACCCTCCTTCACATCATTATACCATTACATTCGGCATCGTAGCGCGAGCTACGGTATGCCGGTCTTAAATTTTTAATCCCCGTACTCACTGTGCTATCGATCATTGAAGAATCCGACTCCCGCGGGGAATGGGCGTGCCTATGGAGAGGGAGGATGATTGACGGCCGGCTCTGGCACGTCACGCTCCCCGAAGACAGCCGGAGTAGGTCTCGGCTCTTCACGGCGCCTGCGCACAGGCTATGCGCAGGCGCCGTGAAGAGCCAAGCCTATTTCGGCTATTTCCGGAGAAGCGTGAAGTGCCAGGGCCGGCCGTCAATCACCTTCTCTCACCATAGGAACGCCCATTCCCCGGAATCTTCAATGAGCCATAGCACAGTGAGTACGGGGATAAAAAATGTAAGACCGGCATACTGTAGCTCGCGCTACGATGCCGAATGTAATGGTAGAATAAAAAAAAAAAATTTTTTTTTTTTTAATAGGGTGAACCCCCGCTTTAAGTAAGAGAAAACCAGCAGTAAAACCTTTCTGATTTCACAGCTGGTTTCCTACTACACATGCGCTTTCTGAATGGTCCCTGTGTGGGCATGGGTACCTGTCAAAACCAGGTACCCTCTCAAACAAGCGGAGCTTCGTCTTTTGGGTGGAGCACTCCTTTCCCTGCTTCCTTATGTTGCTTATGATCTCTGAAAGGAGCAGATAATAGGTATCAGAAGATGCTGTGTTCTTGCAATGTTAAGCTGTTTCAAGGGATTGTGAATGTGTTATGTAAAAAGGACCTACATTTGAGATTCTAACATGTTGATACTTATTTAAAAAAGGCACCATATTTAGCCTTTGAACTCTTAGCAAAGAAAAGCCCCAATATCATTCTACATTTGCTTAACAAAAGTACAATTTACACATTTTGACTGCATATAGATTTAGCTTTACTTTCATGTTCATGTTGACAGCATTGGTGGCACCAAATTTTTATGTTAAACTTCATAATAGCATCAATCCTGCCTAGTGGACATTTTCTATTTTTTTTTTTTTTTACACAATAATAATAATAAATAACTTAACAGTTGATTTGTTCCCTTTTGCTCTTTTTTTTCCCACTTGTTTTACTCATATACTCCTTTTCTTCTTCTTTTTTTTTTTTTTATAATCAGAAGCTGTACCCATAAATTTATTGTAAAAAATAAAAATAAATGTTTTTTTTAAAAACTGAAGAATAATTGTTTTATTTTTTATTTTTTATGATCCAGTTATTTTGTTATAAACTTTGAGAAAAGTTTAATTTAGTCTGGGAGAAAAGAGTAAGGTCCCCTTTTAATACTGTTTACCTAGGAACAGTTCATTCATGCCTTGGCTTAAAGGATAAATCCTTTATCAAAGCTTTTGATATAAGGGCTTTCAGTCACCATCATGGATGACTTTGAAAAACAATATGCTATATCCAAGCTGCCATTCTTAAATGCAATCTGAAATTTCTCACACTGGTGGTAATAAGGATGAAGCAGTGGCTTTTTCTTTTTTTTTTTTTTTTACAAAAAAATTTGTAGTCAGCCTGGAGCTTTGAGAAACTTTTTAGAATAAAGATTAAAAAGTGATTTTCTAATCCTTTCCTTGCTGACACCAGTAACAGCAGTGATATAGTCATTGCCAAATAATACTTTATTCACTTGAAGACAAAGGAAATCAATGCAACGTGAACTTAACATGGCCTTGAAGAATTCTTGTGGTACTGGACATAAGCCTACTTTTGTAGTCTGCAATAACTCAAGCAGTTGTGTATTTTATGTTTCGGAAACCTTACAATGATTTACAGTATTGTAACGATATTAGGTTTGTTTCTGCAAATATTTACAATTTTTTGTATACTTAGGTAGAAATATGGACTATAATCGTAAAGTACCGTGCCCTCCAGTGTTTCAAAACATTTCCTGTCCCTCTGGTGATCAGTGTATCAGAGGACACCATATTTGTGTGCCAAACAAAAAGGATTGTGGGATGAGTAGTTCTCCTGTTTGATAATTGCTTTGTATGATTATGTGCTTGGACTACATATTCCAGGGATCTTTGCTGCCATTAGGAAGATTGCTGGGAGTAGCTATAAAAGAGGCAAAAGCCTGTGCGGGGCTCTCTTTCTCCAGCACCTGACGCAAGATGGACCTCTCATGAATGGAGAGAGAGGTCATGGCCTACCACGCAGGGCACAAGCTTCTAACCCATACCTGAGGGGCCAAGGGCTGCTGTTTGAAGTCAGACATCCATCCAGCACCACCCCGGTCGAGATCGAGACGGCGGATCAGCTGCACGAGTGTCGCTACATGAGTTACCGTCCGGAAGACATAACGGTCTGATCGTTGGTGAGAGGGCAGTCGCCCAACCTTTACCCATCCTTTGTCATAGTTACACTGGACACTTTGCACAGACATCTCTACCCTGAAAAAAAGAGAAAAATTACCCCTAGGGGCTTTGTGTTGCAGCAAAATATTGCTGCAACACAAAGCCCCTAGGGGTAATTATCTCTTTTTCAAGTACTATCAGGGGTGTGCAGCACTCTTTATGGGTTGTAATACCTTTTCTTTGCTAAGACATCTCTACCCTAGGAATACTTTATTGAATCTATTTGTACACTGTGCTTAGACATCTTTAGCCATTTCCTCACTAATGCAATTATATCAAATAAGGCGTCCCATTGAATTTTTCAACTTTCTACACAATTATATTGCATTTCAAGTAGTGCACCTAGCGGGGGTTTTCCAGCCTTATAGTTCATGAAATTTTTTGAAGCAACCTGAAGGAAAGCTTTATTTCTAACCAGTGTGATTGTATAAAAATGAGCAACTCTATGCAAAATACAATTATAAAATAGGGTCTTAGTGCATGAAAAAAATCTATTTAATATACTTTTACTGCCAACATTGTAACATATCTGTGCTGGACTATGTATTAATTTTAATTAGACAAATATTAGGAGAAAACTATATTGAAGGGTGTCAAAGAAGCAGTGTTTTAGGAAATATTGGCAGATAACTGGAAAAGCTGGATAGATTAGAATAGAGCCTGATGTCAATAGCCCACAATGAACCTGGAAGGCAGTTTGTTTTGGGGCAAGCCACAGGATTGCACATTTGTTATGTTTAGGCATGCTTTAATACAGACAATATAATGTTTTTGTTTTTAAAGCCAATGTGTCAGTGGCCCAGGACAATTAAATGGGGTTTCTAGTGGCACCAAAGCAAATTATTTGGCTCTACATAAAAATCTAATCCATCTCTTTATTTTAATTTTTACTTTTAGTTTAAAGCAGTTTTTCTCAAACCTGTCCTTAAAAAAAAAAATTCGGGTGAACTCCCGCTTTAACAGTAGATTGGGCCTAATTACGTGAAGCAGAATCGGGTGTTTTGATTAAAATCAATGCAGTACTTACCTTTTTTGAGATAGATGTTCTCCCGCCGCTTCCGGGTATGGTCTTCGGGACTGGGCGTTCCTATTTGATTGACAGCCTTCCGACGGTCGCATACAGCGCGTCACAAGTTGCCGAACGTCGGTACGGCGCTATACGGCGCCTGCGCACCGACGTTCGGCTACTTTCGGAAACTGGTGACGCGCTGTATGCGATGGTCGGAAGGCTGTCAATCAAATAGGAACGCCCAGTCCCGCAGCCCATACCCAGAAGCGGCGGGAGAACATCTATCTCAAAAAAGGTAAGTACTGCATTGATTTTAATCAAAACACCGATTCTGCTTCCCGTAATTAGGCCCAATCTACTGTTAAAAAAAGATTTTTTGGGTGAACCTCCACTTTAAGTCACAGCAAGAGTACATGTTCTGCAGGTAAAACTCACATATGCCCAGACAGAGTAATTAGTATCTTATGCACTTTAACTGTGGGGACATCTATAACATGAATTGTTGGTGGTATTTAAGGTATGGGAAAAACTGGTCTACAAATATAACAATGATAAATCAGATAATTTGTTTTTAATGAAAATAAATGTTTGTGCACAAGGTATTTTAACCCTACAGTGCCTTGAAACGGTATTCATACCCCTTGAAATGTTCCACACGTTGTCATATTTTATCAAAAAATATGAATGAATGACTTTTAATAGCGCTACACATGCAAACTGAATGGCCTCTAGACGCTTTTCGCAGCCAGTGTCTCCTTGACTGGTGCGGTCATTTACCCCGTAGGATCTCGACACGCAGTCATATACACATATATACTGGGTCAATTTGGACAAGATCCAATTAACCTACCAGCATGTCTTTGGAGTGTGGGAGGAAACCCACGCAGACACAGGGAGAACATGCAAACTCCAGGCAGATGGTGTCGTGGCTGGGATTCGAACCAGTGACCCTTTTGCTGCTAGCTGAAAGTGCTACTCAATACACCACTGTGCTGTTGTATTTTTTTGGGTTTTTTTTGTGATAGACCAACACAAAGTGGCACATAATTGTGAAGTGGAAGGAAAATGATAAATAGTTTTCAAAATATTTTACAAATAAATATGTCAAAAGTGTGGCGAGCATTTGTATTACACACAGATGGACTAAATTTACTGATTAGGTGACTTCTGAAAGCAATTGGTTCCACTAGATTTTAGTTAGGGGTATCAGAGTAAAGGGGGCTGAATACATTACATACATACGTTTTTGGTTGTAACATGATAAAATGTGGAAAATGTAAAGGGGTATGAATACTTTTTCAAGGCACTGTATATTTTGAGCAAATAATAAGTAAAAAAACATTTTTAGAATAGAAATTGTAATCACTTTATAATCGTACATGTCTATGATTTCTTTTTACATGTTCTTTATAGAACATTTGGGAGCAGACAAGAATTTTATATACAGACATCAAGAAAGCTCATAAAGCTTTTGGTAAACCATTTGTTCTGTGTGGTCACCAGGAGATTCCAAAGGAGATTTTTCCTTGACTGCACCCAAACGTATCTTTAATATATTGGGAAACTATGGAGAGAAAGGATAAGCAAGTAAAGCAGAAAGGGTGGGAACAATAGGGTATGTAGGGGATTAAGATGGTGACATGAGTGACATGGGAATATGCAGTGAGAGGAGAATCAGAAAGAGAAAATAAAAACACGATCGGATGGGCTCTAACCAGGTTCTAAGAATTTTTACAGCTATGCCATTCAAGTAAGAGGTAAGTTTATGCATGCATTTTTATCTTATTTATTTTCCCTCTGAAGAGGCTTGTATGAGGACTATGGGGGTTATTTACTAAAGACAAATCCTTGAAATTGCACTGACAGTGCACTTGGAAGTGCAGTCGCTGTAGATCTGAGAGGGACATGCACGAAAAAAAAAAACAGCATTTTTGCTTGCACATGATTGGATAATAAAAATCAGCAGAGCTTCCCCTCATTTCAGATTTACCCCTTCCAAGTGCAATTTCAAGTGCACTTTGCAATTGTAGTTTGCACTTGTTGCGCAAGGTGGATTTGCCTTTAGTAAATAACCCCCATGTGGGAACTTTAATGTTGCCGTAATAAAAGGATCATTAATCAGGTAGATATTAGCCAAGTCTTATACTTTTTGTAGGGTATGGTGTTGTATTTGTGATGCAGTGGTAAAAAGGCAGTTTTTTAAGGACATGGTAAAAAGGCAAACATGGATTGCCTTTCATAAACCTTTCATTCATCCCTAGGATTTAACTGCTTGCTGTCCAGCCACAGTACATTTACTGCGGCAGGGTAGCACAGGCAAGCTGGATCTCATACATGCTTGTCACCAGCGGAGGACACAGCAGATTTTGGCAGCCGGGGTATCACGTGATCACTATGTGATCGCCAGGGCCTGGGTATTTCATTGTGATCGCTTTGCGATCATGTGATCACAATGCAAACTGTTATAAATGGGTTTCATTAGTAGTGATTGACCCACAGCTATCACATTGTACCTGGGCCAATCACAGCACACAATTGTAAATCACAGCTGTTAAAAAAATAATGCATTTATGACAGTTCAAAACATTGTTGTTACTGTGATCATCACTGTAACAGCAATCAAAGTGTAAAAACAAACTAAGAAAAAGTCTGTGATCACCCCACCGTTAACACCACTGAACTACTTTGATGAAAGTATGTAAAAAAAAAGTAAAAAAATAAAATGTTAACACATTTTTAAAACTTGAATAAGAAGTGTTTGTAACGTACTGTCACCAGTCAGTCAGTATTTCTGATCACCCCCACACTAGTCATATGATGAAGCTGTACTGCATCGGTGACAGTATGTGAAAGAAAAATTATGAAAAATTAATTTGTTTAATTTCTTAATTTTCCCAAAAACTGTGACAAAAAATTACAACTTCAAAAAACTTGCCATATCTCTTACTAAATACTTCAGACTGTCTACTTTCCAAAAAGGGGTAATTGTTTTTTAAGGGCCTCAAGAAATTAGATCAGTACATCAGAAATTATACATTTTCAAATATACTGTATATTTCATATATTGTAAAGGCTATAACTTTCACACAAACCATATATACAGTAGATCACCATGATTGGTTATAATAGTGATAAAATGATCAGGAACCAGATGACTGATTACTGTTAGTAAGCGGAACCAGTGTTTTCAGTGACAGCTGGTGCTAGCTTTTAGTTCTAAAACAGAACATGAATTAAAAGAGAAGTCCAGCCTGAGCTTGTTTGGCTGGGCTTCTCCTATGGGTCACAGGAGTGCAATTCGTTTTGCACTCCTGTGACGCTCCTGAAGTTCGTTCTCTGTTGACGTCACAGGAATCAGTCCAGGCACCGTGTCATCCCGACACCTGGATCTGCCAGGGGCCTGGACTGATGCCCGTCTCAGCCTTTGAGCGAGCTTCTGAGCGCCTGAGACAGACACTCTCCGCCCCTCCACAGCTCAACGCTCCAGTGAGCAGAGAGCTTCTGATTGACAGTCAGCAGCTCTCTGCTCGGAGAACCAAGCCATCTACGAAGTTCGATCGCTCGTTTCTAAGTGCAGAGGTGGCAGGGGACAGATGCAGCATCGGACTGATTGTGCATCCACCTAGGTAAGTATGAATTTGGAAAAAAAACAATGTCTCCAATATATACATATATATATTACTGTGCAAAAGTTTTAGGCAGGTGTGAACTAATGCTGTAAATTGAGAAAGCTTTCACAAATACAAGTGCTGATAGTTTTTATGTATCAGTTAACAAAATGGAAAAAT
Source organism: Rana temporaria (assembly GCF_905171775.1). Classification (NCBI taxonomy): domain Eukaryota; kingdom Metazoa; phylum Chordata; class Amphibia; order Anura; family Ranidae; genus Rana; species Rana temporaria. Next base: position 135,747,068 of record NC_053490.1, on the reverse strand, counting down.
AAATGAACAGAAGAGAAATCCACATCAAATTATTATTTACTCCAAGACGGTTGGAACAACCTACCTGCCGAGTTCCTTAAAAAGCTGTGTGTGCAAGCACCATGTGCACCTAGAAGGATTGATGTTGTTTTGAAGCCAAAGGGTAGTCACAACATTTAATTTGATTCAGAGGTTTCTTCTGTTCACTCATTTTGCATTCTGTAAATTCATAAAAATAAAAAAATAAAATATATATTTTTGAAAGTATTCTTACTTTATAGCATTGTTTTCACACCTGTCTAATATTTTTGTACAGTATATATATATCTCCTTAGTTTGAAATGTAAACTATTTTGTAACGTATTATTTTAAATCCACTACCAAACTCTCTTTACAACTAATTTTGAGCAATTAACCACTTGCCGACCGCCTAACGAACATACGTTGGCAGAATGGCTTGGCTGGGCAAAGCAACGTACCTGTACGTTGCTTTAAAATTCCCGCCGAGCGCGCGTGCGCCATGTAAACTATGTAAACAAAGCATTTCCCTATTTTGCCTAGTGACAGGACACTGATCTACTGCTCCCTGTCACTGGTAGCCCAGCCCCCTCACAGTTAGAATCACTCCCTAGGACACATTTAACTCCTTCCTCGCCTCCTAGTGGTTAACCCCTTACCTGCCAGTATTACACAGTAATCAGTGCATTTTTATAGCACTGATCACTGTATAAATGACAATAGTCCCAAAATAGTGTCCGAAGTGTCCACCATAATGTCGCAGTCACGATAAAAATTGCTGATCGCCGCCATTACTAATAAAAAAAAATAATGATAATAAAAATTCCATAAAACTATCCCCTATTTTGTAGACGCTATAACTTTTGCGCAAACCAATCAATATACGCTTATTGCGATTTTTTTATGTAGAATAGTACATATCGGCCTAAACTGAGAAAGAAATTTTTTTTTTTATATATTTTTGGGGGATATTTATTATAGCAAAAAGTAAAAAATATTGCTTTTTTTCAAAATTGGCGCTCTTTTTTTGTCTATAAAAAACGCAGAAGTGATCAAATACCACTAAAAGAAAGCTCTATTTGTGGTAAAAAAAGGATGTCAAATTTGTTTGGCTACCACATTCACACGAACGCGCAATTGTCAGTTAAAGTGACGCAGTGCCAAATTGCAAAAAGTGCTCTGGTCAGGAAAGGGATAAATTCTTCCAGGGCTGAAGTAGTTAAGGTCCACAGATAAATGAGAAATTAATACATTAACTAGGTGTGTATTTTATTGAAAATAATTAATGTATGTTCCGATTTAGAAATATATTTTTTGTTAGATCCCATTAACATAGTATGCATAAATACTATTTACTTTTTGGACTATTTCTGTATGCGATTATCATTCAGAGTGTGTATGACTATGCACCATTGTTATTCAGCATGTGTGTGTGTGTCTCTGTGTATATTTTGCGTATGATTGCTATTCAGAGCAGCTGTTAAACTTAATACATTATTAATTGCTGAGGTATAGAGAAAGGCAAAGCGCCTTTTAATATTAATCTGTCCTTTAAATTTTGAATGGTCCCTTTTCCTTCCACTTACAGCCCATCAGGCTTAAAGGCTGGGGGGAATGATCTTTCTCTTTGTAATGTGCATTCTCACCGCTTTGCTGTGGCTGACCTCTTCCCACGCTGAGGTCAGGTTGGCTCTCAGAGTGGTAAGGAGGATGGTACAGAAGAGTGATTCTGTTCCATGGAGATGGGTGAGCGCTTCTGCCTTCACCTAAGTGTTGGCTGGTGGGAAACACGGAGAGAGTAGGAGAGCAGAAAAGGATGAGAAAGGTATAAACTAATTAGGCAACTTCTTTCTTGGCTGTGCATATATAACAGAGAGAGTGAGAACGAGGGAGTTGATCTTTGCTTACCCTTACATCAGAGCCATAAAGGGGAGGCAAAGTGGAGATTTTACACAGAAATGCAATGTAAGAAAGAATTACAGAAAATTAAGAGCACCAGTTTCACAGTTTGCAAGGCTGGTCATTTAGATAAAAATCGGTTTAATTGTTTAATTGGCCTGAGCCGCGAAGATGTCACTCTCGCGCGGGAGCCACCGGTCACGGCACAGGACTCTGAAGGAACAGCATGGTTCCTTCATTTTACTTTGGTTACATTCTATGAAATTATTAGCACCAGAGGATATAGCCCATTGCCACATCCCACATATATTAAGGACCCGTTCACAAAGAAATCAAATTTGGGATTAGTTCTTAATGAAGATAGCCTTTCCCTAGCTCACACGCTGCATAGTAGCTACATTTCAGGGACTTGGTGAAAAGGTTTAGCTGTTCTACCCTTGGCTAGCCATACACGGTAAAGCTAAACTCCTGAAAATGTAAATGTCCTCTCTTGCAGTGGGTCTGCATCCATGTTACAATGGCCGTTTGCTTGTTTATGTCTAGGAAGTCTGTAGAAATTTGAGTCATTGAAATTGTTTTTATTTATTTAATGTAGCCTTGATAGAAGCAGGCTATAAAGTCCACGCCAGATGGTACTTGGTGCCAGAGCGCTTGTCAAAAATGTATCCAGTTGCCTCAGCCGGGTGCTTCAGGGGTTGTGGTCAAATTGGAACACCATTACATATGTGGTGGGTGTGCGCTAAGGTCCGCTGCTTTTGGATAAGGGTACACTCGCTTATTTTCTCGATCACGATAGTCAATATCCCTAAAGAAGCCAGTATAGTCTTAATAAATAAGCCTGTTTAAAATATCAGTCGACATACCCAGACCCTGATTTATTTCATGTACCTGGCAGCTAAAATTGAACAGCATATATAAATTAATACAAAAATACTAATGCGCAAACCCAATGTGTATGAGTCAATGTGTGGCTGTCGACATGAACCAGTGTTCCCATACAGTGACAAATATAAATGTAAATAATGTGGCGCTTACTCAGTATATAATGTGCAAATAAATCCAAAGTGACAATACAATAATAGTAATACTTCAATAGATGATACTTCCAAGAGCGTGATCCAAAAATTTCAAAAAACCAAAAGACAAAAACAAAAAAGGTTCATAATATAGTGCGTAAATGTTCAACTCATATAGCTAAAATTGCTATAGCTACAGCATGGAAAAGCCCTGTTATACTGTGGATATGGCCCTGATGAAATGGAAACTTATGTGGATCATGCTGAACAAATAGGTAGTGAGCATCTTACAAGATAAGCAACCAACCTTTGGAAAAGTTTGGTCTCCTTGGCTAAACTATTTGCAGGTCCCAGGAGACTGATTCCAATAATGGCTGGAGGATCACCGGACAGACTCACTTCTTCCCTCTTTCATTCTTTACCATTTCTATTATTCCTCTGATCCTAACCAATCTAGGAATCATGTTCTATCTGCTTTTCAAACTCCCTCCGCCCCCCCCCCTTTTTTTTCTCCTCCTTTCTTCTTTTCCTACTCAAACATATTTAATGCTACAATTAAGGCTTTTAAGCCCCCATTAGGGGAGACAGGGGAAATATATTTGGAGAAAAATGGTCACTGGACTAGAATCCTCTATATCGTCTTTGAAGCCTCGTACACATGTACGGGATTTCCGACGGGAAAGGTTCCGTCGGAAATCCAGAGGGGAAAGCCGAGAACCTGCTCGGTTCAGTCTTTCCCCTACACACGGTCGGTTTTCCCGACAGGAAAACTGCAATGGAGCCTTGATCAGGAATCCCGGCCGTGTGTATGCTCCATCGCAGTTTTTCCCATAGGAAAACTGCCAAAAATCGCCAGACAAAAGTCGGCGGGAAAAACTGGTTGTCAGGCAGTTTTTGGCCAGTTTTCCCGTTGGAAAAACTGCAAGGAGCATACACACGGCCAGGATCCCCGGCCAAAAGCTCTCCTCACAGTTTTCCCGTCTGGAAAACTAATCGTGTGTACGAGGCTTTAGGGCCTACTCACCATGACTAAGTTTCAGCAAGGTCTTAATCTCAGGATCTTCCATCCCTCATTGATCTTCATATTGATATGTAGGGCAATAATCCTGATGGCCCCCTCTCATGCCGCATACACATGATCGGAAATTCTGACAACAAAATGGTGGATTTTTTTCCGACTGAATTTTGGCTCAAATTTGTCTTTCATACACACGGTCACACAAATGTTGTCGGAAATTACGATTGTCAAGAGCGCGGTGAGGTACAACACTACGACGAGCCGAGAAAAATGAAGTTCAATGATTCGGAGCATGCATAGGATTTTTGTGTGTCGGAATTGCATACAGATGATCGGAATTTCCGACAAGAACTTTTGCTGTCGGAAAAATTGAGAACCAGCTCTCAAATTTTTCTGACAGGTGATCAATCCTTCAGTGTCAGGATACCTTGATCCTCTCAATGGCGCTCCTCAGACAGACTCCCCACCGAACAGCAATACAGCTTGGGATCCTCAAAGGTGGGAACCCAGCCGCTCACTGGGTCCCTGTCGCTGTTCAGATGCTCCAGGCCGCCAACATGATCCCGGAACCAGGAACCACGTGGCACGCACGCCCCAGCCAGGTAGGCCATAACGTCGGGGCGCCGTGATGTGGTCACCCTAAAGGTGTGTGCCACACTCGAAGAAGAAGACTCAGAACCAATGGCGTCTGCCTCATAAATACCCCTCCCCAGCATGCACAGCGAGGACAAACCCTCCTGATTGGCTGCTGGAAAAGAGCACCCAGACCTTGACTCCACTGCTGCCAACTGCAGCAACGGGGTTGGAAGAACACCCCAGTGCAGTGGAATTTCCGACAACAAATGTTCCGATGGAGCCTACACACAGTCGGATTTTCAGACAAAAAGCTCACATCAAACATTTGTTGTCGGAATTTCCAATCGTACGTAGGGATAATAATGTCTCTGTAATGCACTATGTTCATAACCCAACGATTACTTTTTTTGTCTACTTCTGTTATGCCCACATGTTCCACTAAGGCCTTACTAAAGACCTAACCGGTCTACCAAGCTCTTCCCCTGACGATTCCATACTCTTTTCCCCTCATTTTTTTTTGTACCAGTTCTTGTTGTATGATTCAGAGCATGCAAGGATTGTTTGCTGCTCTGCACAGTGTTTAATTCATCTGCATTTTCTTAAAAATACCAATAAAAAAGATTGAAACAGAAGCCGATTGCACATGCACTATGCACAGCTGCAACAGATTCTGAGTGCTCTGGTTTTAATAAATCAACCCCACTTTGTCTGGGAGTGCAAAACTGTTTGTTGGGAGCCAGGGCCACCATCAGGGGGGTACAGGCATTACACCTGTAAGGGGCCCGAATGTTCCCAGGGGCCCAGCACCCCCCTTCTCAGCTCGCAGCTGAGAGGAGGGGAGAAAACTTTAATTTCTGTAGAGAGAATGTCTAATTCTTACCGGCACCCCCATGCATCTGTTAATGCTCATTTTCGTGTGTGCCAAAACACAGCACAATTTTGGAAAAGGGTCAGGGACTTCTTTTCCATGTTTTTCATGCATAGGGCCCATTGAAATGAATGGGCTACCCTATGTCTCACACAATCAAATCTGCATATAATAGCAATGCTATTTTTTGATGGACTGACTGAAAGTGTTACTAAACCCAGGACCCTGCATTCACTATATCTGGTTTTCCACAGTACACAGAACATGGATATGCATTCGTTTTTGTAAATATAAACTGCTAAAAAAAAAATTCTTGTGAGCTATTAGAACAGTCTTGTGACTTCTATCAGTGTCTGGTTAAAGCTTGTATGAGGTTTTTATTCTCCCCTGGTTGTCCTATGAGGCTGCAGGACCCCTGCCCCTTTGTCTGGACAGTGCGGATTGGCCCTGTGCTCATGACATGCACTTTGCCAAGAAAATAACATTTCCCTAGCAGTACACACCAAACTGAGCATGTGCAGCTTGCCCCCAATGCTCTGTTCTATCAGGAGACAGATTGGTGACTGTGGAAGAAGGAAAGGATCAGAGAAGACAGAATCAAACAGCCTTTTTACACAATGTAGAGGATTTCACAGTGAGTATAACCATAACAAGCATGTTTTACTATAATTATCTTATTTATTGGTAATATTACAAATTTTACAATTTTGTAAACATATTTAGGGAAACAACTTAATAGGCATATTCAGTAGATGTGAACCCTTACATCTGCCAAAATATTTGTAATTCTCTTCATCATTTCCAGTAGTGTTGTCCCGATACTAGTACTTGTACCCCTGCAAATGCTCCCGATGCCTAGTCCGATACCTGGACAGTCAGGGATGTTCGGTTTTATGGTGGGGGAAGTTATAATAACTGATCTCCCTGTGTGGTTGCCCCCACCGTGCACCAAATGTTCCTGAATGTCCCCTGTATCCTCCTCTGGTCCCCCTCTGTGTCCTCCTCTGTGTTCCTCCATGGGCTCCTCCAGTCCCTCATGTCTTCTTCCGTTCCCCCTCCGTGTGCTCCTGCGGTTCCCCCCATCCTCCTCTGCCCCCCTGTCCCAGATCTTTCAGGATGGAGAGTGGAGGAAGGAGCCTGTATATATATATATATATATATATATATATATATATAATCTACTGGCTCCTTCCTTTTCTGAATGCACAGAGTCAGTGATTACTGACTCTGCCCACTCCTAAATGAGCATCATAAACTGTGTTTAGGATGCTTCCGTTTATTAATGGAGAGGAGCCTCTGTCTTCTGTCTATTTATCTTCAGTGCAGCTGAGGCTGCTGAGAAAGGGACTGGGGAATCTGTGTCCTCAGTCCCTTTCCATGTCTCAAAGGAGAGATGTCAGGGGTTTGCTTAGACCCCTGACATCTCACCAAAGCTCCTATACCCCCCAACAGGTTTGAATATATATATATTGTAAAAAATAATTGTAGCACCTGGGTACTTTATAGTATCGGTGCTAGTTAAATTTAAAGGAGATCAGAGTGTAGTTATACTCTGTTCCAAATTGTTATGTGCAAAACAGGGTCTCTGTCTCAGCTTGGCTGTGTTGTAGGCTTATTCTGTTGCACTGGGGTGTTCTTTCAACCCCAGGGGTGCAGGTGGCAGCAGTGGATTCAAGGTTTGGGTGCTCTTTCACAGCAGCCAATCAGGAGGGTTTGGCCTGGCTGTGCATGCTGGGGAGGGGTATTTATGAGGCAGACGCCATTGGTTCTGGGTCTTCTTCTTCGAGTGTGGCACACACCTTTAGGGTGACCACATCATGGCGCCCCAGCGTTACGGCCTACCTGGCCGGGGTGTGCATGCCACATGGTGTTCCTGGTTCCGGGACCATGTTGGCCCGGAGCATCTGAACAGCGACAGTGACCCAGTGAGTGACTGGGTTCCCACCTTTGAGGATCCCAAGCTGTATTGCTGTTCGGTGGGGAGTCTGTCTGAGGAGCGCCATTGAGAGGCTGGCGGTCCAAAAGGGCCTCGACAAACCCCCGGGGATCAAGGTAGCCGGACACTGAAGAATTGATCACCTGTCAGTCGGTACCTGGGCGACAAGTTGAAGGAGATCCAGGCGTAATTCATCTAAAAAGGATTATCTCCGTAACTACAAATCGGAGAGGGCCTGTGGCAGAGGTATCTCTCTGAAGTTCACCAAGCAGGGTCTGTGGCAGAGACTTTTCCTCAAGTTCAAGTTCACCAAGGAGGGTCTGTGGCAGGGACTCTATCCTACAAATGTTCGAGTGATACTCCGGATGCCAGGTCAGTGAGAGAGGCCTGTCCGGGTACGCTAAACCCACTTACTCAGGAGTGGCGCAGAAAAGTGTTACGCTTGGGAGCAGGACGGTTTCCCTACCATCACGCCTGAATCTGCTGTTCTCCTTTCTTTCAACTTTACTTTCCTCACAACAAGTTTATTGTTTTTACCCGGCTGGGGAATAAAGAGCACAGCAAAGAGCACCTGTTGTGGACATTCCTCTACTTCTACCAAATAAAATACGCATCTTCCACCCCTAGGAATTCGGGGGAGCCATGAGGTAAATGTGTCACCCAAAACAACCAGCAGCTCCTCCAGGGGTAGTGCTACATAATAAAAAAAATTCTTGTAAAAAATAAAATTGTAAAAAAAAATACTGACACAGTCCATGCCTCATCAGTTACAAAAAAGTATTGATAATTGGTATCGGCGAGTACTTGAGAAAAGTATCGGCACTTGTACTCGGTTTTAAAAAAGTGGTATCGGGAACAAACCTTATTTCCAGTATTTACACACATCCGGCATATCAGGGCAAGTAACACAACTTGTTTAGCTTTTTGGCAACCACCTGTCTCGCTGCCTGCTATATGCTATCTGTCCAATAGGACAGAATGCATGATTCATTGTCCAGATAGGAAACAGATGACACAGGAAGCTGCAGTGCTGAAAAAGGTGAAGATACATGAGTCACAAGCCTGGCTGAGCAAGATTATTCTTGGCCAGGTAAACTAGTTCATATACAGTATATGCATTTTACCTGTGTGTTTAACTAGAGTTTCACTTTATGTTAAACAGACAGAAGTGTATTTTATATAATGTCCCTTCTCTATTACAAAATTTCCTGTCTCCATTTTAACACCTGCATAAATCTTACAGCTGAGCAACAAGCCATTGAGTCGGGCAAAAGTGAAATGCAGCCAAAACGGTAAGAGCGATGACATCCACAAAGACAAAATATCCCTTGTGGCCCTTAATCTGGAAATATGCCAAGAAAAGCTGTATGAATTCATTGGGTCAGATCTGCTTCTAGTGGCAGGGAGCTGAGGGGAAGGTTGTCCCTGTTAAATAATATGCAGACAATGAAAGCCAAACACAATGAGAATAAACCTAATGGTGTAAGACAGCCACATAACATCACAAGGCAACAGACTGTATGAATACACAAGCAAATATATGATTGTATGAAAAAACTCACCACATTCTGGGATCTAACAGTAGATACAGTATTAAAAATTCTGACAAATTTGGATAGACGTAGCCATGGGCGTCTGCTCCATAGGGCAAGGGGGGGCAATTGACCCCCCCCCTGGAAAATCGAGGTGGTGTTGAAGAGTTTTGCGGCCGCGGGCTATCTGAGCTGTCCCGGGCTGGATGTCACACAGGCACGGCGAGCAGAGTGAAGCCGCCTCCCCGCCTGAGTTTATGTGTACACAGGGGGAGGGAACCTGCTGTGCCTGTGCAGCATTGATTGCTGATCTGAGGTACTGAATAGGATGGGGGAGGGGGGTCCGTCTGTGCTTAAGGGGGGTTTGTGCTGAATGGGGGTCCATCTGTGCTGAAGGAGGGGTCTGTACTGAAGGGGGGGGTCCATCTGTTCTGAAGGGGGGGTCCATCTGTGCTGAAGGGGGTATCTGTGCGGAATGGGGGGTCTGTGCTGAAGGGGGATCTGTGCTGAAGGGGGTCCATCTGTGCTAAATGGAGGGGTTTTGTGCAGAATGGGGGGGTCTGTGCTGAAGGGGGGTCCATCTGTGCTGAATGGAGGGGTCTGTGCTGAAGGGGGGTCCATCTGTGCTGAAGGGGGGTCTGTACATTCTCTAGGCTATATTTATATGGGCATGGAGTGAAGCTGAATTATCTCAAGAACTATTTCACACTGCCAGCTGGCCGTATTATCGGTAAAGCGACTCTAAAAAGCATCGGTTTACCATCGGTTTAGCTGCGCTATTCGGTCACTAGCGGGGCGATTTTAACCCCCGCTAGCGTTTGAAAAAGGGTTAAATTCGACTGTGTATCGCTGCTGCCGAAGCGCCCCTCCCTGAAAAAATTTCAGCGGACGCCCATGGACGTAGCTCTTATTACCCAAATTAAAGCAGAAATTATTTCATAGCACATTTATGAAGTGGACTGTAACCCAACTGTGCAGATTAGTTATGTTATAGCATATGTGTGCGCAGCCTATTGCCTTTCTCTGTAGCCTCAGCTGCACTGGACAGTAAATGAATGGGAAGTGCTCTGTGCTGAGCAGCTTCCTGCAGGGCCGATCCTCGCTATAGGCTCACTATGCAAGCCGCTTAGGGCCCCGCAAAGCTGCAAGGGGCCCCCCAAATTACTAGAGGCCCCGCCTGGTGAGAAGTCATTTTCGTCCCCTCACCCTGCTTTGAAACTCGCTGGCTGAGTCATTTCCGACAGCAGAACACCCCCTCCCCCCGCTTCTCAACTTTCTTTAATGTGACATGTCACTGTCATCAGCGCCCCCCCAATTCTCATTTTTAATGTGCCATGTCATTTTGCTTAGGGCCCCAGGGAGGTCAGGATCGGCACTGCTTCCTGTTCATTCACAAACTGAAACATAGTAAACACATACTTACTAAGTAAAACACTATACTATGCTAAGCTATGAATGAACACAGTGGGGTAGATTCAGCTAGCGGCGCGCACTGTTACGGCGGCGCAGCGTACCGTTTTTACGCTACGCCTCCGTAAATTACTGGAGCTATGCTTCATTCACGAAGCATTTGCTCAGTAATTTGCGGCGGCGTTTCGTAAAAGGGGCCGGCGTAAGCGCACGTAATTTAAATGATCCCGTAGGGGGCGTGGATCATTTAAATTAGGCGCGTTCCCACGCCGAACGTACTGCGCATGCTCCGTCGGGAAAATTTCCCGACGTGCATTGCGGTAAATGACGTCGCAAGGACGTCATTGGCTTCGACGTGAACGTAAATGGCGTCCAGCGCCATTCACGAACGAGTTACGCAAACAACGCAAATTTTGAAAATCGCGGCGCGGGAACGACGTCCATACTTACCATTGGCTGCGCCTCCTAATAGCAAGAGCAGCCTTACGGCGAAAACGACGTACGCAAACGACGTAAAAAACGAGCGCCGCGAATCGGCGTTAGTATGCAATTTGCATACTCTACGCTGACAACTACGGGTGCGCCACCTAGCGGTCAGCGTCAGATTGCACCCTAAGATACGACGACATAAGAGACTTATGCCAGTTGTATCTTAGGCTACAGTCGGCGTATCTAGCTTTCTGAATACAGAAAGTCGATACGCCGGCGCTACTTAGCAATTACGCTGCGTATCTATGGATACGCAGGCGTAATTGCTTGCTGAATCTACCCCAGTGAGTGTGTTCACTATGTTAATTTAGAAAAGAAAAATGACATATTGACTAGCTCCTTCCCTTGCTCTCCTTCCTGAAACATTCCCTGCTGCAACCGGGGTGGGGGGGGTGGCCAGAGAGGTGAGAAGCTATCAGCACTTTGGAGGGGGAAGGGGGGGGCGCAACACAGGGTAAGCCCAGCCAGTAGGGGAAATCAGCACTGTGCAGGCTAATTAAGGTGTGCAGACCCTTAAGGTTGTCACCACACACACTTGACCCAATCTGAACCAAATAAGTTTATCTTGGTCTCATCAGACCACAGGACATGGTTTTAGTAATCCATGCCCTTAGTCTGCTTGTCTTCAGCAAACTATTTGCAGGCATCATCTTTAGAAAAGGCTTCCTTCTGGGACAACAGCCATGCAGACCAATTTAATGCAGTGTGTGGTGTATGGTCTGAGCACTGACAGGCTGACCCCCACCCCTTCAACCTCTGCAGCAATGCTGGCAGTACTCATACGTCTATTTCCCAAAGACAACCTCTGGGTATGACGCTAAGCACATACACTCAACTGCCTGTTCTGAGCGGAACCTGTCCTGTTAAGCGGCTGTATGGTCTTAGCCCCCATACTGCAGCTCAGTTTCAGACCCCATTCACATCTAGGCGTTTTTACGCCTGTAGCGCTACGCCTCTGCCGCCAGAGGGCTGGAAATACATGTCCCTCTATGGAGATGGTTCACATCTCCACGCCGAACGCCGGACGCCTGTCGCCTGCGGCGTGAAAAAAGGTCCCGGACCTTTTTTTCAGGCGTCTTCGAGCGTTCGGCTAGGAGATGGCAATCATCTCCATAGAGGGGGTCATCTTGGGACACATCTAGGCGGACAATACCCGCGTTTTGTCGCCGCAAATCGCGGTACAAAACGCCGCTATTTTTACCGCGATTTGCGGCGACAAAACGCCGCGATTTCGTCCGTCTAGATGTGAATGCAGCCTCAGGGTCTTTGCAATATTCTTATAGCCTAGGCCATCTTTATGTAGTGCAATAATACTTTTTTTCAGATCCTCAGAGTTCTTTGCCATGTTGAAATTCCAGTGACCAGTGTGAGAGAGTGAGAGCGATAACACTAAATTTAACACACCTGCTCCCCATTCACACCTGAGGCCACACACTAACGAGTCACATGACATCAGGGAGGAAAAATGGCTAATTGGGCCAAATTTGGACATTTTCACTTAGGGGTGTACTCACTTTTGTTGCCAGAGGTTTAGACATTATTGGCTGTGTTGAGTTATTTTGAAGTGGACAGCAAATTTACACTGTTATACAAGCTGTACACTCACTACTTTGTAGTGAAGTGTAATTTCTTCAGTGTTGTCAAAAATATAATAAAATATCTACAAAAATGTGAGGGGTGTACTCACTTTTGTGAGATACTGTAAATAACAGGTGGGGAGTTTGACCGCCTCAAGCCAATCCTCCAGCTGCAGTGAAACTTTAACAACAACTGCAGCTCAGTGTGCAAGTTTCCTGCTCAGGCTGGTTGTTGTGAAGCTGCCAGCTTCCTAGCAACCAGTCACATTTCCCCGCCCAGCCCATTAAGCATTCAAATTGCACTATGAAAGCACAGTAACATTATATAAAGAGGCTGTCCCCAAATGCAAACAAAAAATCTGATGTAGAGCTACACAAAAAACTATGGGCCAGATCCAAAGATAATTAGATGGGCGCAGCTTTTCAGAGATACGCTACGCCGCCGTACCTTACCTGGCGGATCTTTGAATCTATACGCCGGAAAAAGCCGACTACAGACGACGTTAGAAAATGCGACGGCCGCGCGTACGTTCGTGGATCGTCGTAAATCGCTAATTTGCATACCCCACGCGGAAAACGAAGCAAACTCCACCCAGCGGGCGCCGAAGTATTGCATCTAAGATCTGAAGGCGTACGAAGCCGTACGCCTGTCGGATCTTACCCAGATGCCGTCGTATCTTGGTTTGAGGATTCAAACTAAAGATACGACGCGGGAAATTTGAAAGTACGCCGGCGTATCAGTAGATACGCCGGCGTACTTGCTCTGTGAATCTGGCCCTATTACACCAGAGTTACACAATCTAGGTGGCCAAAGGGGCTGGATTTGCTGCCCCATTACATTAATTTTATTTTGCCATATTTTATGCCGCGGACACACGATCATTTTTCGGCATGAAAAAAACTTAGTTTTTCAAAAACGTCATTTAAAATGATCGCGTGTGGGCTTCACATCATTTTTCAGGTTCTGAAAAACGACAAAAAAAAAATTTGAACATGCTGCATTTTTTAACGTCGTTGTAAACTATGTTGTTTTTCGGGTTGTAAAAAAGTATTGTGTGTGGGCTAAAACGAAGTTCCATTCGCCTTTGGGCTGCTTTAGCTGATTCCTTGTTAGTAAAAGACGATTCGCGCTTTTTTGTCTCTTACAGTGTGATGAATGTGCTTACTCCATTATGAACGGTAGTTTTACCAGAACGAGCGCTCCCGTCTCATAACTTGCTTCTGAGCATGCGCAGGTTTTTTACGTCGTTTTAGCCCACACACGATCATTTTTTACAACCCGAAAAACGACATTGTTTAAAACAACGTTAAAAAATGCAGCATGTTCGGAAAAAATAATTGTCATTTTTCAGAACCTGAAAAATTATGTGAAGCCCACACAAGATCATTTTAAATGACGTTTTTGAAAAACTACATTTTTTTCATGCCGAAAAATGATCGTGTGTACGCGGCAGAAGTCCTTTGTGTAGCTGTAGTATGATACAAATATAATGATGAAATAGGATAAACTAATGAAACCAAAAGAGCATTCCTCCTTACGTGGCCATTCTACAAATCCACATTGTATACATCATACAGTCAGGGCCGTCTTTATTGTTGATTGGACCCTGGGAAAATATTTTCTTGGGCCCCCCCCATACAATTTTGCTCTCCACCTGCTCTAATGCCGCGTACACACAATCGGAAATTCCGACAAGAAAACTGTGGCCCGGATTCTAATGCCGCATACACACCATCACTTTATGTGATGAAAAAAAACGACACTTTCTGTGAAGTAAAAAATGACGTTTTTGAAACTTCAATTTTCAAAGACGAAGTTGCCTACACACCATCGTTTTCTCACAATGATCTTGCAAAGTGAGGTTACGTTCCACCACGTTTTTCCATTGAAGCTTGCTTCATAAGTAGCTTCTGGGCATGCGTGGATGAAAAAACGTCTTAGAAAACGACGTTTTTTGCTACACACGGTCAATTTCTGTGAAGTAAAAAGTGCACTTTTGAAAAACGACACATAAAATTGAAGCATGCTTCAATTTTTTTTGGTCGTTTTTTACAAGACATAAAACGACGTTTTCCCCCACACACAGTCAATTAAAGTGACGTTTTTAAAAACGTCATTTTTTTTCATCACATAAAGTGATGGTGTGTACGCGGCATTAGAGGAGATACGACGGCGTATCTCCAGATACGCCGTCGTATCTCTGCGTCCGGCCGGTCGTATCTATGCGCCTGATTCTTAGAATCAGTTACGCATAGATATCTGTTAGATCCGACAGGCGTAAGTCTCTTACGCCGTCGGATCGTAACTGCATTTTTAAGCTGACCGCTAGGGGCGTGTATGCTGATTTACGCGGCGAAATATGTAAATCAGCAAGATACGCAAATTCCCGAACGTACGCCCGGCCGACGCAGTAAATTTACGCCGTTTACGTAAATCGGATACGTTGTATTAGACATACAATAAATATCAGCTAGACTTAAAATCAGTTTACTGTATCAGATCAGGCAGTGATTGCGATTGGTTGCCAGAGGTTACAGCATATCATTACCACTTACTGACTGGTTGCTAGAGGTTACAGCACACATTACAACTCACTGATTGGTTGCTAGAGGTTACAGCACATCATCTCTTCACTGCAAAGGGGCATGATATACATATCAATACTGCCGGCCTTGGCAATTTACATATGAATGCTGCCGCTATTTACATATGAATGACGGTTATTTACATGTAAACACAGGGCATGCAGGTGAGTCATCTGTACACAACAATAGGGCAGAGATGGGCAGCATTAGTAGCAGCACTTCACACTGAGATATCAGGACACAGCACAGGACTAAAACTTCAAGGGACAAGGGAATTTAAACTGGGATAGTTTGCAAGTATGAGGCAGCTGCTTAGGGCCCCACAACAATGTCAGAGCCCAGGGCAGCTTCCCCTTTTGCCCTGCCTTAAAAACGGCTCTGCATACAGTCACATACACCACTAAGTAAAAGCTTTTTATGTAATAAAAAAAACCCATCAAACTGGTGTCCAGTATACAACACATTTTACACAGAAGAAATTACAATGGGCTAGATTCAGGTAGGGGCGCGCATAGTTACAGCGGCGCAGCGTATCGTATTTACGCTACGCTGCCATAAGTTAGAGAGGCAAGTGCTGTATTCACAAAGCACTTGCCTTCTAAGTTACGGCGGCGTAGCGTAAATGGGGCCAGCGTAAGCGCGCGTAATTCAAATGTGGATGAGGGGGCGTGTTTTATGTTAATGTATGATGACCTGACGTGATTGACGTTTTTTACGAACGGCGCATGCGCCGTCCGTGTACATATCCCAGTGTGCATTGCTCCCAAGTACGCCGCAACGACGTATTGGTTTCGACGTGAACGTAAATTACGTCCAGCCCTATTCGCGAACGACTTACGCAAACAACGTAAAAAATTGAAAATTCGAAGCGGGAACGACGTCCATACTTAACATTGGCTGCGCCTCCTAATAGCAGGAGTAACCTTACGCCGAAAAAGCCTAACGTAAACGACGTAACTAAATTGCGCCGGGCGTACGTACGTTTATGAATTGGCGTATCTAGGTCATTTGCATATTCTACGCCGAAAACAACGGAAGCACCCCTAGCGGCCAGCGTAAAATTGCATACAATTATACTCCGCCGTATTCAAGTTACGTCGGCGGAGGAAGCCTATTTTTTGAACGTATCTGCCTTTGAGAATCGGCGTAAAGATACGACGGCGCAGATTTGAAATTATCTGGAGATACGCCGCCGTATCTGCTTCCTGAATCTAGCCCACTGTTTTTAACTGGTAAAATGGTTGTGTGTATTTTATTATGGCTTTGTGTGTTTAAAATTGGCTATATGCTGATATCGAAGACACACAATATGAGGTATGAAGAAATATAACTGCAACTTTCTACAATCTGTATAGGAGATGCTGTCTAAGATGTAACTAACAGCATCTATACTCAAGTATTAGTAATCTGGGTTGAAGGTCAATGTATCTTGTCTCTTATCTTTTTAATAACAGCTGGAGGAAATGGACACTTCCTGCTTGTCCACTCCAGTAAAGACATTTTCTCGAGATGGCTGTGTTTAGAGACACACCTGTTTCGAACACCACTCTCATTGTATCTGAGGAATTTCAGCAATATAAATGTCCACTTATGATTATGAATGGCCACATACATACAAATGCAAACGCTGTATGGAGTATAGTACAAAAACACAACCGGCAAGGTCACAGGCCCCAAACTGCAGGCAGCCAGTTAATAAAACAACAATTTCAGGAAAACAATTGTAGCAGAACGACAGCTCAATAATAGTGACATATGAGCAGAATAGGGGAGGGGGAGTGGTGGGTGTAAGAATACCATTCTCGGTCTTGTCTCCTTCATGTTCTCTCAGACCCCCCAACCTTCATACCTTGTTTACTTATTTTCATCATTAACTGTTTGTCTACTCTTGTTGGTTTGCTATTTACAGTGGTTTTTCTACAAGTCACGAGAGCTTTCAAACATAGACTGGTTCCATCAGACTAAGGGTCCCATCGTTTATTAAGATTGCAGAGGCTGGTCACTTGGCAGTACTGGAGTCTGTATCACAAGTAATGACCCTTTCATCACAGACTTATTTATAAAAGTCAGAAGCTATTGTGCAGGATTGTCCTGCGATATAGAAAAATGCATTATTCTAGCAGTGAGAAAAGTGATGAAAAAAGCACAGTACCATGTTTTTGGATTTTTTTTTTACTAGAAAACAAAGGATTAATGCGTAGCAACGATGATTAAAACATATGGTGGTCAGAGTGATCACCTGAATGGAACAAATGACAGCTAAGGTGATATTCATGTTGCTGGAAATAATGCAAGTGCCCCTTGTGATGTCAATAGTGGAAGCAAATTTGGAATAAAAAATAAATTTAAAAAAATTGTTGGGGGTTTTCAACACAGAAAAATTGTGTTGACCGGAACCACAGATACAACAGTAACACAAAAGGCAGAAAAAAAGCTCTTCAAATAAAATGACACACACCACACAAATATTGTATCAGCAAGTGTATTGTAACATGCTCATTGTTGAACAATATCATGTAAGGACATAAATAATATCAGTACTGTGTGATATTTTTAAGTACTACAGTCAGATACAATAATGCTACTAAAGTATATTCTACCTACTTAAAATAAGTATAGTCATTTCAGTGCAGTTGAAAATATAAAGAATACTTTTCAGTTTTCTAAACAAGAAAGAGCATTAAAATACACTCTTGGAAAAAAAGAAAAAAAAAATTGGGGGCAAAGATCTGCAGTCCCCTCCAGAGATAACTATTGCACATTTTTTTTGTTCATCAGCACCCTCAATACGCAGTGGTCCCCTCCCCCCCCCCGCTTCTCAACTTGCAACACTCCCCCCCCCCCTGCTGCTCAATTTGCGGCGGCAGCACCCCCCCAGGGGGCCCATGCCTGAAGCTGTGTAAGGGGCCCCAAAACTCCTGATGGTGGCCCTGGCTAGAGGAAGCAGAGGAGTGTATATAAACTGTATATAGGAAAAGGTTTCCCTTAAGTTGTTCCAAAGTCAAGTGGGCATCCTATAATTTCCCATCACTATCCAAGTTCTAACCCCTCAATAAAACAAAAAAGTTACGGACTGACTGAGTGTCTGTTGAAATTTGGTGTGCCTGGCTGTGCAGTGTCTACTTGCGGTTCCTTAGGGGGTGCACTACAGGAGGAAGTCTCAAAAAGCATCAATCAGGAACAATACAAAATTATGGCCAGATGGTACAGGACCCGATTGTCAAAAATTTCCCCCTACATCAACAAATGCTGTCATTGTTACACAGCAAAAGAGGAGCATGCTGCTCATATTCTATGAATACCCGCTTTTATGACAACAGGTAACTTCTATCATGAGTATCTCACTGACATCTCCCCCACTGACCTATCCTAACATGCTCCTCCTTCACACTACACCTTTGTCGTAGAGAACATGCAAGAAATTCCTTTTGATCCACTTATTGAACCTGTGTATCCCAAGCAACTGGAACTAAACCCCCCATTCCAATACATTGGTTTCCTGGGATGAACAACATTATGCCAATTGAAAGCCTGAACACTTTACCTTAAATGGTGTGTTACCCCAGCATTTCATATTCCTGATATGTGTCTGCTTTACCATGTACTTGTATGAAAAAGTCCTGTTCTTTTTGTATGCTTCCTTTGGGGGGATTTTCTGGTGATCCTGTCAGTCCCTCTGCTTTCCTACTAAACACCAACCACATTAATCACTTAAGGCCCGCCCCATGTACTTATACTGCAACAGGGCGGCCCTTAAGCTCAAAATCACGTACCTGTACATGATTTTTTTTCTTCGGCTCCGGGGCTCGCGTGCTGCGGCAACCCCACTCCCGTTGTGATTGGACATAGCAGGTCCGGCAGACGCAATGCCTGCTCTGCTGAGAGGAGAGGCAGAATGCCGGTTTGCCTATGCAAACTAGGCAGATCGCCGCTCTGCCAGAGGAGAAAATTTAGATCTTGTGTTACTGCAAAGAAACACGGATCTATGTTTTCCCCTAGTCAAAGCACATCCCCCCACAGTTGGAAAGCACCCTCTGGGACACACATAACCCTTTGATCACCCCTGATCATAATCCCTTCCCTGCCAGTGTTATTAGTTCAGTAACAGTGCTTTTTTTTAGCACTGATCACTGTAATAATCTCACTGGTCCCCAAAAAGTGTCAGTTAGGTGTCCGATTTGTCTGCCGCAATGTAGCAGTCCCACTAAAAATTGCTGATCACTGCCATTACTAGTAAAAAAAATATTTTTTTGGTATCTAGACACAAATGCTTTGTCTTTGATTTCAACTTTAAACTGGATGGGTCGTTTTACAAGGTGACCGTTTACAAACATCTAAAGCGGTGCTCCAGCCCCCCCCCCCCCCCCACGGAAACATTTTAAGTCAGCAGCTACACATACTGTAGTTGCTGACTTTTAATATTAGGACACTTACCTGTCCTGGAATCCAGCGATTTCAGCACCTACAGCTGATGTTTCAATCGGCTCTCGGGTGTTGCCACCACCATGGCCTGTAGGGCAAACCAGTGCGAAGCGCGCTGTACATTCTGAATGGCCGGCGGTGGGGAAGGAGGAGGGGGTCGAAATTCTGATGTACCTCTGACGGAAGGGGGGATGGATACCTCCCCAAAAGATGCCAAATGTGGCACCAGGGGTTTGGGGGGGGGGGGGAGACAGAAAACGGGAGCTTCCACTTTTGGGTAGAACTTCGCTTTAAAGTTCAGAAGAGAGGAACACATACAAACGCGGGTATACTGGGTTACATTTCACTAACGGGTGATAACAATGGTCAGCTTTTATTCATATGGCATATTTCCAAATGAAAATAGAGTTGCTGCTGTAACTGCTTAAAAAACAGTAGCTGGAGTAAGGCTTTCATTGTTAAAACTAGATGTCCATTTAAGAGTACCCCGTCCTACAGGATGCCAACACTTCTGTGAGATTTCACTGTAGAGCAAATAGAATTGTCAACCTATTATATAAAGAGTAAATGAATCTACTGGCAGGATCAACAGGTAATAAAACAAGGATTACCCCATGAAAAGGTTATGAAAGAACAATGACTAAGGCTCGGTTTACACGGCTGCAATGGCAGCCATTTATCAAAGGCAAATTTTCAGGGGAAAAAAATACACTTTAATGAATTTTAGTGCATGCAAACACAATAGAAAACCCAATTTATTAGTAAAATATAAAATATGGTGTTGCGCCATACCAGTCACGTCAAGATTTTAAATTGTGCATGCCTGCAGACAAACTACAGTATCTAAAATTGGCCATAGGTGATGCTTTTAAAGCCTTTACAGGTTTTCCATTTAGAGTTAAATGTAGGTTATGGTGCTAGAATCGAGAAAGGGATGTTCCTCCATCTCCTCTGTGGGCAGCTGACCCAACTGTTTACAGTGGTGCTGTGGAACAGGAAAGCCAGGGAACGGCAGTGGCTGGCAGCGGAAAAGTAATAGTGCTTTAAAAGTAATAGGGCTCTGAGTGCTGAAAAAATGACAGGGTTTCCAGGACAGATCAGAGTGATTCTCTCTGCCGGCACTGACCAAACAGAATCGCTATGATCCACAATGAAAGTCCTGCAGAAAGAAGATTGAGCAGAGGCACAGGCACTTAAAAGACAGAGAGCAGTCCGTGACTTGTTTTTTGTTATTTATTGAGGGTTATAACTTGGATTGGGATGGAAAGTTATGGGATGCCTACTTGTCTTTAGCAAACTCACACACCAAACTTTAGGGACACTCTTCCTATCTACAGACTCTATATACAGCTCCACTTCTACCTCCAGCACTCACTTGCTTGCAGAACCGAGCAGGATCACTATGTGAAGATCTGACAGTCACTCAGTCAGATTAAAAGCAATGGCAGGAACCCAAAGCCACTTGGTTGAGTAGCAAAAATGACAGTGTCCTGTGGCTACTGATCCCATTACCACCTCTTCAGGCACTGCCAACCCACCTGGCTGCAGCTGCCCCTTTACTAGCCCTCCAGGCTAACTTCTCCACCGCAGTCCTCCAGACTGACACTCACCAGCCCACCCGCATGACTCTCTGGAGATCTCCCAGTAGTGCTGACCTGCTTCTGCTGTCCTTTTTCCCTGCTCTCTTGCCTCCAGGAAGGGCTTCCTACATGTGTTATGGCAAGATCCTTTCCAAGATCCAAAGTATTGCATCAAAAATTGTAATTACACGCCCCTGTTAAACAGGGGCAGAAAAATTGGGCCTTAGGCACTGGTGCTGGTGCCACAACACTGCAACCCCTCACAGATACTCTAGTTGGAGCGCAGGAATGAGGCCGCTGCAAAGTATTGCATCAAAAATTGTAATTACATGCCCCTGTTTAACAGGGGCAGAAAAATTGGGCCTTAGGCACTGGTGCTGGTGCCACAACACTGCAACCCCTCACAGATACTCTAGTTGGAGCGCAGGAATGAGGCCGCTGCAAAGTATTGCATCAAAAATTGTAATGACATGCCCCTGTTTAACAGGGGCAGAAAAATTGGGCCTTAGGCACTGGTGCTGGTGCCACAACACTGCAACCCCTCACAGATACTCTAGTTGGAGCGCAGGAATGAGGCCGCTGCAAAGTATTGCATCAAAAATTGTAATTACACGCCCCTGTTAAACAGGGGCAGAAAAATTGGGCCTTAGCCACTGGTGGCGGTGCCCAGAACCAAAAATGTTCTTACAAGCTATCAGCATGATCATTGAGGAGGAAAAGGATAGTCACTCAGCATAACAGTATAGTCACTCAGCATCAGCATAGGCAGTCTTGAAGGGATCTGACATCTCAAAAAAAAATATTCAGTTACATCAGCATCAGGTGCTTGGTAGCTGGTGGTGATCCAAGCCTGATTCATTTTTATGAAGGTCAGTCGATCGACCAAGTCGGTGGAGAGGCGCACCCTGTGATCAGCACTGAATGTGCGTTCTGAAAGAACGCTGGATGCAGGACAAGTCAGTAGCTCAATTGCGTACTGTGCAAGCTCTGGCCAGTGATTCATCCTCAAGACCCAGTAAGCCAGAGGATTTTCGGTGGGAAAGGTGTCCAAGTCTGATCTTGCCCCTAGGTATTCCCGAACCATGTAAAACAGACGCTGGCGATGGTTGCTGGAACCGGTCATACCTTGGGGCTGCGGACTAAAAAATTGTCTGAACGCATCGGTCAGACGGCCACCTTCTCCACCACTCCTTCTGTGACTGACCGAAGCCTCAACAACACGTTGTCCAGGACCAGGATTTTGTAACCTCCCAGTTTCTGGGAACGCGTTGCACAGACCTTTCTGCAAGGCCTCCCGAAGATGTTTCATCTTCTGCTCCCTCTGCGCCGGCAAGATAAGGTCCGCAACCTTATTCTTGTAACGTGGATCAAGGAGAGTTGCCAGCCAGTAATGATCCCTCTCCTTGATAGCACGAATACGAGGATCCTTCCGCAGGCTTTGCAGGATCAAGGAGGCCATACAACGTAGGTTTGCTGAGGCATTCGGTGCGGAGTCCTCTGGGTCACTGAGGACGACATGATCCACAGCCACCTCGTCCCAGCCACGTACAAGTCCATGGGTTTCTTGGGACTGTAATTGATCCCTTGAAGACTGCTGCTGATGCTGAGTGCTAGGCTCCACCTCCATGCTGACACAATCCTCCTCCTTGTCCTCTTCCTGTGTGATAGGCGGGCAAGCAGGAACACTGTCTGGATATAGGGGGCTTTGAGAGGTAAGGAAGTCCTCCTCTTCCTCCCTCTGTTCTGCCTCAAGGGCCCTGTCCAATATTCCACGAAGAGTGTGCTCCAACATGTGAATAAGAGGGACAGTCTCACTGATGCATGCACTGTCACTGCTCGTGGCCTCCTCAAATGGTGACAGGACAGTGCATGCATCCCTGATCATGGCCCACTGGTGTGGGGGGAAAAACAAGCTCCCCTGACCCAGTTCTGCTGCCATATTGGCACAGATACTCATTGATGACCCTCTGCTGCATGTGCAGCCACTGCAGCATGGCCAACGTAGAGTTCCCCCTTGTGGGCATGTCACAGATTAGGCGGTTCTTGGGCAGGTTGTATTACCTTTGGAGGTCTGCCAGCCGAGCACTGGCATTATATGACGGAAATGCAAACAGACTTGCCTGGCCTGCTTCAGGACATCCTGTAAGCCTGGGTACCTGCCCAAGAACCACTGCACCACCAAGTTAAGGACATGAGCAAAACAGGGCACATGGGTCAGTTGTCCCTGTCGCATGGCAGAGAGGGGGTTGTTGCCATTTTCGCAAACCACCATTCCTGGCTTAAGCTGGCATGGCATCAACTACCTCTGAGCCTGCCCCTGCAGAGCTGACAGAACCTCTGCCCCAGTGTGGCTCCTGTCCCCCAAGCACACCAGCCTAAGCACCGCATGGCATCTCATTGCCTGCGTACCTGCGTAACCCCTTGAACGCCTATGGAGCACCGCTGGTTCCAAAGACACATCAGCACAGGAAGAGGCCACAGAGGAAGAAGAAGAGGAGGGGGTGGAGGAGAGAGGTGTGTCACAACCAGTAGTAGCATTTTGGAGGCGTGGTGGCGGAACAACCTCCAACACTACTGTACCTTGTCCTGCATCCTTCCCAGCTGCCAGCAGAGTCACCCGATGGGCCGTGAAAGATAGATAACGTCCCTGTCCATGCCTGCTGGACCATGAGTCAGCGGTAATATGCACCTTACCACTGACCGCCCTGTCCAGCGAGGCATGGACATTGCCTTCCACATGCCGGTAGAGAGCCGGAATCGCCTTCCGTGAGAAAAAGTAGCGTTTGGGAACTTGCCACTGAGGTACCGCACATTCCAAAAACTCATGGAAGGGGGCAGACTCTACCAACTGTAAAGGCAGCAGTTGAAGTGCTAGCAATTTAGCTAAGCTAGCATTCAACCGCTGGGCATGTGGATGGCTGGGAGAGAACTTCTTTTGGCGCTGCAGCAGCTGGGGCAGGGAAATTTGCCTGGTACAATCTGCCATCGGTGTACCGATAGTAGATTGCCCGCATGTACTAGGCTGTGACACACCTAATTTTACACCTTCAGTCCTATCAGTGTAGGCTTCAGAGAGGACTGAAGGTATAGTGGAGTTGGAGATCCCAGCTGATGAGGGGCAAGGGGAGGTCTGCTTTGTTCTTTGGTGTGGGTCTTTGAGGTACGCTTGCCAACGAACTGCATGGCAGGTCGACATATGTCTGGTCAAGCATGTGGTGCCCAAGCGGGTGATGTTTTGGCCACGCGAGATATACTTGAGACATATGTTGCAAATAGCAGCGGTGCGATCTGATGCACTCGTCTCAAAAAAGGCCCACACCAAAGAACTTTTGGAATAACGCTGAGACACAGCAGCGCCCTGCACATGCGTAGCTCTGCGTTGTGATGCATTCGGTGTGCTGCACTCAAGCTGGCCCCTGGAGGGCATCCTACCTTGTTGGAGATGTGCCTGTGCCACCTCCTCCTCCTCTCTCCTATCAGGTACCCACGTAGAGTCAGTGACCTCATTATTCCCTCCCTCCTCATCACTGTAGAAAACCTGGCAGTATGCTGCAGCTGGGGGAACATGACTGCCAGATTGCTGTCCTTTTTGGGCACCCCCTCTCTCTGGGCTCACGTTACTGCCTTCCTCTAGCTGTGTACCATCATCGGAGCCTTCAAAACGCTGCGCATTCTCATGCAGCATGTACCCAACACTGTGTTCAAACAGTTCGAGGGACTCCTCAGGAGGACATGGTGGGGCTAGGGAAGGAGTGACTGATGCTATTGAGCAATGAGCAGAGGGAAGAGGACGCCTTGGCAGCTGCTTTGCCAGACAAAGTACCCTGAGCCTGGGTGAGAGAGGATGAGGAGGATGAGGACACGGGCAGTACACACCACGGAGCTTTAAGTGCAAACTGCAGAGGACACGGGCAGTACACACCAAGTAGCTTTAGGTACAAACTGCAGAGGACAAAGGCAGTACACACACCACGTAGCTTTAGGTGCACACTGCAGAGGACACGGGCAGTACACACTACGTAGCTTTAGGTGCAAACTGCAGAGGACACGGGCAGTACACACCAAGTAGCTTTAGGTGCAAACTGTAGAGGACATGGGCAGTACACATCACGTAGCTTTAGGTGCACACTGCAGAGGACACATACAGTACACTACGTAGCTTTAGGTGTACACTGCAGAGGACACAGGCAGTACACACTACGTAGGTTTAAGTGCAAACTGTAGAGGACACGGGCAGTACACACCATGTAGCTATAGGTGCACACTGCAGAGGACACGGGCAGTACACACCACGTAGCTTTAGGTGCAAACTGCAGAGGACACGGGCAGTACACACCACGTAGCTTTAGGTGCAAACTGCAGAGGACATGGGCAGTACACACCAAGTAGCTTTAGGTGCAAACTGAAGAAGATACGGGCAGTACACACCAAGTAACTTTAGGTGCAAACTGCAGAGGACACGGGCAGTACACACCACGTAGCTTTAGGTGCACACTGCAGAGGACACAGGCAGTACACACTGGGGGTTATTTACGAAAGGCAAATCCACTTTGCACTACAAGTGCACTTGTAAGTGCAGTTGCTGTAGGTCTGAGGGGAAGATCTGAAATGAGGGGAAGCTCTGCTGATTTTATCATCCAATCATGTGCAAGCTAAAATTTAGTTTTTTATTTTCCTTGCATGTCCCCCTCAGATTTACAGCGACTGCAATTTCACGAGCACTTGTAGTGCAAAGTGCATTTGCCTTTCGTAAATAACCCCCAGTATGTAGCTTTAGGTGCACACTGCAGAGGACACAGGCAGTACACACTACGTAGCTTTAGGTGCAATCTGCAGAGGACACGGGCAGTACACACCAAGTAGCTTTAGGTGCAAACTGTAGAGGACACGGCAGTACACACCACGTAGCTTTAGGTGCACACTGCAAAGGACACAGGCAGTACACACCACGTAGCTTTAGGTGCACACTGCAGAGGACACAGGCAGTACACACTACGTAGCTTTAGGTGCAAACTGCAGAGGACACGGGCAGTACACACCAAGTAGCTTTAGGTGCAAACTGCAGAGGACAAAGGCAGTACACACACCACATAGCTTTAGGTGCACACTGC
The DNA here is from genome assembly GCF_905171775.1 of Rana temporaria. NCBI lineage: Eukaryota > Metazoa > Chordata > Amphibia > Anura > Ranidae > Rana > Rana temporaria. The sequence goes on along the minus strand of NC_053490.1, from coordinate 135,721,051 downwards.
AGAGGACACAGGCAGTACACACTACGTAGCTTTAGGTACAAACTGCAGAGGACACGGGCAGTACACACTACGTAGCTTTAGGTGCAAACTGCAGAGGACAAAGGCAGTACACACACCACGTAGTTTTAGGTGCACACTGCAGCGGACACAGGCAGTACACCACGTTAGAATACTGCGGCTAGCACAATCACCTGCCTGCCAGTAAATTAGGAAGAGCTGATCTAGCTAAACTATACAGTGTATAAAAATATATACAACACCCTGGCTTTGGCCAATTATGGCTCTCTGTTTTTTGCGCGCTGTGATTGGCCAAGCATGTGGGTCATAGTGCATGCTTGGCCAATCATCAGCCAGCAATGCACTGCGATGCCACAGTGAATTATGGGCCGTGACACGCCACTCGAATTTGGCGCGAACGGCCCGTAACGTTCGTAATTCGACGAACATACGATGTTCGAGTCGAACATGGGTTTGACTCGAACACAAAGCTCATCCCTACTCCAGACCACTACAAAATCTATGTGGGCAATGACAGCACATCACCTACAGAGGTAAGTACAGTGGACAACATGGGGGTGGGGAGGGTGTAGATTGTTAGTTCACCTTTAAATTTTTCAGATTTGTATTTATTTTTTCTAACTCTCCTTACATTTACTCCTTGCCTTGTTCATTTAACCTATAGGTAAAATGCAATATGAAACCAACTAACACAACTGATTTCCAATATAGATAGTATTGGCAAATAAACAATACAGACACCTGTCGATACCTAAGCAACAATTGAGCTTAGATCATGACATTAATAATGTATTAACCAATTTGCATAGCCCACGGGGAGAGAAATCCAGCTTTTGTACCATGCATTTAATCCCATAGGAAAAATGTGTAGATCAAGGGTTAAACATAGCAGAGTCACCCACCCTGAGCGTCCTTAACGAAGGAGAATTCTCTGATTAATAATGAATTAGTACAAATTGGCTGGAGCTGGCTGCGTGCTCGATGCTAATCTGTGTAAATAGGGGAGACAGCGCAAGCTAGCTGTGTACAGCCGCCCAGTACCAGCCATTCCCTGGGGGCTGATAGGGAGGGAGGGAGGACGCATTATTTATATAGTGACAATGTCCTTATTAAATTTCTATTGCTTAGGAATGGCATGTCCTTCCCTCCTCCCAAAGATAGCCTAATGTGGAATAACAGAATAATATGGTAATGCAGAAAAAAACATTCATCACTATTTAGTTTTACTCTGAAAAGATTTATCCAGTTTTTCTGCAAATCCAGCATTGATTCTGTATACACTGGTCAAGTTTTAATATAACATGGTATACAATCACTGTAACAAGAACAACATGTGTTCATTTGGCACACAAGGAAGTAGAATATAATAAAAATGCATGTTTTCACCAGGTATGAGGACTATTTACTGTGCTTTCAGGATTTCCACGAGGGGTTTCAGTGTTTCTGCTAGGCAGGAACACGGATCCTTGTCTTTTCACAGCCAAAGCACCCCCACACAGTTAGAAAGCACTCCCTAGGAGTACATTTAACCCTTTGATTTCCCCTGATGTTAATCCCGTTCCTGCCAGTGTCATTAGTACAGTGACAGTGCATTTTTTTTAACACTGATCACTGTGTTGGTGTGACTGGTCCCCAAAAAGTGTCAGATTTGTCCGTCGCAATGTTGCAGTCACGCTAAAAATTTCTGTTTGCTGCCATTACTGTACTAGTAACAATATATATTTATGTAAAAAATATTGGGTTTTTTTTACAACATTGTCTGCCTTTTTTTGTTAATAGCACAACAAATCAAAATCGCAGAAGTGATCAAATACCACCAAAAAAAAGCTCTATTTGTGGGGGGGGAAAAAGGACATCAATTTTATTTGGGTACAGTGTCGTACGACCGCATAATTGTCAGTTAAAGTAACACAGTGCCGTATTGCAAAAAATGGCCTGGTTTTGAAGGGGGGTAAACCTTCCAGAGCTATAGTGGTTAATGTCAGTTATTGCTGGCAATAATAATAAATAAATAAATAAACAGCGTATAGTCATTTACAGCCTGGCTCCGGGGATTAAAAAAATCTACCCCGCCCCCGCAGTATAAGGGCTAAATACACATTGGTTCTAGGGGGAGCTGCAGAGAAGGCATAACTTACTTTACACCCAGCTCCAGCACTCTCCTCTTCTACTTTTGGCAGTCCGGGTGGGTAGCGATCCTTTTAGTGTTATCACGTTGAGTATACAGCTGTTAACCCTTCACTTATTTGAAAAGGCATGTGGGCAACCATGGCTTGGAGGGACCTAGAGATGAGGCTTTGCGGGACCAGTCGTACAGATGAAGGAAGACTACAGGAGCAAGGAGTAATGCCGCGTACACACGACCGTTTTTCGGGTTCTAAAAAAATGACGTTTTTAGGGTCTAGAAAAAACAACGTTTTTTTCAACCCGATCATTAAAACGGCCTTGCCTACACACGATCGTGAAAAAAAATGCTCTAGCAAAGCGCGGTGATGTACAACACGTACGATGGCACTATAAAGGGGAAGTTCCATTCGGATGGCGCCACCCTTTGGGCTGCTTTAGCTGATTTTGTGTTAGTAAAAAACGATTCACGCTTTTCTGTCTGTTACAGCGTGATGAATGTGCTTACTCCATTACGAACGGTAGTTTTACCCGAACGAGCGCTCTCATCTCATAACTTGCTTCTGAGCATGCGCGTTTTTTTCACGTCGTTAAAGCCCACACACGACCATTTTTTACAACCTTAAAAACGACAACGTTAAAAACGTCGTGAAAAAATAGAGCATGTTTGAAATTTTTAATGGCCATTTTTTAGATTGTGAAAAATGCTCTGAAGCCCACACACGATCGTTTTTATTAACATAAAAAAAAAATCATTTTTTAGAACACGAAAAACGGTCGTGTGTACGCGGCATAAGAATTGCTACATATTCCTGCACCAGTTGACTTAAAGCGTATTTCCAGTCAAATTTGATTAAAACCCCACGATATGTTTGTTTTGTGTTCCCAATCACACAGGATGCCTAAAAAAAAAATGTTTGTTAAAAAATGTCTTATCTTTTAGCTGTTTCTCAGAACAAAGTGTCATTGCTGACTGCAAGGTTTTTTTTTTTTTTTTAACAATTTAACACAATACTAAAATAGATTAGAAGTGATTATAATTTTGTGCTATAAATAATTTCTGCTCCAAAAATTTTAAAAACATAATCAATAAACCACACAATCATGAAGTGTCAACATTTGCATGGAAAAAAAAAAGAGAGATCCAAGTGGTTAGAGTGTTTCCTGGATGGGAGCTGACAGCTTAGAGTATTCCAATGTATTTAATGCTGATCTTTTAACAAAAAGACATATAGATTTAGTGGTACATGGTCCCGACCAGGGTGGCATCGTGTGTCCCAGGGATCTCTCGACAGTGCTTGAAGTCGAAGCGTTTTTGGATATACACTATATTATAAAAAGTATTGGGGCGCCCACCTTTACACGCACATGAACTTTAATGGCATCCCAGTCTTAGTCTGTAGGGTCCAGTATTAAGTTGGCACACCTTTTAAGGCTATAACAGCTTCAACTCTTCTGGAAAGGCTTTCCACAAGGTTTAGGAGTGTGTCTATGGGAATGTTCACCATTCTTCCAGAAGCGCATTTGTGAGGTCAGGCACTGATGTGGACGAGAAAGCCTTGCTCGCTGTCTCTGTTTTAATTAATTACAAATGTGTTCTGTTGGGTTGAGGTCAGGACTCTGTATAGGTCAGTCAAGTTCCTCCACCCCGAACGTGGTTATTCATGTCTTTATGGACCTTGCTTTGTGCACTGGTGCGCAGTCATGTTGGAACAGGAAGGGGCCATCCCCAAACTGTTCCCACAAAGTTGGGACCATAAAATTGTCCAAAATGTCTTGGTATGTTGAGGCCTTAAGAGTTCCCTTCACTGGAACTAAGGGGCCAAGCCCAACCCCTGAAACACAACCCCACATTATAATCCCCCCTCCACCAAATGATTTGGACCAGTGCACAAAGCAAGGTCCATAAAGACATGGATGAGCGACTTTCCGACACTGGGCAGCATGTTTTGCTTTAGAATCTCTAAATAATCTTGAGATTTTATTGTGCCCTGCACAGGTTCAATGAGGCTGTGCCAGAAGCAGAAAAACAGCTCCATCTGAGCCTCATCCAGATTTCACAGTAGGTACAGAGTTTTTTCTTTCAAAGCTTAATTTTCTTAGTTGTGAATATAGAGCTGATGGCACTGATGTGATTTGCTCCAGTTTTGTTTTATATGTCCAAAGTGGTCGTCTTCCTTCCAGACAATGATGTATTTAAACTTTGTATTTAAACTTTGAAGTTCAGCTTGTAACTCTTAGGCCGTGTACACACCAGCAAACATGTACGATGAAACCGGTCCGCCGGACCGTTTTCACCGTACATGTCTGCCCGGGGCTTTCTGTACGATGGCTGTACTAACCATCGTACAGAAAGCCGCGCGTAAACAATACGCGGGGCGTGTCCGCGGTGTCGCCGCGTCGATGACGCGGTGTCGCCGCGACAATGACGCGGCGACGTGGGCGGGCCTGCCAGTTAAATGCTTCCACGCATGCGTCGAAGTCATTCGACGCATGCGAGGGATGGTGGGCGCTCGGACATGTACGGTAGGTCTGTACAGACGACCGAACATGTCCGAGCGGGCAGGATTCCAGCGGACTGTTTTAAAACAAGTCCAGGAATATTTGTCCGCTGGGAAAAGGCCCGGCGGGCAAATGTTTGCTGGAATCCTGCACGCTCGGGCCTACACACGACCAAACATGTCTGCTGAAACTGGCCCGCAGACCAGTTTCAGCAGACATGTTTGGTCGTCTGTACGGGGCCTAACTTTTCCTTGGTTGTTCGTATACTATTTTCTTGGTTTTTTGTCCAACTATCCTTCTGACCATTCTGGGGTTAATTTTTTCCCTTGCGACCACATCTTAAAGGAGTTCTCTGAGCTAAAACTTTTAACCCCCGCTGTGCCCGGGCACAGCGGGGGTTAAAAGTTTTAGCTTAGAGAACTCCTTTAAACTTCTTAAAAATATTTGCAACTGTAGTCACAGGAAGATCAAGCTGTCTGGAGATCGTCTTATAGCCTTCATCTACTCATCCAACTCTCCTACTTTGCTTTCTCTGGTCCTTGCTCAGTGTGGTTGCATATGATGATGCCAAACTACTTTCCTCTACTTAAATAGGCCAACTGGCTGATTAAAAAATATAAAGGGGCAGATTCTTAGAGGAGATACGACGGCGTATCTCCAGATAAGCCGTCGTATTTCTGCGTACGGCCGGTCGTATCTATGCACCTGATTCTTAGAATCAGTTACGCATAGATATCTGTTAGATCCGACAGGCGTAAGTCTCTTACACCGTCGGATCGTAACTGCATTTTTAAGCTGACCGCTAGGGGCGTGTATGCTGATTTACGCTGCGAAATATGTAAATCAGCAAGATACGCAAATTCCCGAACGTACGCGCGGCCGACGCAGTAAATTTACGCTGTTTACGTTAGGCTTTTCCCGGCGTATTGTTGCCCCTGCTATATGGTGGCGTAAGTGCGGCGTACCAATGTTAAGTATGGCCGTCGTTCCCGCGACTAAATTTAACAATTTTGCGTCGTTTGCGTAACTCGTCCGTGAATGGGGCTGGACGTAATTTACGTCCACGTCAAAACCAATATGTCCTTGCGGCGTATTAGGAGCAATGCACACTGGGAGATTTCCACGGACGGCGCATGCGCCGTTCGTAAAAAACGTCAATCACGTCGGGTCACAGAAGATTAACATAAAACACGCCCCCCTGTCCCACATTTGAATTAGGCGGGCTTACGCCGGCCGATTTACGCTACGCTGCCACAACTTATGGAGCAAGTGCTTTGAGAATACAATACTTGCCCGTCTAAGTTGCGGCGGCGTAAATCGGATATGTTACGCCGCCGCAAACATACGCGCTCCTACCAGAATCTGGCCCAAGATGTGTGATACTAATTACAGAAAACATTTTAGTTTGAAATCCAATTAATTACAATAATTGAGATCCAGTTATTTATATATTTTCCAGCAGATCTGTTTAGGGCGATTTTAGAAGGCTGTATGGCTTGCTTTAAGGCTGCATTCACATCTAGACGGACGAAATCGCGGCGTTTTGTCGCCGCAAATCGCGGTAAAAATAGCGGCGTTTTGTACCGCGATTTGCGGCGACAAAACGCGGGTATTGTCCGCCTAGATGTGTCCCAAGATGACCCCCTCTATGGAGATGATTGCCATCTCCTAGCCGAACGCTCGAAGACGCCTGAAAAAAAGGTCCGGGACCTTTTTTCACGCCGCAGGCGACAGGCGTCCGGCGTTCGGCGTGGAGATGTGAACCATCTCCATAGAGGGACATGTATTTCCAGCCCTCTGGCGGCAGAGGCGTAGCGCTACAGGCGTAAAAACGCCTAGATGTGAATGGGGTCTTAATGTTTTGGTTACTCTTCAGTTAAAGTTCAGCAGATCTAATCCTGACAACAAAAAAAATGAAATGAATAAAATACATAATGATATACAGGGCCATTTTTAAGGCAGGGCAAAAGGCACAGCTGCCCTGGGCCCTGTCATTGTTGTGGTGCCCAAAGCAGCTGCCTCATACTTGCCAACTATCCTAGTTTAAATTCCTTTGTCCCTTGAAGTTTTAGTCCTTTGCTGTGTCCTGATATCTCAGTGTGAAGAGCTGCTACTAATGCTGCCCAGCTCTGCCCTATTGTTGTGTACCGATGACTCACCTGCAGACCCTGTGTTTACATGTAAATAACTGTCATTCATATGTAAATAACGGGAGCATTCATATGTAAATAGCGGTGACATTCATATGAAAATAGCCAAGGCCAGCGGCATTCATATGTAAATAAAGGCAGTATTCATATGTATATCATGCCCCTCTGTAGTAAAGAGATGATGTGCTGTAACCTCTAGCAACCAGTGAGTAGTATTACTATACATTATCCTCTAGCAACCAATCAACAAGAAGAAATCATGTGCTCTAACCTCTAGCAACCAATCAGTGAGGTAACCTCTAGCAACCAATCAAGAAGAAGAAATCATGTGCTGTAACCTCTAGCAACCAATCAGTGAGTAGTATTACTGTACAGTAATCTCTAGCAACCAATCAACAGGAAGAAATCATGTGCTGTAACCTCTTGCAACTAATCAGTGAGCCGTAATGTGGTCTGTAACCTCTAGCAACCAGTCAGTAATTGGTAATGATATGTTGTAACCTCTGGCAACCAATCACAATCACTGCCTGATCTGATACAGTAAACTGATTTTAAGTCTAGCTGATATTTATTGTATGTCTCAGAGCAGGTGGAGAGCAAAATTGCGTGGGGGCCCCCAAGAAAATGTTTGCCCAGGGTCCAATCAACATTAAAGATGGCCCTTATTATATATAGCATATTTATAGCTAAAACAGTACAGAAAAAATGTAAAATATGTGTATAGAAGGCACGAAATACATGATCAATATTATAGCTAAGACCAATTGGAAAAGACATCACAGCTTTGATTTATGTCATTTGCAGTGAAGGAGTTAATGTGATCATTAAATACTCTATTATGTGCTTTACTGCCGGAAACACCTAAGGACAATTGCTTCATTAAACCAATTAGGTGTGATTAGTTATTCTAGGCCAGTTCAGCATCAAGAAAACAGCTCTTAGCTACACATTGATAGGATTGTCTCAAGGAATGCTTTGTTTGGATGGAGTTTAATTGCAGACATCTGTATTTAGGCCTAATTTTGAAGGAATCTACTGAAATTGGGTGACATTTGTCTAATATTGGTGTCTTAAACAAGTTTGTTTAATGATAAAAGAATCTATGAAGTGCAATTACTAATAGGTAAACTAGGGACATTTAAAATATCCGGTACATCTAAAGCCAAACTTTTTTTGTAGTTTGCGTTAGAGTAGTGAAAAGTTTTTTTTTTTTTTTTTGCTGTCTGTGTCCTATTTAGGAAATTTACCTTCACTTCCTGTCTCACAGACAACTAAAGAGAAAATGTCTCGAAAGAAAGGGAAAACCCCTCTTATATAAAGGGGGCGCAAGCAGGGGAGGGCTGGCAGCCTTAGGCCTGGGGGGCAAGTCCAGTCAGGTGGCCCATAGAGCGTGGAAAAGTGATGGATCAAGGAAAACAGTCTAAGATTTTTCATGATCACAAGAGTCCGCACAGAGGCCCCCCTTACATCAGAGTCCGCACAGAGGCCCCCCTTACATCAGAGTCCGCACAGAGGCCCCTCTTACATCAGAGTCCGCACAGAGGCCCCCCTTACATCAGAGTCCGCACAGAGGCCCCCCTTACATAGGGTTGCCACCTCATCCCTTTAAAACCGAACACATATGAATTACACAGGTTCTGAGGCTAATTAAGGTGGTAATTAGATTCATTTGGTGCCTTACCTGCATTAAATTAGCCTCAGAACCTGTGTAATTCATATGTGTTCAGTTTTAAAGGGATGAGGTGGCAACCCTACCCTTACATCAGAGTTCGCACAGAGGCCCCCCTTACAACAGAGTCCGCACAGAGGCCCCCCTTACATCAGAGTCCGCACAGAGGCCCCCCTTACATCAGAGTCCGCACAGAGGCCCCCCTTACATCAGAGTCCGCACAGAGCCTCCCCTTACATCAGATTCTGCACAGAGCCTCCCCTTACATCAGAGTCCACACAGAGCATCCCCTTACATCAGAGTCCGCACAGACCCCATATACATCAGATCTAATGTAAGGAGTGTTCTGGGAAACTTGATTTAAGGGTGCATGCTGTGGGCTATTGTGTGAAGAGTGTCTCTGCTCACCAAAGCCTGCCCCCCTCCCCTTTAACAGAGCACCCCTTTTTATACACTGGGAGGCAGGAGAGACTAGAGAGGGTAAGCTTACCAGGATGGAGGCTGAGGCGCATTCAGGCTGTCTGATGCTTTTTTGGGTTCAAACTTCTTGTCCAGTGACCACACATGCCCGGGGAGTGTGGGTGGGGCAGACTCAGAAGGAGGAGGAGCAGATGAGCTCTATCTCTCATTGTGTCTGTGCAGAGAGAGAAGGGGATGTCAGCGCTGGTGTGCGCTGAGGCTGAGCTATGTGTGAGACGAGACATAGCTCAGCTCTGCAGCCATCTACCTCGGAGCTGACACAGGCATGGCTGCACAGTGGGAGGTGAGCAGCGGCCGTGACCTGTGTTAACAGAGCTCCAGGAGGCATATTCCTGCTCTACAAAAACAGCATTTGGTAGTGGCAGCCGGTGACTGTGCATAGTGCCACCAGCCTGGGGGGAGATTTCCACCCTGCCCGCCCTCCCCTGGGCGCAAGTGTCCCCACCCTTTGGAAGATTTTCCCCTATTCTAATTGTAATGACAACTCAACATTTTCCCTCGCTTGAATCTTCTTAGGGACATCACAAATGGCAATAAAACCTGAGGCTGTAATCTTCTCTACTCTATCCAAATGAAAAAGTGACAGTAGATACACGTTAGAAGAAAGGTCACTAGGCATAGTTGGAATGTTTTTGTGGATTCCTTTTTTTTAGCTGTAGCCAGTGTAGGACTTTATAATGTGCAATCTGGTTCAAAAGTGTCTATGTACAAATTGTTCTCAGGCAGAATTTTAAAACAAAAAGCATAATCCGGTGTCTTTAACCAGTTCCCGACCCCCGCATGTACATATACGTCCACAATATGGCACGTACAGGCACATGGGCGTACATGTACGTCCCCGCCTTTCCCGGGTTCGGGGGTCCGATCGGGACCCCCTCCGGTACATGCGACGGCCGGGAACGGTGTACGGGAGGTCCGGGAGGAGGGGGCGGCTATTGATTTCCAGCCGTCCCCTCTCGATCTCCCTCGGCGAATCAGCTTCCACCTGAGCCCTCCCTGCCTGTGTAACTGTAAACACAGGCAGGGAGAAAGTGACGTTTTTTCCCCTCTGGCGGTCTTTTCGTCCGGTTCCAGAGGAGAGAAGACGTCAGTACTGTGAGTTGCACCAACAGCACACTGACACAGCACACATAGGTACATAACCCCCCCCGATCACCCCCCCAGCACCCCCAGATCACCCCCTGTCACAGTGTCACTGATTGCAGTAATCATTTATTTTCTGATCACTGCTTTTAGTGTCAGTGTGACAGAAAAAAGTGTCAGGGCAGTTAGGTTTAGGCCCCTTTAGGTCCAGGGTAGCCCCCTACCCCCCCCCCCAATAAAGGTTTAACCCCTGATTGCCCCTAGAGTTAACTCTTTCACCCCTATTGCCAGTGTCACTAAGCGATCGGTTTCTGATCGCTGTATTAGTGTCACTGTTGCCGCTAGGCAGTTAGTTTTTTTTTAGGTTCGCCGCCAGGTTTATATAGCGTTAGGTACCCCCATAAATAAAGGTTTTAACCCCTGATTGCCCCTAGAGTTAACCCTTTCACCCCTATTGCCAGTGTCACTAAGCGATCGGTTTCTGATCGCTGTATTAGTGTCACTGTTGCCGCTAGGCAGTTAGTTTTTTTTGAGGTTCGCCGCCAGGTTTATATAGCGTTAGGTACCCCCATAAATAAAGGTTTTAACCCCTGATTGCCCCTAGAGTTAACCCTTTCACCACTGATCACTGTATAAGTGTCACTGGTGACGTGGTTAGCCAGTTAGTTATTTAGTTATTTTAGGTTCGCCACCAGGTTTTTAGAAAGCGTCAGGTACCCCCATATATTACCGAATAAAGGTTTTAACCCCCTGATTGCCCCCTAGTTAACCCTTTCACCAGTGATCACCGTATAAGTGTTACGGTTGACGCTGGTTGGTTAGTTTGCTGTTTATAGCATCAGAGCACCCGCCGTATATAACCCAATAGGTTTAACCCCCTGATCACCCGGCGGGTGATATAAATTTAATTTTAGCGCCAGTCAGGGTCTGCGTCGCCCCAGGCAGCGTTAGGTTAGAGCCAGTACCGCTTACACCCACTCGCTAAGCATACACCCCCCTTAGTGGTATAGGATCTGAACGGATCGATACCTGATCTGATCAGATCTATACTAGCGTACCCAGCAGTTTAGGGTACCCAAAAACGCATTGTTAGCGGAATCAGCCCAGATACCCGCTAGCACCTGCGTTTTCCCCCTCTGCCCAGCCCAACCCACCCAAGTGCAGTATCGATCGATCGATCACTGTCACTTACAAAACACAAGACACATAACTGCAGCGTTCGCAGAGACAGGCCTGATCCCTGCGATCGCTTACAGTTTTTTTTGAAGCGTTTTCTACGTTTGCTTTTCTACAGATCAGGTGCTTTTTTTACCTGTGAATCCTTACCATTGTACCACTAAATTTAGAGTCCAAAATGGCAAACCGAAGGTACAATGATAAGCAGGCCTTGGAGTTCATGTGCATGTCAGATAGTGAAGAGGAGGAGGTCACGCATCTGACAGATTCTGGCTCAGAATACGAACCCGTTTACGACAGCGGCTCCATGTCAGATAGCTCGCACGACGAAGTTGAGGTCCCTGCTAAGGCCAGGCGTACCCGATCCCATTCTGATGTTGTTGAGCAGCAAGAACCGCAGGACCCTCGTATGGAGCAGAGATCCAGTACTAGCGCCGCTATTCCTTCTGGTGGATTGGCAAGCACCAGCGGCCTAGTACACCCTGGTCGTTTATCCAGCACTGCAGTAACACTTGGTGACGTGGCGAGTCCCATAAGTGCAGTTCAAGCTGGCGATGTGGCAAGCACAAGTAGTGTCCCGCTGCCACCAAGAAGAAGACAGAGACAGGCCCGTCGTGCCCATAGTGCCCTTCCTGTAGAATTTGCCTATCCTGATTGGGTCCCCACCACTTCTACAGCACCTGTACTTCCCCCATTCACTGGCCAACCCGGTATTCAGGTGGATACAGCGAACTTTACGTCACTTGATTTTTATTCGCTGTATTTCACGGAAGATCTCTATAGATCTATTGTGGACCAGACTAATTTATATGCTGGTACCTACATCGCCGCTAACCCCCAGTCTCGCCTTGCCAAAGAATGGAAACCTCTCGAGGTTTCCGAATTTAAGACCTTTCTGGGCCTTACCCTCAACATGGGCATACACAAATTTCCGTCATTGCGGATGTATTGGTCCACACATCCCATCGACCATATGCCCGTTTTCTCTGCTCACATGGCCAGGAAACGATACGAGGCGATCCTGCGGTTCCTGCATTTCAGTGACAATGCACTTTGTCGCCCACGTGGAGACCCTGAATTTGACCGGCTCTACAAAATTCGGCCCCTCGTAAACCATTTCAACAAACGTTTTGCAGCCTTGTTTAATCCCCAGCAGGTTGTATGCGTTGATGAGTCCCTGATTAAATTTGCTGGCCGCTTGTCTTTCAAACAGTACCTTCCCAGCAAGCGTGCCAGATACGGGGTCAAGCTCTATAAGCTCTGTGACAGGGCCACAGGCTACACATGGAGCTTTAGGGTTTACGAGGGAAAAGATAGTCAGGTAGAGCCGGAAGGATGCCCAGATTACATGGGGAGCGCTGGCAAGATTGTTTGGGACTTGGTGTCACCCTTATTTGGAAAGGGGTACCATTTGTATGTGGACAATTTTTACAGCAGCGTGCCACTTTTTAGCCACTTATTTGATCAACAGATTGGAGCATGTGGCACCGTGCGACCTAATCGCCGGGGCTTCCCCCAGCGGCTTGTAGATGCCCGTATTAGGCCGGGGGCGAGAGCCTGCTGCAGATGTAAAAATTTGCTCGCTGTGAAGTGGCGGGACAATAGGAATGTTTTCGTTCTTACCACCTTTCACGCAGACACGACAGTCCAAATTCATACGGCGACTGGTGTTGTGGAGAAACCCCTCTGTGTCCACGAATATAACCTTAATATGGGAGGGGTGGACCTCAACGACCAGTTAATGGCGCCGTATCATATTGCCCGTAAGACGAGACGCTGGTACAAAAAAGTGTCTCTACATTTATTTCAATTGGCTCTACTGAATGCTCATGTCGTATACAGAGCTTCAGGACGGAATGAATCCTTCCTTCAATTCCAGAGGGATATCATCACAGAACTCCTGTATCCAGGCGGTACTGTACCTCACCAGCCCCTACCAAATGCAGTAAGCCGACTGCATGAGAGGCATTTTTCTTATGTCCTCGAGAGTACCCCTACCCAACGAGCCCCCCAAAGAAAATGTCGTGTCTGTACTGTAACGGACATATGCATGCTGCCGGGACATCGATAATCTTCATGCAGGAAAGGACTACAAGGAACTGCATGGCTTGTCACAATTGGATGTACCACATTGTATTCTGAGCTCAAAGGGTTAATTGGACAAAGGGTCTCTTTCATTGCTGAATGCTAATGTTCCCTTCGCATAACTAATGAACTCTCTTGTGGAGGTAACAGCCCCCCTGTGAGGTGTCTGCTGAGGGGGATTATGTGTGAGTGATAATTGTTTTAAAGGTTAATTGAATTCTATTGTCTGATCAAGCTAAGTTGAGGAGCCGAAGCGGCTGGCGGCTGATTGGCTCAAGGGAAGGTCATTCTTTCAAAGTGTGTGTATTGAAGGCCCCCTGGGGGGGGGGGAGTGTCATTTGTTTCTGTACAGTTTGTAACCAGATATAAGGAAGAAAAATGTGGATTAAAAGTCAGTCCTGCTTGACTCTGCAAACGTAGTCCGTCTCGTTTCTTGGAAGGGCGTTCGATGGGATATACCGGCGGTACTTGCATATCGCAGCTTGCCAGGGAAAAGGACGTCTCCAACGGCTGAGACCCTCACACAACTTGGGTAGCCGTTACATTGGTTGGCAGCGGTGGGATGGTCCTTTTATCCAAAGAGCAAGTGCTGAATGGAGTCGCAGTACGCCAGGCTGAAAAGATCCACACTGAAAGATTTATTAGAGAGTCGTGGTAGGAGCGCCAGCAACAGACCACGGAGGGAGCTGATAGCGGAACTGCTGGAGCTGGACGAAATGGATGGATCCATGGAAGGAACGGAGCCCCTTGCACCGGTCAGCGAAGAAGATGTAATTACTGGGATTGTACAGCGGAGATTATCCTTGTATCCAGAAACGTCCGTGGAACTAATAAACCAGCTGTTCCGGGAAGCAAGGGAAGAGATACAAACGAAGAGGGGACAAGAACTGGAACTGGTAAGAGCGAGACAGCCCATTACACATGCAGTTCCTACCCCCCCACCTGCTGCTACAGGAAAGAAAATACCGTTCACTGCATTTAAAGCTTTTGTAGGAAGTGAGGAGGAAAAAGATGGATATTTGGCGGATTTTGAGAGGCAGTGCTCACTACACCAGGTCCCACCAGACCAATGGGTCACTATTTTGTCGGGGAAATTGTCGGGCAAAGCCAATGAAGCCTTTCGGGCTCTCGCTCCAGAGGATATTTTACAATACCAGCAAGTTAAAAAGGCGCTGCTAACCCGATACGCCGTAACGCCAGAAGCCTACCGCCGGTGCTTCCGGGAGTCCAAGAAGATGGCTGTGGACTCCCACATGGAATGGGCCAACCAGTTACAAAGGGTGGCATCCCTTTGGGTCCAAGGGTGCAAGGCCAACACCGGGGAGGAAGTATTGCAGCTGTTCCTAATGGAACATTTCTTCCAAGACCTGGCCGCAGACATACAAGACTGGGTACGAGATCGCCGTCCCGCTAACTTAAACGAGGCGGCTCGGCTAGCAGATGAGTACGCGGAGACAAGGAAAGTAAGCCAGGGTACTATGCGGCTGGCTCAGAAGGTAGAACCGCGTACTCCAACCGTCACCCCATGCCCAGAGTTTCGGGCTCCAGTCCCACCACGTCCTCAGGGGCCTAGCAACTACCCCCGGGATTCGCCTAGGGTGACGTGCCATCACTGCAGCGACACGGGACATATTGCTCGTTATTGCCCTTTGAGAGCTACAAATAACAATTGGAGACGCACAACACCCAACACAGAGGTCACTCCATCACGTCCCTCTGCGGCCCACTGCCTGGAGACCGAGGGGGGCCCTGAGGAATGTCTGGGAATTTGGTATGAGGCAGACCCAATACAAGCTGCCTCTCCGGATAACCGTCAGCATCACCGTCAGGAGGTACGAGTGAATGGACAAGTAGCACAAGGCCTAAGAGATTCCGGGACTACTATCACTCTGATTCAAAAACATCTGGTAAAGCCAGAGAACGTGTCCACTCGCACAGTTGCCGTCCGGGTCGCAGGGGGTGCTGTATTTCGCGTACCCACCGCCCGGGTGCACTTAGACTGGGGAGCCGGGTCAGGAAAGACCACAGTTGGTATCATGGACAACCTACCTGCCGAGGTGGTGCTGGGCAACGACATTGGCCCTCTGACTTCGGCTTATTTACCTACACCTGCTTGTCCTGTGACCACCCGCGTTGCTGGAATCAACCCGCTTGCTGCTGAGAACCGGGTAAGACTACCTTCCCCGACATGTACTGTAGATCCGGCACAATATCACAGTCTAAAATGGGAATGTGACAAGTTGGCCAGTGAGAAATCAGAGATGCAACGACACTACGTCATGTATTATGAGATGTCCCGTGGCTTGAACATTGAAATGCACAAACAGGCGGAAATTGTCAAAAGATTAAATGGGATTTGCATCCAGGTGGTGCCGTATCTGTCCCAAGAGCATCAGCAACAGGTTTTGGGAGCCATTGAGAGAGCAAAGCAAGTGACTGTTCCAGAACTGAATTCTATTATTCACCGTCACCATCAGCTACCGACCTGGTAAGCCAATGGGAAAGCCGACGGACTGTCCAGGCAAACGGAACTTTTACCCTAACAGCAGACCGGACATCCCCAAGTTGATCCGAAAAGGATCAATCCGGGTCTGCCGGAGTGTTCCACAAAAGGGGAGTAGTGTAACGGACATATGCATGCTGCCGGGACATCGATAATCTTCATGCAGGAAAGGACTACAAGGAACTGCATGGCTTGTCACAATTGGATGTACCACATTGTATTCTGAGCTCAAAGGGTTAATTGGACAAAGGGTCTCTTTCATTGCTGAATGCTAATGTTCCCTTCGCATAACTAATGAACTCTCTTGTGGAGGTAACAGCCCCCCTGTGAGGTGTCTGCTGAGGGGGATTATGTGTGAGTGATAATTGTTTTAAAGGTTAATTGAATTCTATTGTCTGATCAAGCTAAGTTGAGGAGCCGAAGCGGCTGGCGGCTGATTGGCTCAAGGGAAGGTCATTCTTTCAAAGTGTGTGTATTGAAGGCCCCCTGGGGGGGGGGGGAGTGTCATTTGTTTCTGTACAGTTTGTAACCAGATATAAGGAAGAAAAATGTGGATTAAAAGTCAGTCCTGCTTGACTCTGCAAACGTAGTCCGTCTCGTTTCTTGGAAGGGCGTTCGATGGGATATACCGGCGGTACTTGCATATCGCAGCTTGCCAGGGAAAAGGACGTCTCCAACGGCTGAGACCCTCACACAACTTGGGTAGCCGTTACATGTACCAAGCGCGGATTTAGGCGTGACACCCGTTATTTTTGTCCCAAATGTCCTGCCAATCCTGGTCTTTGTATTGGTGAATGTTTTGAACGCTTCCACACACACGTTAATTATTAGTGTAGGGTGAAACATTTCACAGGCTAGGCACACTCACACAGGGTCTCCCAAGATGCCATCGCATTTTGAGAGACCCAAACCTGGAACCGAAAAGTTGAAGTTACAGTTCACAGTTACAAAAAAAAGTGTTAAAAAAAATAAATAAAAAAAAATAAAAACACACAAAAAAATATAAAATAAAAAAACCAAAAATAGTTGTCGTTTTATTGTTCTCTCCCTCTCTATTCTCTCTCTATTGTTCTGCTCTTTTTTACTGTATTCTATTCTGCAAAGTTTTATTGTTGTTATGTTTTTTCATGCTTGCTTTTCAGGTATGTAATTTATTTTACTGTTTTCAGGTACGCCATTCAGCTGTTGCGCGGACTTATTTATCTTGACAGCAACAGCGTTTGCTCCCACGATATATAAAGCCGCGACTCCAGTGCTGTAGGAGGTGATTTCACCACCACAGTTAAAAAAAAGAGCATATATGCCGAAGCATGGGGGCAGCAGGGGCGGAGGAGCGATTTTGCTCCTAATGCCGCGTACATACGGTTGACATTCCTACGGAGGCTTTCCCGTGGAAAAGTCTGACCATGTGTACACGGCATAGAAAAGTCCGACCGTGTGTACGCGGCATAGAAAAGTCCGACCGTACGCGGCATAACTTTTTTGCGGGAGGATGCCCCCATGCTTCGGCATATATATATTTTAGGCACAGGTTGCGTTAAAAAATGTTTTATTTTTTACTATGTTTTTTTATAGGTATTTGCTTTGCAGGTATGGTATGATCTTACTGTTATACTGGAATGTTACTTTGTTTTAATGTTAACCATCATTTGCTTAGCAGGTACGCCATTCAGTTGCAGTGCGGATTTATTTAGCGTGACAGCAACAGCGTTTGCTCCCACGATATATAAAGCCGCGACTCCAATGCTGTAGGAGGTGATTTCACCACTACAGTTCAAAAAAGAGCATATATGCCGGAGCATGGGGGCATTAGGGGCGGAGGAGCGATTTTGCTCCTAATGCCGCGTACATACGGTTGACATTCCTACGGAGGCTTTCCTGTGGAAAAGTCTGACCATGTGTACACGGCATAGAAAAGTCCGACCGTGTGTACGCGGCATAGAAAAGTCCGACCGTACGCGGCATAACTTTTTTGCGGGAGGATGCCCCCATGCTTCGGCATATATAAATGGTGCATGTATGCCCATCATTAGAAGTGGGTGGATGATACCCACCGATCAATCTTTTTATTGTTCAGCCAACAGGCTGCATGAAAAAAAAAAAGATTACAATACATGTCCAACAAGAACCATCAACGTACTGGTATGTTGCTGGACTTTGAATGGTTATACCAGAATGATGCCTGCGGGTTTAGGCATCATCTTGGTATCATTCTTTTCAGCCAGCGGTCGGCTTTCATGTAAAAGCAGTCCTAGCGGCTAATTAGCCTCTAGACTGCTTTTACATTCAGTGGGAGGGAATGTCCCCCCCCCCAGATATAAACGGCGCCATTGAGAATATGGGAAAGCATTTTATCACACCGATCTTGGTGTGGTCAGATGCTTTGAGTGCAGAGGAAAGATCTAGGGTCTAATAGACCCCATTTAAAAAAAAAAAGAGTACCTGTCACTAACTATTGCTATCATAAGGGATATTTACATTCCCTGAGATAACAATAAAAATGGTAAAAAAATAAATAAATGGAAGGAACAGTTAACAAATAAAATAAAAAAAGCGAAATAAATATATAAAAAAATAAAAAAATAAAAAAAAGCATCCCTGTCCCCCCCTGCTCTTGCGCAAAGGCGAACGCAAGCGTCGGTCTGGAGTCATATGTAAACAGCAATTGCACCATGCATGTGAGGTATCACCGCGAAGGGCAGATCGAGGGCAGTCATTTTAGCAGTAGACCTACTCTTTAAATCTAATGTGGTAACCTGTAAAGGCTTTTAAAGGCTTTTAAAAATGTATGTAGTTTGTCGCCACTGCGCGTTTGTGCGCAATTTTAAAGTATGTCGTGTTTGGTATCCATGTACTCGGCCTAAGATCATAATTTTTATTTCATCAATAATTTGGGCAATATAGTGTGTTTTAGTGCTTTAAAATAAAAAAAAGTGTATTTTTTCCCCAAAAAATGCGTTTGAAAAAACGCTGCGCAAATACTGTGTGGAAAAAAATTTTGCAACACCCACCATTTTAATCTGTAGGGCCTTTGCTTTAAAAAAATATATAATGTTTGGGGGTTCAACTTAACTTTCTTGCAAAAAAATAATATGTTTTTATGTAAACAAACAGTGTCAGAAAGGGCTTTTTCTTCAAGTGGTTAGAAGAGTGGGTGATGTGTGACATAAGCTTCTAATTGTTGTGCATAAAATGCCAGGACAATTGAAAACCCCCCCAAATGACCCCATTTTGGAAAGTAGACACCCCAAGCTATTTGCTGAGAGGCATCTTAAGTCCATGGAATATTTTAGATTTTGACCCAAGTTGCGGGAAATATAAATATATATATATATATATATATATTTTTTTTTTTGCGCAAAGTTGTCACTAAATGATATATTGCTCAAACATGCCATGGGCATATGTGGAATTACACCCCAAAATGCATTCTGCTGCTTCTCCTGAGTACGGGGATACCACATGTGTGAGACTTTTTGGGAGCCTAGCCGCGTACGGGACCCCAAAAACCAATCACCGCCTTCAGGCTTTCTAAGGGTGTAAATTTTTGATTTCACTCCTCACTACCTATCACAGTTTCGAAGGCCATAAAATGCCAAAATAGCACAAAAAAACCCCAAATGACCCCATTTTGGAAAGAAGACACCCCAAGGAAACTGCTGAGAGGCATGTTGAGTCCATTGATTTTTTTTTTTTTTGTCCAAAGTGATTGAATAATGAGAAAAAAAAAAAAAAAAATTGTCACTAAATGATATATTGCTCACACATGCCATGGTTATATGTGGAGTTGCACCCTAAAATACATTCTGCTGCTTCTCCTGAGTACGGGGATACCACATGTTTGGGACTTTTTGGGAGCCTAGCCGCGTACGGGACCCCGAAAACCAAGCACCGCCTTCAGCATTTCTAAGGGCGCAAATTTTTGATTTCACTCCTCACTATCTATCACAGTTTCGAAGGCCATAAAATGCCAAAATAGCACAAAAACCCCCCAAATGACCCCATTTTGGAAAGTAGACACCCCAAGCTATTTGCTGAGAGGCATGTTGAAGGCATGTTGAAGGCAGTGCTTGGTTTTCGGGGCCCCATCCGCGGCTAGGCTCCCAAAAAGTCCCACACATGTGGTATCCCCGTACTCAGGAGAAGCAGCAGAATGTATTTTGGGGTGCAATTCCACATATAACCGTGGCATGTGTGAGAAATATATCATTTAGTGACAACGTTTTGTAATTTTTTTTTTTTGGTCATTATTCAGTGACTTGGGGCAAAAAAATTAAATATTCCATGGACTCAACATCCCTCTCAGCAAATAGCTTGGGGTGTCTACTTTCCAAAATGGGTTCATTTATTGCCTTCGAAACTGTGATAGGTAGTGAGGAGTGAAATCAAAAATTTATGCCCTTAGAAATCCTGAAGGCGGTGATTGGTTTTCGGGGTCCCGTACGCGGCTAGGCTCCCAAAAAGTCCCACACATGTGGTATCCCCGTACTCAGGAGAAGCAGCAGAATGTATTTTGGGGTGCAATTCCACATATGCCCATGGCATATGTGAGAAATATATCATTTAGTGACAACGTTTTGTAAAAAAAATTTTTTATTTTTTTTTGGTCATTATTCAATCACTTGGGGCCATAAAATTAAATATTCCATGGACTCAACATGCCTCTCAGCAAATAGCTTGGGGTGTCTTCTTTCCAAAATAAGGTCATTTGGGGGGGTTGTGTGACATCTTGGCATTTTATGGCCTTCAAAACTGTGATAGGTAGTGATAGGTAGTGAGGAGTGAAATCAAAAATGTATGCCCTTAGAAATCTTGAAGGCGGTGCTTTGTTTTCGGGGCCCCGTATGCGGCTAGGCTCACAAAAAGTCCCACATATGTGGTATCCCCGTACTCGGGAGAAGCAGCAGAATGTATTTTGGGGTGCAATTTCACATATAACTATGGCATGTGTGAGCAATATATCATTTAGTGACAACTTTGTGCAAAAAAAAATCAGTTTGTCATATTCCCGCAACTTGTGTCAAAATATAAAATATTCCATGGACTCGACATGCCTCTCAGCAAATAGCTTAGGGTGTCTACTTTCCAAAATGGGGTCATTTGGTTTTTTTTTTTGCTATTTTGGCATTTTATGGCCTTCAAAACCTTGATAGGTAGTGAGGAGTGAAATCAAAAATTTGTGCCCTTAGAAATGCTGAAGGCGGTGCTTGGGTTTTGGGGCCCCGTATGCGGCTAGGCTCCCAAAAAGTCCCACACATGTGGTATCCCCGTACTCAGGAGAAGCAGCAGAATGTATTTTGGGGTGCAATTCCACATATAACCATGGCATGTGTGAGAAATATATCATTTAGTGACAACTTTTTGTAAACATTTTTTTTTTTTTTTTTCGTCATTATTCAATCACTTGGGACAAAAAAATTAAATATTCAATGGACTCAACATGCCTCTCAGCAGTTTCCTTGGGGTGTCTACTTTCCAAAATGGGGTCATTTGGGGGGGTTTTGTACTGCCCTGCCATTTTAGCACCTCAAGAAATGAGATAGGCAGTCATAAAATAAAAGCTGTGTAAATTCCAGAAAATGTACCCTAGTTTGTAGACGCTATAACTTTTGCGAAAACCAATAAATATACGCTTATTGCGATTTTTTTTACTAAAGACATGTGGCTGAATACATTTTGGCCTAAATTTTTGACTAAAATTTAGTTTATTCGATATTTTTTACTTTTTGTTATAAGAAAAATCATATTTTTTTCAAAATTTACGGTCTTTTTGCGTTTATATCGCAAAAAATAAAAATCGCAGAGGCGATCAAATACCATCAAAATAAAGCTCTATTTGTGGGAAGAAAAGGACGCAAGTTTCGTTTCGGTACAACATTGCATGACCGCGCAATTACCAGTTAAAGCAGCGCATTGCCAAATTGTAAAAACACCTTGGGTCTTTAGACAGCGTATTGGTCCGGGGCTTAAGTGGATAATTAACCAAATTTACAGCCATCAAGATATATTTTTTTAAAGCTGAACTATAGGAAGATATAAATGACACAAATTAATGCAGCTTTGTAATTATATACTGTATACATCATTCAATGTTTTAAAGCAAGACCCTGAATTTGACCTAGTAGTGGCCTCTTGCAGTCCCTGTACAGCAGTGCTGAGTTGTGATAGGAAGAAGCAGTACAAGGAGCCAATCAGTTCATGTGCTGACAAGAAGCCTGCTGATAAGGTGAGTTCATCACTGTGCTGCTTCTCTTTTCACTGTGTAGTCACAGGCTTGGATGGGTCCAGGATAACCTGGGCTCCCAGGAAGTGGACTGAATGATGTTGGTCAGACTGAGAACATATAATTGCAGAAAAGTCTGGTTGTGTTATTATTTCTTTTAACATGCTTTTCTTTTTTATCTTTTTTTTTAACTTCAGTCCTGATTTAACATACCTTTTTATACTCTAACGCAGTTCTACAGATACAACTGGCAGATTTTCTATACATATTAACCAAATGA
The DNA here is from genome assembly GCF_905171775.1 of Rana temporaria. Taxonomy (NCBI): domain Eukaryota; kingdom Metazoa; phylum Chordata; class Amphibia; order Anura; family Ranidae; genus Rana; species Rana temporaria. The sequence goes on along the minus strand of NC_053490.1, from coordinate 135,698,758 downwards.
CTTAACATTAAAGTGGATGTAAACCCATTCTCATCCTTTCTAAACTACTGCCATAGTGCTGATCTATAAGGATATACAAGCCTCCTGCATGTATCCTTACATGTCAAATGTCTCCCCTCTGTCTGTTATAAGAACTGAAAAACTGCAGATTCTGTGGGTGGATCTGTTGTCTGGAGCTTGGTGGGTGGAGTCGTGATGTCAATAGACTCCCAGCCCTCCTCTACACTCCCCTTGTTAACATGCACTAAACACAACACTAAATTATGCTATGATCATCCAGTTAAAATCCAGAAAAGTAACCACATAACTTCAGAAAAGGAGTGGGGTGGGAATTAAAAAATAATGCCTGTCTCCAGGCTAGTGCATGAGATATGTAAATAACCTGTCACTCACAGCAAGGGGGCAGAACGGACCAAGTTTTTTCTCTGTAAGTCCGTTTTATTTCACTGAACAATAAAAGAGGATTGCTCAGAGCTGGATTAACTCTGTGTGTCAAGACTGGGCACAGATGATAGGAAATCTTATACTGTACATTGTGACATAAAAAAAAGTGGGTTTACATCCACTTTAAAGTAAATTCCAATCAAAACTAGAAATGTTGCTTTGAAATGCAAAGGGGGTAGCACAGCCAGCGCTGGGACCTGATCAAATGACCAGAGCAGAGTGACTTCTGAATAGGTAAGTATAGACAGGGTAGATAGAATAGGCTTAGAATGGGGATGGGAGTATATTTAAACTTAGTTTTAACTTGCATTCCATTTTAATTTCACAGAATAAAATGAATGACAAATAAGCTCACAATAATATGAATGAAAAAAGGCAGCAAAGGGGCTGATCATCCAAAGAGCTAGCAGTCAGAATTAAAGCCCCTCGGATCCTAATCTTTCCTCTACAGTTTGTCAGCTTTCCCTATTCTTTCTCTACAGTGGCTTGAAATACAATGACACTGTGGCTGCTCTGTACCCCCTTTTATAGCGAGGGGGCTTGCAAATAAAAAAGCCCCTATTACTGGTGCTTCTAAGCTTGCTAACCTCAGTTCAAGGGTCTGGAAGTGCATTTTTTTTTTACAAATAATTCAGGTAGCCGAATTACTGTTTGTTTCCCAATACTGCAAACTTCAAACCGGCTGGATTCATCTCAAACCCATGGTAGACCTTAACCAGGGCCGGCCCTATGATGGGACCGGGTGGTACCATGTGTACCAGGCAGCACTTTTAGGGGGGCAGCATACTGATGCCCACCAGCCCGTTTCGCCAGCTCCGCTACCCAAATAAAATTTATGTCCTTTTTTTCCCACAAATAGAGCTTTCTTTTGGTGATATTTGATCACCTCTACGGTTTTTATTTTTTGTGCTATAAATATATATATTTTTTAACTTTTTGCTATAATAAATATCCCCAAAATTTAGATTCTTCAGTTTTTTTTTCTTCAGTTTAGGCCAATATGTATTCTTCTATATATTTTTGGTACCAAAAAAACCCCACAATTAGCGTACATTGATTAGTTTGCGCAAAAGACATTGTGGCCGCCGGCAATTCACAGGTCCCTTTATACTCCTGGATACATGTATAGAGCCCATGGTAGGTCCTTTTAAACGCCTATATGCATGTATAGAGCCATGACAGGCCCTCTTTATACATCTATAGAGCCATGACATGCCCTCGTTATACTCCTTTATACATCTATAGAGCCATGACAGGCCCTCGTTATACTCCTTTATACATGTATAGAGCCATGACAGGTCCTCTTTATACTCCTATATACATGTATAGAGCCATGACAGGTCCTCTTTATATTCCTTTACATGTAAAGAGTCTCGACAGGTCCTCTATATACATGTATAGAGCCATGACAGGTCCTCTTTATACTCGTTTATACATGTATAGAGCCATGACGGGTCCCCTTTAGTTATCATGATATAAAATAATAAATATGGGGGCCTTTTGGTTGGCGTGATTTTTTTTCTGGGGGGGGGGGGGCAGCATTTCATTCTTGGTCCCAGGCAGCACAATGTCTTGGGCCGGCACTGACCTTAACCCAAATTTCATCTCTATCTGGAAGTTGGGAAATGTAAGATTCCAGTTACTATACTGAAGACATTAGCACAAATAAACTAAGATCACACAACTAGAGGGACTGAGAGACTTAAGCCTTGTATACATGATCGGATTTTCCGACAACAATTGTGTGATGGCAGGGTTTTTGGCGGATAATCCGACCGTCTGTATGTTCCATCGGACAATTGTTGTCGGAATTTACGACAACAAATGTGGGATAGCATGCTCTCAAATTTTTCGACAACAAATTTGTGCCGTCTAATTATCCGATCGTGTGTACACAAATTCGTGGGAATAAAATCCAAAGTACAAACACGCAAGCTCCGAACCAATGCTAAACATAAGACAACATTAGCAGAAGTTGCCCAAAGGGTGGCGCTAAAGAGCTTAAAAACCACGTAGTTTCGTGAATGTTGGCTGAAAAAGTTCTGTTTGTATGCAGAACAAGTGCAGCCAACGCCCTTCAGACAAAATTCCACAAATTTGTCCGATGAAAATCTGATCGTGTGTACGAGGCTTAAGGCAAGCCATTGATTAATCAATTTTTTTTCTTTTCACCATGGGTTTAAGGAAAGAAAATTGCTTAATTCCCCCATCAACACAGTCAGTGTTGATGAGGGAATGCTTACCTATTGTATTCTGCCAGAGAAGGGGGGGGGGCATGAAGAGCATTTCCAGCCAGCAGAATACACCTATTACTACTAGTGGCTATAGCCGCTGGTAGTAAATGCATATAGACAATTCCAACTGACTGATTGTACCCAAGCCAATCCACAATCAGCCTGCCCATACATGGATCAAAATTCAGCTGGTTAATACTGAACCAACCGAATTTCGATTCATGTTTGGCCGTCTTAAAAGAGCCAACCTGCTTGAAATCAGTATTCAAGCTTTTGGTTGATGTTGGACTGTTACTTGTGACTCTCAGGAACACCCGCACTGATAAAAACCCTGGACTTGAAGCAGTTCTATTGCAAAAAAAAAGCATATGTCTGCCCACCACATGCTGTATTTTAAGCTGCAGGCTGTTATGTCCCTACTACATTCTATAAAGCCAATCGACAGGAATAGCTGGTAACTATAAGGACTCTAATATCACGTTTTGTTCCTGCCAAGCTTTAACCTGTATGGGCCAATCATCTGCAGCCTGGGCATTCCCCATCCCCCCGTAACATGTACAGTATGTACTCCTTTTGTATGCATGCAGCTGCAAGGCGGGGAATGCACAGCCACAGATGATTGGCCCACACAGGTGACAGCTTCCTGGTGGGCTCGCACACATGAGTTCAGATCCTTGTCTGAACACACCCAAGCTCATCACTATTGTACACAAAACAGATGCATGATAATTACAGAAATTATAAAGGACAAGCCCGTAGCAAAAGGGAACCTGGGTGAAGGGCTAGCATGACTGGGTGGACAGCTGTGGGGTGAGCACAGGAAGTTCCTGGAGGAATTTAATTAGGTTAAAGGGAGGGGTATTGATGGTCAGTAGTGGGGAGGAGTGGCCGTAGTTAATTTTGACCCGGGAGAGGGAGCGTTCATCTCACTCGTGGGCAGCTTAGGAAAGGAGAGGACAGAGGCAGGATTTTTTCCCATCCACCCTCCCTGTTTTGCTGTATGGTATTGTTGTGTATATTGGGGTTATGTGGGTATGGGTCTCTGGTTCGTGAAGGTTGGAATGGTGGAAGGTAAACAGGATATGGTGTGGGGACGGGTTGGACCTATGTCGGTAGGTGTACCCTCCCTATCTGGAGATAATGGGCTACCGGTCATCTGGCTGCAGTGTCAAGAAGGTGGCTTAAGTTTGTCTCTGAGCTGGTGGGATCACGGCTAGGGGCCAGGATGCTGAAGTGGTGGTGGTGCAGCCGACAAGGTGGAATACTTTCCTTCACGAACCTCAGATAGAGCGGTAGTTTGAAGTTGGGGTTTATATGTGTGTTATTTCTATATATATATATTACGGTTTTTATATATGTGTATATATATATATATATATATATATATATATATATATATATTTATTTATATTTATATATATTTAAAATGGAGTTTATTTTTATAAAATGTGTCATTTGGCCATTTAATCCAGAAGGTGTGGTGTGATTATTTTAATATGTATGGTAAGGAAAATAGTTGGGGGTTATGGTCTAGGTGGAGCACCCGGGACATCAGCTCTACACCAGTCAAGCATAGGCGTGCGCGCAGGGTATGCCGGATGTGCCCAGGCACACCCTAATCATCCCATGCGCATTAGTGTTATCGCTTATGTAGCAACAGGAACATGGGAAAGATCTCCCTTTTACCGGCTCTGCCATAAGAAAAGTGTTTATGCTCCTCTCTTTCGCTGTGCCAGCAGGGTGATCAATGTGCTGGGGTCATATATATGTACATTCATGTGTGTTTGAGTTTAAGGGTGCACACCCTAATGCATTAGGCTGTGCACACCTATGCAGTCAAGTATTTGTGCAGCTTACAGCCACTCATTCTTTAATGTGAAAATAGAAAATAGAGGGCGCTAAGCCCATACAAATACTATGTATAGTGCCGTGAACCAATCCAATATGATTGGCAATTAATTAACACTCCCTGGTGAATAATTAAATAATAAAAAAAAAAATGAAAAAAAAAAAAAAAAACAATAAAATAAAGTCCCATATATTGCAGACAGCGCTGCACATTCAGAAAAAAACACAGCGTGAAAATTCCAATGTGATCAATGTGAATATATAAATCCCACAAAAATAGGGGAAATTGTTGCAGTCCACTATGTTCGTTGTGATTTTCTTTAAGAGGAGAGAAAGTGCCACCACCGCTCTATATAACTTCAATTCCACCCAAGGTGCTTGATATTAAATTGCTCTTACCAGAGCTAGTTGACCAGTTTAATGAAAAAGTGGTCAAACTAGCTTTTGCAGGATTGTGCCTGCGCACATGAGGATATGGACAACCAATAGACAGATCCAGGAGCTCCACATGGGATACGTTATGCAAGAGAAGAAAGCCAGGAAAGCCAATAGCGTAATAACGTTTATTAAAAGTATTAAAAAACACATAAAAACAGCCAAATGGCCTCTTACTTCCAAGGGTGCCCACCCGGCACTGAGGCTGCGGACTTGTCACCGCCAATCTGCGGTTTCAAATGTGGGATTCGGAAAGGGGGTGGAAGCCGCCGCTGTCTCACCGCCGATGGATCCTTGCCGACACTCCACAGCGCAGGGGGGACGTCACGTGACCAGGTCTGCCTCTTTAATGTGCCCAAGAAATAAAAGACCTCAAGCCCAGTATTACTAGTATGAAGAACATTAGATTCAGCAAGTATTCTGCGCCACTACAGGCATACAGTGCTGGCTGTACATAGTACATGGCCATTTCCAGAATATTTCAATCAAGCTTTTAATTGCATCTTTAAACATTTTCAGTTGCCCGTTTACTGATTCATGCATTGTTTAACTGTTTTGCCATAATACATCTATTCTACTCTCCAGTTGCTTGTGGCCTATTTTCTGTGTACTGTTAAAGAGTTGTATCATACCAACGCTTGAGTTACACAGCAGTCAGCAGCCGTCAACCAGTGGGGACGGAGCCGTTTTACTGCTTGGGGACCCCCCACCCACAATGCACTGTGGATGGGGGCCCCCATACAGGAAAAGAGACGCATTTGTACGTGATTGCCTGTTTCCAGGTCTAGGGGGCGTGCATGCATGCCCCCTGCCAGCAACTGCTGTGATTGTATACAGCTGAAGTCTGGCAGCAGGTCCCGGATAATTATTTATAGTTGTTGAAAGGCTGTGTCCAATCACAGCCCAGAGCCATGTGTTGACAGTCAACTTTGCACAAATTACACATTGTAACCGTTTGATTTCCCTAGATGTTAACCCCCTCCCAACCAGTGTCATTAGTACAGTGACAGCGTATAGTAATATTACTGATCACTGTATTAGTGTCACTGGTGATGTCAGTGGCATTTAGGCAGGTTCCACCCAGTGCCAGTTAGGGTTAGATTTTCCGCCGCACTATCACAATCCCATTATAAGTCGCTGATCACAGCCATTAGTAGTATTAAAAAAAATGACAGCATATAAGCCATACTTTGTAACTTTAACGCAAACCAATCAATATACAGTTATTAGGATTTATTTACCAAAGACATATAGCAGAATAAATTTTGGCCTAAATTTATGAATACATTTCTTTTTTACTGGATATGTTTTATATCAGAAAGTAAAAAAATATATATTTTTTTTTCTGATATGTTCAGTCTTTTTTTATTTATATAATAAAAAATAAAAAACCCAGTGATAATCAAATACCACCACGAGAAAGCTCTATTTGTGTGATTTTATTTTTTATAATAACATGTAGCATGACAATTCAATTACCTGTTAAAGTAGCACAGTGCTAAATAGCAAAAAATGGCCTGGTCATGAAGGGGGTAAAACCTTCTGGAGCTAAGGTGGTTAAGGGGGTCGTGGCAGAACAAAAAGCCTGTCATATCAATTGGCTCCTGCGGAGAAAAGCGCTACAATAATAATTTTGATTTATTAACACATACATTTTCTTTGCATGTGCAGTGTTTTTACCTGGTGACACCTTAGTGGAAATGTAACACCCCGTTCATTATAGTTTCAGCTGATGGAAAGGCTATTTTAGGCCAAAATGTGTGAAGAAGGCAAAAATGGATCTTTGTCTGTGCAAATGCCATTTGAGGGGGTCTTAGCCTGCATTCACACTATAACGCGGCGTACGCGGCGATTTGTAAACTTTTTTTTTTTTTTCTTTTACAAAACATTTACATTGATGTCTATGCCGAACGCCGAAAGCCGCCTGAAAAAAAGGGTCCGGGACTTGTTTTCAGGCGGCAGGCGTACAGCGTTTCGGCGTGAGATGTGAACCATCTCATAGACATCAATGTAAATTCGCCCCTCCAGCGGCACAAGCGTCGGGCGTAAATACGCCTAGGTGTGAATGCAGCCTTAAGACCTACCAGGATGGAGGAATAAATATAAATGTTTGTAAGTGAAGAAATTTGGATATTTTCTCCAGTGAGATTTAAATGTTTTAACATGTGGGTGTTTGTGTATTTTAATTGTTATATCAGTTATTAAAATAGGCTAAGGGCTTCTTAAATGTGCATTTTGTTACATTACAAAGCATTAGTAAACCACATGTACTAGTCAGATCCATGTTAAATGGGCTTTCTGTCATTGATTTTGCTATGTTTTCCATCACAAGCAAGATGAAGGGACAAGATTAAATCTATTGTTTTTGCTTGCACGCAATTGGATGGTTAACTCTATCACTGCTGGGCCAGCCCCTTATTTTTTCACCTAAGATGGCTGGACCAGATCTGTTTTTTTTCCTCCCTATGATGGTACTAATGAAAAATGTCCCATGATAGTTGCACATATGTTTTCTAAGACTTTTTTGTTAATAACATTTTTTTTAAAATCAATATTAATGCTGGCCATACAGCCAGATGAGAATTTTCGTACAAATATGTATATGAAAATTCTTTGTACATTTGATGAATGGACTAATGTCCATTTCACTTGCTTTTAACATTTAATTTTAAAATGAAAGTAATTTCTGGACGAAAACCACTTACAGTAAAACCTTGGTTTGTGAGCATAATTCGTTCCAGAAACATGCTTGTAATCCAAAGCACTTGTATATCAAAGCATTTTTTTTACAGGGTATGAAAGAGAAACGAGGCACCTCTAAGTGTAGCAATAAGTTGCTAAATGTTGTACCTTCATTAAATGTAACCATATTGCTACACTTAGAGGCTCCTCTCTTTTATTCTCAGTTGTGACGTGACGCTACTCTTATATCAAGACATCGCTTGTATATCAAGGCAAAATTTATTAAAACATTTAGCATTTCTTGCAAAACGCTCTCAAACCAAGTTACTCTCAAACTAAGGTTTTACTGTACTATACACTGTCCAATAATTCATTCGATTGAGAAAAGTTTTCTATTCTGATCCTTTGAATTTTCCCGTCACCGTGTTAAAAAACGAAAGTCGATTTGACCCCCACTAACGATTAGAAAATCAAACAAACATACTTAAGATGAAAAATTGAAAATTTTAGAACGAAAATCTATGTATGGCCAGCAAAACGCACACAAATACAACATCATTTTCAAAATGTTAGCTAAAATCGAAACAATAAAGACAATAATGTTAATAAATAATAAATATTTGTAAGTTTTTAATTGTGCCTTTTCGCAAAAAGGTGAAAATCAAAGGAAAGCAAAACTGTAAATAAGTTAAAGGGTACCTCCACTTTTAAGGGAAAAAAATAGCAAAAAATAATAATATAGCATATACAATTGCGACACAGGTCATGTTGTAATTGAATGTTATTAAAAATGACCTTAATGCCCCGTACACACGATCGGAAATTCCAACATCCAAAGTCAGATTGGAGCTTTTGAACGGAAATTCCGACTGTGTGTAGGCTTCATCGGAATTTCCGGCAACAATAGATTCTGGTTCTCAAATATTCCGACAGAAAAAATTCCTATCGGAAAATCTGATCGTCTGTAGCAATTCTGACATGCAAAATTTCCGACGCATGCTCGGAAGCAATTAACTTCATTTTCTCGGCTCGTCGTAGTGTTGTACGTCACCGCGTTCTTGGCGGTCGAAAGTTCAGAGAACTTTTGTTCGATCGTGTGTATGCAAGCCAAGCTTGAGCGGAATTCTGTTGGAAAGACCATCCTAGGTTTTTCCGGTGGAAAATCAGATCGTGTTTACGCGGCATTACTTTTCAACCTGCAGTGCTGTAATTGTCTGTAAAATGCAATGCAGTATGGCAACCTGGAGGACTTCTGTACTCAGATGGTGTACAGAATGCCCCCCAATACCCAACCCCTGAAATGTAATTTCCTGCTTGTGATGAGCGTACTGATTTTCCCAGAAGTCTGCACTAAGATACTAGATTTTAAAAATCCCCTGCAACAAAAATGCCAGTTTTGGTAAGATACTCCCAAGGGGAGATCACATCTAAAGCAATGCAGACCCTGGTTCTTTCCCTATTAGAGCCCTGCAGGTGCAGTAGCTGATTGATACATTTAAAATCACTCTAAAGCCTCATACACACGATCGGACTTCCATCTGACTTTTCCGTGGATTTTTGTCTGAACGGGCGTTGGCAGTGAACTTGTTCTGCATACACACGGCAGAGCATTTTCAGCCAACTTTCACCAAATCACGTGGTTCTTCAGCTCTTTACCGCCACCCTTTGGGCAACTTCTGCTATTGTTGTTTAATGTTTAGCATTGGTTCTAAGCATGCGTGTTTGTACTTTGGATTTTAATCCGATAGACTTGTGTACACACAATCGGATTATCCTCCATCGTTTATTTGTTGCCAAAGTTTGAGAGCATGCACAGCGAACATTTGTCCGTTGAAAAACCAACAACAATTGTCCGATGGTGTATACAGACGGTTGGATTGATAAAACACGTCCGTCGGACTGTTGTTGTCGAAAAGTCTGATCGTTTATATGGGCCTTAAAGTGGTTGTAAACCCACTATTTGGACTTTTACCTACAGGTAAGCCTACAACAAGGCTTACCTGTAGGTAAGGAGAATATCTCCTAAACCTGCACGGTTTAGGAGATATTACCCCCGCAATGCGGGCGGCGCATGCGCAGGGGGGACTCCACGGCTGAAGGACCGGCATCGCCGGACCCTGCCGATTTTAAATCTCCCGCGCGCACGCGCGGGAGTGACGTCATCGCCGCTCCAGCCAATCACAGCGCTGGAGCGGCGATACCCGGAAGACACGCCGGAGCAAGATGACATCCTGCTCGGCGTGGACCAGGTAAGTGGTACACACCTCGTTCCGAGGTAAGTATTTCATAATAGGCTAGTATGCGGTGCATACTAGCCTATTATGCCTTTTGCATTGCAGGTTTGGGGGAAAAAAAAAAAAGTTTATGCGGTTTACAACCGCTTTAATACAGATTCATTTTGCACATGGATGCAGACAAGCAACTGTTTCTTCATAATAACAAAAATACGCAACAAAGTTTTTTTTCTCAACAAAAGTGGAGTTACTCTTTAGGGCTCATGCACCTCAATGTTAGCCTATGAGTCCATGCACACATAAACTTTCAGAGGCGTTTGGAGGCATAAACTTTTAGAGGCAGTAGAAAAAAAAAAAGACTGCCTGTGTGTCCAGGAGCAGAGGCTGTTGAGCTGTAAAAAACGCAAAAAAAAACACTGCTAAACACAGCTAAATGCTAATGAATGCTGTACTAGTTTGGTGTTTTTACATTATAGGGAGTGTTTTTACTGAACAAATGCCAAAAAACACGGAAAAACACACATAGGGCCAGATCGACAAAGAGATACGACGGTGTATCTCCTGATACGCCGTCGTATCTCTGAGTTCTGTCGGTCGTATCTATGCGACTGATTCAGAGAATCAGTTACGCATAGATATTCCTAAGATCCGACAGGTGTAAGTGTCTTACACCGTCGGATCTTAGGCTGCAATTCCAGGCCAGCCGCTAGGTGGCGTTTTGTTTTTTTTACGCGACGAATATGCAAATGAGGATTTCCGCCGATTCAGAAACGAACGACCGCCCGGCGCATTTTTTTTACGTCGTTTGCGTTCGGCTTTTTTCGGTGTATAGTTACCCCTGGGTCTATGAGGCGCAGCCAATGTTAAGTATGGCTGTCGTTCCCGCGTCGAATTTTGAAATTTTACGTTGTTTGCGTACGTCGATTCAGAAAACAGCTGGACGTAAGTCACGCTCACGACGAAACCTTGCAACGTCATTTGGAGCAATGCACGCCGGGATTTCTTAGGGACGGCGCATGCGCAGTTCGTTCGGCGTGGGGACGCGCTTCATTTAAATGAAACACGCCCCCTACCGGCCGCATTTGAATTCCGCCGGGTGATTTACGCTACGCCGCCGCAACTTTACAGGCAAGTGCTTTGTGAATAAAGCACTTGCCTGAAAAACTTGCGGCGGTGTAACGTAAATCAAATACGTTACGCCCGCCCAAGAATACGCCCATCTACGTGAATCTGGCCCAGAAACGCTATTTAAAAACTTGGCTAACAACACGTTTTTAACACTGTTTATTTTTCTGGCAGGAGCGCTGGTGTGTTTTTAAACGTCCTGTGTGCATGAGGCCTTAAAGTTAATGAGTAGGCAAAGAAAAATGTTTTCCTTTATTTAAACTTTAAGCTAAAAACCTTGAGGCTGGCTTCACATCTCTGCATTGTGGTAATTCACAATCCTGAAGTGTGGTGCAGTTGATTTTGAATGAACCTTGCCGGGGCATATTATATCATATGCGTTTCGGCACACAACAATGCACAGATGGGAACCATGTATGATCAAATGTGCATTGTGGTATGTTGGCACCTGAAAAAAAGAATTGCCTGCCATAATACAATGTAGGTTAAAGCACAAAATAATACACACTGTCACTTTTTCAATTCAAAGCAAAGTAAAAGTGTCTGTGAAAAGGCCCCCAAAACACAGATACTCACCTTTCCATTAACCTCCAGTGTGGTAAAACAATTTTGAATGGCGTCCAAACAATCTAATACCATAGTACTGTATGCTTGGAAGCATGTTGCAGAGTCTTCTGTGCATTTGGGTGAATGGTGGGATACGCTAAGTGCATTGGGATGCATGATGCAGTCTTCAGTGTCTAGGGGGTGCGTGTTAGGATGTGCAAAATGTTTTGGGGGCATGGTGCAGGGTTTGTGTGTACTGGGATTAGGGTTGCCACCTGTCCGGGATTCACCCGGACAGTCTGGGTTTTGAATCATGTGTCTGGGTTTCAGGCGGACTGAAGCCCGGACACATTATTCAGACCGGGCTGTGGCTCCCGAAGTAACCAAGATAGTCACATACAAATCTGGGGGCTGTTGGCGGCTCCCAGATTTGTCTGGGGGCAGGTATGGTATCACTGGGGGGGCAGGGCAATGATATCAGCAAGATCAATTTGGCCACACCCAATGTTCGCTGTGGCATGCTATGCGCACCGAGTTACTGCTCTCCTTGGCTGCTAAAGTGTTCGGGTTTGGCTTGAAGAAAAGGTGGCAACCCTAACTGGGATGTATGGTAGGACACGCCAAGTGTATTGTGGTGCATGGTGTAGAATCTTGAGTGTATTGAGGTGCAGGTTAGGATGTGCTAGGTTTATTGGCAGGTTTATTGGCACGCATTAGGATTGCTGGGTGTTGAGTGTACCCATGTGCATGCTGTAAAGCTTTGAGTGTTATAGGACACGATTTCCATTTTTTAAAGCAGAAAACAATTTTTATTCGTAATTTATTGAAGCTGAATACTCTAGAGAGAAGCTCAGCAATCAGACCATATGGGAAGAAAGTCCACCTTGGCACCAAGTGCTTAATGATATACTTTATGACACAAAATTAATATATTGAATCTCTGTATGTTTGAAATTGCATTGCTTGTGAAAGTCAAAAACAGACAGATACTGTATCCCATAAAATGAAAAGTAATGAGCCAAAACTAACCAAACACAATACATTTTTGAACCCGTGTATACATCCTGCCATAGAAAAGGGCTTTTAATATCTTCATACTAATTTAGTGTAATATTGCTGACTGCATGGAATTGTTTAATGTGTAACCAACCACACTTGTTTTTACACAGTGTTTGATATAGATTCAAACTACAAACCGCTTACCATGATGTTTTGATGCCCTCTGCTGGTCCTTTAGAGAACATCTCTTTCAGTAGACTACAGAGAGGATTTATAAAAATTGTATTTATCAAGCTTGAACAAAAAATACGCTTTAGGTCTGTATATTAGTTGGGTCCTTTTACGTGGATGTATCTGCTTCATTCAGCAGGGGATCTGTGAACAGATCCCCTGCTGAATCAAAGCTAAACAGTACAGATGTCACTTTTGTAACATCCATGCCCATTCATTTTTTAGTCTGCATTCTGACAGTGGCCATTGGGGTGTATGTGGGGTCAAGTGAAAGTGGACACAACGTTTAGCTTCCCAGGTACCACTAGCCAGTACAAGCCCAACTACACTATACATGTGAACCCCCACTTCTGTAGGTCAATACGCCTCATGTCCATAGTATATAAAAAATTAGTAAAAATCACTAATGTGGATGGTGTGCAATCAAAATAAATGATTAAATGCACATACATATGTGGGTTGAGGAACAAGAATATTCAATAAGTCCTATGCAAACATATATGGGGTGGAAAACGTGAATTTCCAATGGGTGAAAAATCCTACGTAGACAGGAAGGCCTAATGGTGTTCCCACAATCAGGACGTAAAACACACTGGGCCAGATTCAGATACCTCCGCGTATCTGTCCGGCCGGCGTAACGTATCTACGATACGTTACGCTGCTCTAACTTTGGGCGCAAGTTCTTTATTCAGAAAGAACTTGAGACCATAGTTACGGCGGCGTAACGTATGTGTTGCGGCTTAAGGCCGCGTAATTCAAATGGGGATGTAGGGGGCGTGTTTTATTTAAATTATGCTTGACCCCGCGTATTTGATGTTTTTTTTTAACGGCGCATGCGCCGTTCTTGAAAACATCCCAGTGCGCATGCTCGAAAATCCGCCACCAAACGTCATTGCTTTCGACGTGAACGTAAATTACGTCCAGCCGTATTCGCGAACGACTTACGCAAACAATGTAAAAAATTCAAAACTCGGCGCGGGAACAACAGCCATACTTAACATTAGCTACCCCTCATATAGCAGGGGTAACTATACGCCGGAAAAAGCCAAACGCAAACAACGTAAAAAAAAGCGCCGGGCGGTCGTTCGTTTCTGAATCGGCGTAACTACTCATTTGCATATTCCTCGCGTAAAAATACGGAAGCGCCACCTAGCGGCCAGCCTGGAATTGCAGCCTAAGATCCTACGGTGTAAGACACTTACACCTGGCGGATCTTAGGGAGATCTATGCGTAACTGATTCTCTGAATCAGTCGCATAGATACGACCGGCCGAACTCAGAGATACGACGGCGTATCAGGAGATACGCTGTCGTATCTCTTTCTGAATCCGGCCCACGGTGAAAAGGCCACCACCAGATGAAAAGAGGCTTACCAGAAGTGTTTAACCCTGAAGAGCATATGCTCAGAGGGTCAACAGAGCTTGTTATGATCACTGGATGTTATCACTGCGAGACCAAATCTTCAATGACAATGAACAAATTACTTCAAACACACCAATCAATGGAGCAGATGTACGTGCTTGGAGGTGGTGACCCACCAACGGTCGAACAATGAATCAAATGATGTTGGAAAAAGTGGAAAAGAAGAAGCACATAGTGTGATACTGTAGGCAATGAGTGTTTATTGTAGGTGGAAACACTTACATGAATGTAGAAAAACAGCACTTGATCAAATATGCACGGCAACAGTGGGGTCTCCCGATGCATTTCGCAATATGTTGCATCGTCTGGGGTATGCCCCCACTGTTGCCCACCACACTTTAATGTACAACATTACAAAAGGAAACTCCCCCAGATGTCCATCCAATGAGTGATCACTTCCGGGTCATTGTGATGGTGACTGGGCTGTGCTCCAAACCTCCATATGGAGTCCAGTAAAGTAAAAAAAGGAGGTGGATTGGTCCTAACGCCCACAGGGGGTGTGTCATGCGAAATGGCAGTCAAATGATAGGCGGAGGCCAGGGAGGGAAGTGCAGCTGGAATGCAAACACTTACCATCCTGTCTGGCAGAAAGAGGCAGGCGAACCCAACCTCCATGGGTCATCGCCGCGACACGTGACCAGTCACGTGAGGCGCAACCTTCTGTACGTCATGCGGAAGATGTATGGTGCTCTCATAGGCATATTCACACCCCGTGCGTTCCAGAGGAAGGACGTGAAGCGTCACACACTCCATCTTCCACACTCCAGGCATCCAATGCCAACAAACAAAATGCCTAATGAAAAGCTGAAAAACTGGATGTGTTTAATAAAATATTAATATTTTATTCCTCAACCCACATATGTATTTGCATTTAATCATTTATTTTGATTGCACGCCATTCACATTGGTGATTTTTACTCATTTTTGATATACCGTATTTATTGGTGTATAACACGCAGGCACAGTTTACTCTTTATTTTCAGGGTAAAAAAGTGAGTGTTATACGCCAATAAATACAGTATATCCATTGTTATATGTTGTAATGGCAAAAATTGAACCACAACAAAATGTGAAATTCAAATCAATAAAGTGAACAATTTAAAGAAAAGTGTAATGTAGTGTCCATAAAAAATAAAACGATGAAGATGTCATGAGATGGTGAGGAACTTCCCAACAGAAATCTTCAAATATGAGGTGGAACGACAGTGGATCGATCGAGCTTGGAATGTCCCACAGAGATGTCACCGGAAGTCCAGAAGGAAATGGAGTCTGCCTCATAGGCAGTCAGATGTCGTCAACCCAGGAAAGGGCAGGAAGACCAGATGTTCATCGGCCACCGACTACTCCAATACTGAATATCCTAGTAAACCGTGGGTATGGCAATCATAAAATATCCTCCAAGCTTCCAAACACAATCTGGTTCAGGTAAGTGAGAACCCTGGCATGGGTACTGGAAACCAACTGGAGAGGGCTCAAAAAAACCTTATCTTCAAATTCATGTAAAGAGAAGGAAAAAATGGGGTTCCAATGGCGTAGGTCATAAAGAGGTTTTAATGAAAAAAACAATATACATAATAAAATATAAAAAAAGGTGATCACAATTCATGAGTATTAAAAGCAATATGGGGAGCAAAATGCATGGCCCGACGCGTTTCGATCCAATAGGACGTCTACAGGGGCATTAACCTGCTCCCCCATATTGCCATATATTTATACTAAAACATAAAGGCCATACCCAATGGCCAGCCAATCAAACAGGATGTGGTAAGTGGAACCATGTGGTTGGACAGAATTCAGTCACGTGATATGACCATGGTCCAATTTTCTGTTAACGGACCAATCACTACAACAAGCAAAAGTCCTACCTGGTTCAAAGTGAATCGAACCAGGAAGTAACAACAGCAGCACATGGCAAACAACCTGCCAAAAAGCCCACCAAAATTAGGTCATTCTCTCATGTGAATGTCATGTGACTGTCTCTCATGTGACTGTCCCTGCCCAATCACCATTAGTTCAGGTAGACATGTCAGCAACAAACTGTGTGTCAAATGTCAAATCTGAAAGAGAAAGACAAGGAGGGTGCCCAATTAACTCCTAATATGATATGCACTCCAGTACCTGGCATTGTATACTATATTGCCAAAAACATGGCCAATGGTGCACGAATGCCTCAGTCATGGGACACAAATGACGTCACTGACGTGACGATCATGTGACCCAAAGAAACCAGGAAGAACATCTGACCGGATGAAATTGGATATGTGCCCAAAGCCTAGCATCGCGCACCGCATCATCACGGCAATCGAACAACAGCCAATGATGTGCGGGCATCGCGTGACATGGATAAAGTTATCAGCGCAGCAATCATGTGACGAAAAAGTCACGCCCATCATGTCAGAACGACATGGAAGAAAACAGTGCAGACGCAGTCATCTCTACAACTATCACGTGATAGGAATGACACCTAACACTATCTAAATAGAGCAAATGGGCGTCATCTCACTTCCTGCTATGCACTCAAATGGCCATTCTCACCCACTGTCTCAAAATAGAACAGTAAGTGAAACGAAAGCCACAGAGGCCAAAGCAGATTCAATACATGCCACAAACATTATGACAAAAATTGAGAAACTAGTCAGACATCTAAAATACAATGACCTACATCGAAGCCCTATGTATAGGAAACCTGAAAGGCTGCACAGTGCCATTCAGAGGTGTGTAAATAGAATACACCTGAATGAACCAACAATAATGAAAAAAGGGACATGTACATATATGAATGTGGCCAGAACTTATCCTACATTTCCCTATTTACAAATTGGAACAGGGTTGAAGCAATGATAAATAAAACAATGAAACAAACCTCAAAAGTAAATGGATAACTATTTAGGCTGAATTAATGAAAGAGTTAACGTCCCACTCAACGTTCATACCAAACGGCGTGTAGGTATATAACTCAAAAATCCAATAGGTTTCTAAACGGAAGACACTCCGCACCCGAGATTCTCCTCTCCAGTGTGGGACGAAATGGTCTATCACCAAAAACTGTGTCCCTGTAGGGTCGCAATTGTGACATTGCAAATAATGACGAGGGACACTGTGAATGATTTTACCTTTTTTGATCTTAGCAATATGTTAGTTAATACGGGTGGAGAAAGTCCTAATGGTACGTCCCACATATTGTTGTTTGCAAGGACATGTCAGGAGATATACAATATATTGACTAGCGCATGTTGTAAAGCACTTCATTTGGTAAGTGTGTAAAGTGACAGATGATTATAAAGTATCACTTTTGCGTTTGCTGCTGATGTTTATTAAACATACGTTGCACTTACGGCAAGGGAAGTAACCCTTGCAATCCTGAAAAATGAAACCTTCTTGGGTGGATCCATCACATTGGGGGTTTCAGAGGACACAGACAGTACACACACCACGTAGCTTTAGGTGCACACTGTGCAGAGGACACAGACAGTACACCATGTAAAAGTACCTGCAGAATGATCCCCTGCCTATGGTATTAATATTAATTAATATTGCTCATATCTGCTCATATTAATACCACAGGCAGGGGATCATTCTGCAAGTACTTTCATGTGGTGTACTGTCTGTGTCCTCTGCACAGTGTGCACCTAAAGCTACGTCAATAGATTTGCTGGTGTTTCTCATATTAATTCTTACAGGCAGGGATCTGCTCATATTAATACCACAGGCAGGGGATCATATTAATACCACAGGCAGGGGATCATATTAATACCACAGGCAGGGGATCATTCTGCAAGTACTTTCACGTGGTGTACCATCTGTGTCCCCTGCACAGTGTGCACCTAAAGCTACGTAAAGCTGGCGTTCTCATATTAAATTCCTACAGGCAGAGATCTGCTCATATGAGAACACCAGCTTTATGTAGCTTTAGGTGCACACTGTGCAGAGGACACAGACAGTACACACACCACGTAGCTTTAGGTGCACACTGTGCAGAGGACACAGACAGTACACCACGTGAAAGTACTTGCAGAATGATCCCCTGCCTGTGGTATTAATATGAGCAGATCCCTGCCTGTAGGAATTAATATGAGAAACACCAGCAAATCTATTGACGTAGCTTTAGGTGCACACTGTGCAGAGGACACAGACAGTACACCACGTGAAAATACTGCAGCTAGCACAATCACCTGCCTGCCTGTCAGTATATTAAGAAGAGCTGATTTAGCTAAACGCAATACAGTGTATAAATATATATACAACACCAGGGATGCATATATATCCTCTACACACTGTAACTCTAACTGACTAGCCTGCCTGCTCTATCCAACTCCAAAAAATGACACTCTCTCTCTCTGTCTCTCTCTGTAAACCACCAACACACTACACAAGGCCGACTTCCAGGCAACATTATATAGTGTGAGGCGTGTACTAAACTCCCGGAACCATAATTGGCCAAAGCCACCCTGGCTTTTGCCAATTATGGCTCTCCGTTTTTTGCAAGCTGTGATTGGCCAAGCATGCGGGTCATAGTGCATGCTTGGCCAATCATCAGCCAGCAATGCACTGTGATGCCGCAGTGAATTATGGGCCGTGACACGCCACGCGAATTTGGCGTGAACGGCCCATAACGTTCGTTATTCGACGAACGGTTGAACATACGATGTTGGAGTCGAACATGGGTTCAACTCGAACACGAAGCTCATCCCTACTCAAGGGGACCATGCTACACAAATAAAAGATTGTATATTAAACTTAATTTAGACATCTTCACTTTACATGAATGTATTGAAGTCATGTATATGTGTGTTTTGTATGTATCTTTTAATATGCTTTTAATGTATGCGTGTTCTTCAACAGGCCGTTTTTACTTATGAATGCTGCTGGGTGAGTTAAAATGTATGGAAAACATATGTATTGTGTGTTCTATTTGCAGCTGCACAACATGGAATATTTTATGTGTGGAAAGTACAATTATTACAAATAAGTGTAGTTGTTATAAATAATTACAAAACTCATGATGGTGCACTATAACACATGTATGAACAATCCTTTAGAAATGTAATATTACATACAGTGGGATAACGTGATTGATTGCTTATCCTGCATGTTGACTGTGTGGCTGAGGGCAGGACTAGATATAGCAGGTATATGTGTGACCTTTGGGCCTATGGCTCCACTCAATGCCGTAACCAATGTTGTAAGGAGCAAAGTCTGTTTGCAAGGCAGTTCAGTGTGAAACAATGAGAAAGCACTCCATGTGGATATGCAACATTTCTTTACGAGCACTAAGCAACATGCCCTAAACAACTTTTCCTTTAAATTACCTGGACATTTTAAAGTTGTCTAGTATGGGAAAACAACTTATAGTTGCTTATGGTCTGTGGGCTATAGGTGGTCCGCTTGGACTACACCACATATACTTGGAACGGGACAGCCATGCTTTACTTCTGATGCTTACTTTAGGGGGATTTGGTGTAGGGTGGACGTGGGACTTTTGGAAAATTCCTGGACTTGTATCCGAATTCAATAAACAAGAGCGGAAGAAAACAAGTAAATTGAAGAATGGAATACCACCTACAAGTATCCTTCAGTTCATGGCACAGGTAACCACTGGCATTTATTTTGGTCTAGCTGCTGCCATCGGACTATCCACTCTTACAAGTTATTATGTGTTAGCCCTGCCACTCGCAGTTGGTTTGGGAGTACATCTTGTGGCTAGTGTAGGCGAGAAAACCTCTAAGCTGCAAAACACATTGGTGGCTGCCTTTTTGACATCCCCAATCTTTTACGGACGTGCTATTTCCATGATCCCCATAAGTCTCGCTGCCAGTATTACTTCTCAACAAAACCGTCATTATCGGCTGCATGAACGACAGCATGAAAACCTCAGCCTTCGTCTATATCGTATTGGACTGGCCTACCTAGCTTTCACTGGCCCTCTGGCTTACAGTGCACTGCTTAATACAAGTCGGACCGTGAGCTATGTGGCTGAAAGCATCGGGGCCCTGCTTAATTGGCTGAGCTTTTTCCCCAGCCTCAGTGCACTGATGGAAAAGATTCTCCTCCTACCATACAGGATTTGGGGGCTGTTTACAGGAGGGGGAGGATTACATCACCAGTACTTCAAAGAGTGGGAAAAGATCTACGAGTTTGTGGCCAGCTTCCAGAATGAAAAGGAAGAAATGGCCTGCAAGGTGAGATGTACATTTTATATTTGCTATTTTTATTAAGTATTACAGTTTTTTTTTTTTTAAAGTATCTCTATCTCTAGGTAAAACACTTTATCGTTTTGGATATAGCGAGGAAGAGTGATGGCACGTACACACGATCGTTTTTCGGCATGAAAAAAAACGACATTTTTAAAAACGTAATTTAAAATGATGGTGTGGGCTTCACATAGTTTTTCGGCTTCTGAAAAACGACAAATTTTTTTTCCGAACATGCTGCATTTTTTAACGTTGTTTTAAAAAATGTTGTTTTTCGTGTTGTAAAAAATGATTGTGTGTGGGCAAAAACAACGTTTTAAACCCGCGCATGCCCAGAAGCAAGTTATGAGACAGGTAAAACTACCATTCATAATGGAGTAAGCACATTCATCACGCTGTAACAGACAGAAAAGTGCAAATCGTCTTTTACTAACAAGGAATCAGCTAAAAGCAGCCCAAAGGCGAATAGAACTTCCCCTTCAGAGTGCCGTCGTACGTGTTGTACGTCACCGCGCTTTGTTCATCATTTTTCAAAAATGATGGTGTGTGGGCAACATCGTTTTTAATCATGAAGTTGGAAAAACTTCGTTTTTTGGACATGCTGAAAAACGTCGTTTTTTTCATGCCGAAAAACGATTGTGTATACGCGGCATTAGACTTTCTGTAATGTTTTTATTGCTGTGTCTCTCCCTTTTGGGAAGGTTTACCACACTATTTGTACTTACATAGTTACATAGTTAGTTAGGTTAAAAAAAAACATTAAAAAAATAAAAAAGAAAAGAAAAAATATCGTACAATCCCATATACCCAATTCTATACCCACAGTTGATTGAGAGGAAGGCAAAAAACCCCAGCAAAGAAATTTGCTACAGCAGGGGAAAAAAGTCCTTCCTGATCCCCCGAGAGGCAATCGGATTTTCTCTGGATCAACTTTACCTATAAATGTTAGTACCCAGTTATATTATGTACATATAGGAAAGTATCCAGGCCTTTCTTAAAGCACTTTACTGAGCTGGCCAAACCCACCTCTGGAGGGAGTCTATTCCACATTTTCACAGCTCTTACTGTGAAGAAACCTTTCCGTATTTGGAGATGAAATCTCTTTTCCTCTAGATGTAACTGAATTGTTACTGAAACCATAAGTGAGGGGAAATCACACATTTTAGGGTAATCCCCAGGGGAAATCTTCAGGGAAGCTTTTTCTGGGGATATTTGTCAAAGAAATTCTGCTCACTTTGAGAGATTTCCTTGAACTTTCTCTGACACGGGAAGTAAAGGAAAATTTCCCAAAAGCGCAAACAGCAAACAAATAACCTGGCTGAGGTTGATCCCTTTAATACTTTTTTGGGTATACACACACTTTAAAGGATATGTTCACCTTTCGTAACATGTTACACTCATATTTAGGGTGTAACAGGTAACATGCAACGAACAGACTGTCCCCCACACCTCCCCGATCTCCGCTGTGACAGTTTGTCTCCCTCCCCACTAGCTGTCACAATAAAAAAAAGGTCAAGTGGGACTCCGCTCGCATTGCCGCATCACTGATTAACATGGCTCTGTACATTGAAAACTACAAGGTCTGGCAGCCTTTGGGGCTGTCGGCTTGTAGTTTTCAATGAACTACCACAGTGTTGTGTAGAGCGCCATGATAGTTCATTCATGCGTCCTGTCAGATTGTATCTGCTTACCCCTATCGGATGTATGGGCAAGCAGATACATTGGCAGATCTGCTGGAGACCTGCATGGCACTGGTGCCATGCTTTACAGCGGGCGTCACTAAATGGCGGACCGCGGTCCGGTTCCGGCCCCAGTGGCCTTTCTACCCGGACCGCAGCCTCACCTGTGTGTCTTTGTGGCCGGCTCGCCCGCCTGCCGATGCCGCTATATACACAGCATGGCAGGCGCAGCAGCTCTGTGCCGTCTCTGCACTCCCCCCTCCCCACACTGCCTGTCTGCCTTATTCACACAAACATGAATCACGACCACGCTGGACAATGGGCGGGACTTTTTAGGTTAAAAAGTGGGTGATTGGTTGCTAGGCAGCGGGTCGGTCCCAGCAACAAATCACTCGCTTTTAATGGGAAAGGTCCCGCCCATTGTCCAGAGCGGCCACGCTCCATGTCCTGTGTGAATAAGGTAGGTTTTCTGTGGGAGGGGGAGTGTTGTGCTGTGCAGGACAGGACAGGGGTTTACTATTGAGAGGAATGTGATGGGGGGGAGTCAGTCTGCGACGGGGGGGGGTCTGTAATTGTAGGGAGGGGGTTGTTCAGTCTGTGATGGGGGGTCTGTGAATTTGGGGGGTCCGTCTGATAGGTGGGTCAGTCTGTGATAGGGGGTCTGATTTGGGGGGGGGCAGTCTGTGATAGGGAGATCTGTGATTGTGGGGGGTTCAGTCTAAGATGGGGTGTTCTGTGATTGTGGGTGGGGGGTTCAGTTTGTAATTGGGGGGGGAGTTAAGTCTGATTTGGGGGGTCAGTCTGTGATAGGTCTGTGATTTGGGGGGTCAGTCTGTGATTGGTGGGTCAGTCTGTGATAGGGGGGATCTGTAATTGGGGAGGTCTGTGATTGTGGGGGGGGGGGTTCAGTCTGTGATTGTGGGGGGATCAGTCTATGATAGTGGGGTCTGTGATTGGGGGGGTTCAGTCTGTGATTGGGGGTGGGGGGGGTAGTCTGTGATGGGGTGGTCTGTGAATTTGGGGGGTCAGTCTGTGATTGGTGGGTCAGTCTGTTATAGGGGGTCTGATTTGGGGGGTCAGTCTGTGATGGGGGGGATCTGTGTTTGTGGGGGGTTCAGTCTGTGATGGGGTGTTCTGTGATTGTGGGGGGTTCAGTTTGTAATTGGGGGGATCAGTCTGATGTGGGGTCTGATTTGGGGATGGGGTTGTGATTGTGGGGGGGTTCAGTCTGTGATGGGGTGGTCTGTGATTGGGGGGGTCCATCTGTGATTGGGGGATCAGTCTGTGATAGGGGGTCTGTGATTTGGGGGATCTGATTTGGGGGGTCAGCCTGTGATAGGGGGATCTGTGATTGTGGGGGTTCAGTCTGTGATTGGGGGGTCCATCTGTGATTGTGGGGAATCAGTCTGTGCTGGGGGTGTCCATCTGTGATGGGGGGGGGGAATCGGTATGTGATGGGGGTCTGTGATTTGGGGGGTCAGTCTGGGATGGGGGATCTGTGATTTGGGGGGGTCAGTCTGTAATGGGGGGTTTGGCATGTTCAGCAAGCAATACTTCTGCCAATTGCAACCTACTTACATAAAAAATTATCAATTAGCTGTAAAAAAAAATGTTCGGCAGTCTAAATCCTGAATGCCTGGGAGCCGCTGCTCTACCACCCTCTGAAAATCAATCTATTGTGGATCCACTGAAGGTTTTAATGAGCCCTGACAGAAATGAATGCACTGGTTATTATTACATCATTAAAAAAAAAAAATTAAATCAGTGTAATAACTTTTACTTGGTACCAGCTTCTTGCAAATCCATGTATCACAGAGATTAGAATGGAAGAGGAGAAGCAGCATAAGGAGGCAAGCAGTTGTGCTGCGGTCCTTTGTTAACAAGGAGCATGCCAATAGGAGGAGAGAGCAGAGCGACGGAGAAGTGAGCTCAGTCTATTATTTCTTCTTCATTGTCCAGTCCCAGGCAAAGCAGTGTTGTGCTATTTAAAGCTCAGACCCGAATTAACAGAAATACAAATTCTTTAGAATGAATGGTGTAAACTGGGCTTATATAGGAAGCAGCAGCTGGTTATTAGAAAATAATTCCGGCAATGGAAACAGTTTCTTCTGACACTCATGTCATACAGAGAGCAGCATTACAGCACTTATCTGTTGGCTATTG
Source organism: Rana temporaria (assembly GCF_905171775.1). Lineage (NCBI taxonomy): Eukaryota > Metazoa > Chordata > Amphibia > Anura > Ranidae > Rana > Rana temporaria. The sequence goes on along the minus strand of NC_053490.1, from coordinate 135,674,526 downwards.
TCCAGAAAGGCACTCAAAATTGCTGATTTGACAATGAATTTGCTCCATTTTGATCTGTTAAATATAACATTGAAAGCATTTTTTTTTTGTCTATTCAATAAGTGGGAAAAGCATGTGTTGATCTTGTCAGAAATCCAGAACTGCTCTATGTCCTGTATTTCTTTCCTTTGTTATCTCAAAGATCCTATAAGACCAACGCTGTATCCTGGCCTAGGCCAACAAGGCCCAGGCCTAGGGCAGTACTTTGCAGGAGGGCAGCACGGAAAGAGTCCCTGCTGGCTTGCGCTACACTGTTAGTGTAGCGCCAGTCTTATGGGGTGAACTGGGCTGAGAGGCAAATTAGTCTAGCACCCCCATAAAGCGACCTCCGGTATGCGGGCGGCCGGCATTCTGCAACTGCGGGGGATGGGGGGGCGCCGCTTCTCATTTTGACTGTCCTATCATCCTGGACCACAAACCTTCCTCACTGTGCTATATGTTTGTTTTCTGCTTCACCATTGGCATGGTTATATCTTCTTAGGCCGCGTACACACGGTCGTTCCAAACCGATGAGAATGGTCCGACGGGCCATTTCCATCGGTTCACCGCTGAAGTGGCCTGATGGTCTGATGTGTGTACACACCATCGTTCCAAAAACCGATCGGGTCAGAACGCGGTGACTTCAAACACACGACGTGCTGAATAAAACGAAGTTCAATGCTTCCAAGCATGTGTCGACTTGATTCTGAGCATGCGCGGGTTTTGAACCGATGCTTTTCTGTACTAACCATCGGTTTGGACCGATTGGTCAGCGGGCCATCGGTTCGATTTTGAAGCATGTTTTAAAATTTTGGACCGAAGGACAACAGACCGATGGGCTATACACACCGTCGGTTTGGACAGATGAAACTGAACCTCGGTCCATTCTCATCGGTTTGGAACGACCGTGTGTATGCGGCCTTAGTCCTCTACATAAATTTTTTAGAAATTTGAGCTTAAAGAAGAACTATAGGCAACACTTTTTCATTTAGATAGAGTAAGGGAGAGTTATAGCCCGGAAAGGGAATTTTTTTACCATCCCTGTCCCATTGCAGAGATTTTCCTTCACTTCCAGCCCCATAGCCAAACAGGAAGTGAGAGGAAATGCTTATCAGGGGAATCCATTGCCCCCCCCCCCCCCAGAACTAGTGTCCCCACTCAAAAAGTGTAGGGCAGGTCTTAAAAAGCAAGGGGTGTGGCCTTGACAGGAAGGGGTGGGGCATGTTTAAATTAGGGGGTGCGTGAGTTTAGTCAGGCCTAGGGCAGCACAAAACCTAAATACACTACTGTATAAGAGCCTCATAGTTCTTATCTTGGCACTACAGAACAACTAGTCTTTATGCTGTGTAGAACGGGGTAGAGAGGGTTGAGCAGTTTAGCAAAAGATGATTGGTAGGGCTTACACCACACAATATACAAGAAATCTCACAACATGAATAAGGATAAGTACATTTCTGGCAGATCAACAGGTATTTTTCTGTACCTGAAGGGGCAAAAATGTATCACATTTGATTTTTCCCTGACATACTCTAACATAAATTAGCCCTATAATATAAACTTGGCACTATGTTATAGTAATCATGTAATATAAATATGTTTTCTAATACAGAAAGTTTGTATTGTATTAGGATCATCTGTTTATGGTATTTTAACACTATCTTATATGATTTTTGTACCAGATTCTAGGAGTGTCTCCTGATGCTGCCATTGAGGAAATAAATCACCATTATCGGGATTTGGTAAAGCTTTGGCATCCAGATCATAACCGACACCGTCCAATAGAAGCTGAGCAACATTTTATTGAAATACAGGCCGCTTATGAGACACTCACGCGCCTCCATAAAATGAAAGATCGTGCACACTGATATAAAGTAACTGCTATAAAAAGTCAGTTTTATCATAAAGATGTCTCTTCAAATTCATATAGTTTAAAATGAGATTTCATTTACTGTACTGAGATTGCAGGCCTTTTCTGATCGGTGGCTATGGGCTATGCTGCATATGCATGGAAATGTTTGATAGCCAGCTGTTTTTAACTGCTAGAATCCACACGATTAGCACACTTCCTAATCTTCATAGAAGTTATCATTTTTCATCAATGAAATGATATATGAGGGGCTAGTGTACTATACCATAAATCACTCCTTACAGTTCTGCAACCAGACCGGATTGTGGAATATTGCAAAACTTAAAAAGCTGCTCTTTTAAATAATAATTCAGCTGTTTTAAATTGAGAACTGACCTTGAATAAAATGGCAATGTGTACTTGTCTCGCTTTGTTGGTCTGTTTAGAAATGCACAAAATTAGGACGTTAAAAGTTGAACTTTACTCATTTTTGTTCCCTTTCTTGCCTAATCTATCCTCCCACTTACACATTCGTTTAAAAAAAATAAAATAAAAATTTAAAGTAAAAACTTTTTTTCTATTTTTTTGTTTTTCATTTCTAAATCTAGAATGACATCATTGCCTGCCCACATTTGCAGACATGCCACGAGTCTTTGCAGGTACTCAGAAAAGTACTCAGAGCGACCCCCCACAGTATGTACTGTAAACATCTTGCTCCCAGGATGTGTGGTGTAGCATCCAAGAAACCATTTGTGAGATGATAGTTACATAGTTAATCAGGTTGAAAAAAAAGACAAGTCAATCAAGTTCAACCATAAGAAATAAAATAATAATATCGTACAATCACATATACCCAATTCTATACCTACAGTTGATCCAGAGGAAGGCAAAAAAAAACAAAAAAAAAACAGCAAATCATGATCAAATTTGCTACAGCAGAAGAAAAAATTCCTTCCTGATCCCCCGAGAGGCAATCGGATATTCCCCGGATCAACTTTACCTATAAATGTCAGTACCCAGTTATATTCTGTACATTTAGGAAAGTATCCATGCCTTTCTTAAAGCACTTTACTGAGCTGGCCAGAACCACCTCTGCAGAGAGTCTATTCCACATTTTCACAGCTCTTACTGTGAAGAAACCTTTCCGTATTTGGAGGTGAAAGCTCTTCTCTTCTAGACGTAAAGAGTGCCCCCCTTGTCCTCAGTGTTGACCGTAAAGTGAATTCAACACCAAGTTCACTATATGGACCGCTTTTATATTTGTACATGTTGATCATATCCACCCTTAATCTCATCTTCTCAAGAGTAAAAGAATTGAGTTCCTCTAATCTTTTCCCATAGCTGAGCTCCTCCATGCCTCTCATCAGTTTGGTTGCCCTTCTCTGCACTTTCTCCAGTTCCCCAATATCCTTCTTGAGAACTGGAGCCCAAAACTGAACTGCATATTCCAGATGAGGTCTTACTAATGATTTGTACAGGGGCAAAATGATATCTCTCTCTCTCTCTCTCTCTCTCTCTCTCTCTGGAGTCCATACCTCTCTTAATACAAGAAAGGACTTTGCTCGCTTTTGGAAACCGCAGCTTGGCATTGCATGCTATTATTGAGCCTATGATCTACCACATCCTTCTCCACTACGGATCCCTCCAGTTTTACTCCCCCTAGTATGTATGACGCATGCATATTCTTAGCCCCCAAGTGCATAACTTTACATTTATCAACATTAAACCTCATCTGCACAGGCACAGATAAGCCAAGGATGTAAGTGGGTGCCACAGTACTGTCAGAAATCCAACAACATATCTGTGCATGTGCTGCAAGTCTCTGCCAGGTCTATAGGACGTATCTGTGCAAGTGGCAGATCTTCTATAAATGGCATCACTGGAGAACCAACCCCCTAAGCTCCAGTAGTGGACTTTTCCTCAGGCTATGGGCTCTGCATTGGTCTTGTTGACATCAGACGGCATAAGACCGCTGGAGCATGAGGAAAAAGAGGCTGCGAGGACCAGTCTTGCAGCACAGAGGAGCCTGCAGGAGCAGAAAATCAGGTAAACTGCATTTCCCATCCCGTTTACCTAAACAAGCATTTAACACTTGCGGTGTAGGTGGCAACCCCACTACAATGGATGGTTTTTACTTTCCCCAGAGTCCAGCTTTACTGTAAATCTACACATTTGTTTTCATGTTAAAGTATTACACTATTCCTCTATATGGAGTACTGTGATGATTAAATGGTAGTAAGATTAGTACAAAAGTATTAGGATGCCTGCCTTTATTACACGCACATGAACTTTTATGGCATCTCAGTCTAATGCTGGCCATACACTATACGAAAAATGGGCCGAAATTCAGTCATTTAGATAGTTTGTTCGTTTTTTGGCCAGTTAATGGGCGCAAAATCGATAATCGTTGGGACGTTTTTGAGCCGAAAAAACGAAGGACAAGTTAGGAAATGTTCTGCCGAATGATAAATTGAAAGGTTAATGTGTTTCCCATCCGAACTATCTGCATTAGGTATATGTAAAAAAACAAACAAAAAATGCATTCATTTATGTCCACTAAACAATTTATCTGTCATTACATGATGGCACTATCGTTTGCCCTCATGGCCGAATGTTCCTCTTCGAAAATGGGTTCGGACGATTTTTCGTATAGTGTATGGCCAGCATTAGTCCATAGGCTTCAATATTGAATTGCACCACCCTTTGCAGCTATAACAGCTTCAACTCTTCTAGGAAGGCTGTCCACAAGTTTTAGGAGTGTAGCCTCGTACACACGCTCGGTTTACTCGGCAAGAACCAGCAAGAAAACTGCTGGCAGAGCTTTCTTGCCGAGTATACCGAGCGTGTGTACGAGGCTTTCAGGTTTCTCGACAAGAAAACTGCCCAGAATCTAGACGAGAAAAATAGAGAACATGTTCTCTATTTTCTCATCGTGAGATTCTCAGCAGTTTTACTGCCGAGAAACCAGAGAGTGTGTATACACACCTGTCGCCATGGAAACCCACGCATGCTCAAAATGACTTTGACGCATGCGTAGTAGCTTCCTAGGCATAGGTAGGGTGCAGCAAGATGGCGGCGACAGCATCAAATGTGACAAGCGCATTCTTTTGAAAGGAGCGTCTGTACACTCGGGCGGCAAGAGATTCTTGCCAAGAATCTCGTCAGGAAAAACAAGGGTTTTTTCCTGACGAGATTCTGGCCCGTGTGTACAGGGCTTGAGTCTATGGGAATGTTTGACCATTCTTCCAGAATTTGTGAGGTCAGGCACTGATGTGGACAAGAAGGCCTGGCTCACAGTCTCTGCTCTAATTTATTCCAAATGTGTTCCATCGGGTTTAGGTCAGGACTCTGTGAAGGCCAGTCAAGTTCCTCCACCCCAAACTTACTCATCCATGTCTTTATGGACCTTGTTTTGTGCACTGGTCCAGATAATTTGGTGTATTACTGTGTTGGGTTGTTTTTCAGGGTTTGGGCTTCATACCAAGACATTCTGCACAATTTCATGCTCCCAACTTTGTGGGAACAGTTTGGGGATGGCCCCTTCCTGTTCCAACATGATTGTGCACCGGTGCACAAACAAGGTCCATAAAGACAAAAAAAAAAAAATGGGCAGACTCGGAGTACTTGTTCTTTTTCTGCCATCACTTTCTATGCTTCTATTTATGGAAGTGGGTAAACAAATTGTACTGCCCAATGGGGAGATCTTCAAACCAGCACATTTTTATCAGCTTACGTATGACTGTGGTTCCTTTTGTGTCAGGAAGACGAAGTTTGAACTCTGGGCGTATTTACAGACATCAAATTAGTGTAAATAGACAATCAGTGCAATCTCATACACATATGTAGCCAAGTCCCAGGCCCACTGAGGCCCAATGGTGACCTCCAGAGTTAGGGATAGCAGACATCCTTCTGTGTAGAGTGGGTTACAAGGCATGTTCTGTGTTATGCAAGGTAAATTGATGGGCACCTGAGAATTCTTGAATGCAAAGAGATTTATTGTCTCTCAAACAGAACTGTGGGAGAGAGGGTTAGGGCCAAGACACCCTTTATAAGATGCAATGTTAATTGTCAGACTCTGAGACTTCTATAGGCAGGTAGCCATGCAGGGAAAGGCATCCAGCTAGACACCACGTCTGCATGAGTAGGACCGCGGTGTCTCCTATAGCACTAATCTTGTAACAGTTTCTAACACGGTTGCAATGAACTCCTCCACTTCTTCTACAACTTCCTTTTGTAGAACTTCATTCAGCTGAGCTCGCAGTCTTTCACTGGACTAACAGATCCACTAGCCACTGGATCTTCTGAGCTCTTCCAATCTTCTCACTCAGTATCTTCCTCAAGGGTCACCCCCGCATCCCTACTGGGTCCCTAGCTTGGCACTCACAGATACTCCTCAAGAGTCACCTCACTGGCCTGCTTGGTCCCTGGCTTGGCACGCAATAATACTCCGCAAGCCTCACCTCCACTGGCTGGATCCCTGGCTTGGCAGCTGCTGAAGTTTTCCCAATTCTTCACTATCCCCGGCTGGTGAGAATACTGCTCAGGTACTTGCTTCAGCTACTCATAGTGGTCTCCGGTAGCAAAGTGAATGGTCCCTTAGTAGCGACAGCTTCCCCCTCTACCTCTGACCACAGTTGGTTCTCCGGCCAGCAGAACCATTGCTTCTGCAAGCCGCAGTTCCAACCCTACGCTGCTCGCTTGCTTCTGAATAGGGCCTCATATGTCCCTGGGATAGGCACAAGTTTTATGGGCTAGCAGCCCAGGCAGGGCCGCTAATAGGCCAGTACAACTGGTCCTGTTGTACTGGGCCCGGCCAGCTGGGGGGCCCGGGCAACCTGAACTGATAGCTAATTAATGTAAAAAAAAAAAAAAAAATCCACCAGCCATCATCCGTCTGACGCCCAGCACTGTAACTTCAATGTGCTAGTGGCTGCAGGGGGAGGAACTATTTCTTCTATTTCGGGCGCGGAAGAGGCATTCTCCCGCGCCCGCTACTCCTGCCCAGCACTGTAACTTCAATGTGCTAGTGGCTGCAGGGGGAGGAACTATTTCTTCTATTTCGGGCGCGGAAGAGGCATTCTCCCGTGCCCGCTACTCCTGCTGGCTAAAGTCACAGCCAGTGCATCTTCTATGATGCCTTTCCTGGCGCCGCGATTCCTCTCCCTCCGCGTGAGTGAAGCAGTGAGAAGAGCAGCGGCGGCAGAAAAAGCAGCTGGCATCCGACTGGAATAGTTTGTGTGGCCACTCCAGTCCAGGCAGGATCAGGGAGGAAGTGACTCCTGGGGCCCGGCAGTCTAAGGTGTGTCGTGTGTGCTTGCTTGGAGGGGGGGGGATTCAAGATCTACTGCAGCAGCCAGCATCTATACATCATGGCATGGGTGGCACTGTCTGCAGGTAGCACATGCATTATGGGCCATAATGCATGTGCTGCCTGCAGAGACAGTGCCACCCATGCTGCCAATGGCATGCCATTGGCGGCATGGGTGGCACTGTCTGCAGCACAATATGGCATTGGCAGCATGGGTGGCACTGGACCATAATGGCTGCAGAGACAGTGCCACCCATGCTGCCATTGCCGTAATGTGCTGCAGAGACAGTGCCACCTATGCTGCCAATGCCGTAATGTGCTGCAGACAGTTCCACCCATGACGCTAATGCCATAACGCATGTGCTACCTGCTGACAGTGCCACCCATGCCGTAAATGCCATATTGTGCTGCCAACCGTGTCACCCATGCCGCCAATATAATGCCATTGGCAGCATGGGTGGTACCGTCTCTGCAGGCAGCACATGCGTTTTTGGCATTAGCGTCATGGGTGGCACTGTCTGGAGCACATTACGGCATTTGCAGCATGGGTGAGAAAAATAAATATCACTTGTAGAAAAACCTGCACTTTGTTTCAAGGCGGGTTCTGGGGAGGGGCCATGGGTGGGGCTGAAGGTGGGACCAGGGGTGGAGCTATAGGGGGCCCTGTCAGGTAGGCTGTATGGGGCCCCATGATTTCTATCATCGGCCCTGAGCCCAGGGCATTACAACACACGTCCACGCAGACAGCTGTCCAGGTGGCACAGAACCCCTGATTACCTGATTCAACCAAAATAAATAGGCTCTCCTAGCAGGCCAAGGGACCCAAGAAAATCACTGCCCATTGTCTGAGACACCCTATTCATTCCTAATCTGTCCTTGCAATTCCCTTGTCTTATCTAATGCCACCAGATACCCAGCCATCTAGTAACAGAAGAGAGAAGTGCAGCAATTCCAGAATTAGGGTAAAATCAATTGACCTTCTATCAATTGGCCAAGGCAATTATCACTTGGCAGAAAAAATGTAATAGCAACCCTGCCTAAACATCAGGGTGCTACACATACATATAATAAAACAAAACCCAAAAAATCTAAATTTACAGTTACATACTCGAACACTGTACAGGTAATTCCACAACACCTCCTCAATAACTAACATATAAAATAAATAGTGTAGCGTGACTGATAATCAACTCAGTTGTACAAGTCTACTATACGCAGTCCATAAATGGTAGTATAATCACGGTAAAACACATGAAAAATTTCCAACTCTTTGAAAGTGCTGTGCATGCTGCCACCTCGCTGTTTGACCTCATTAAAAGGGTCAAACAACACTTTAAATCTCTCCCAAGGCAATAACTGGAATTAGATGACAGGATCAGCTCATTTATTATCCCCAATAGGTCCTCCTCGAGGTTCAGGAACTACTTGCTCTCTTACATTCAACAAGAGACACTCACTAAAAGGCATGGACATACATAGATTACAAAAGACCAAAGTGCTCTCAATTTATAACATAAATTATTCCATCTCAGCTAAATAAAAAACACTTACAAAATTACATGTCAACAGCACATAGTCTGCACTTTTGAGTGACTTTTTGGAGATGCTTTTGTTTATTGGGGGACTGAGTTGATTAACAGATGAACTACACTCTTTAGTTGGTATTTACAGACATATCCAGAGTGAGAAAATTGGAAATATAAACCTTCCAGTGGGTTAGCCAATGTGGATAATTATGTCATTCTGAATGTGAAGGTTTTGGCGGAGTCCATCCCGAGGCCCAGAGGAGGAGACTGGAACAAGTCTCTTCTCCAGCAGGAAATTAGATGGATTCTAACTATTCTAACACCATCTTAACGCCACTCGTCTCCCTGGCTCAAACAAAGCGACAAGCTTCAAGACCTACTTGGAAGGTTTTGCATTTGAAGTTATAGACAAAATTAGGTAATAGTTTGGCTAAGAGGGTTTGTTATTCTGCCAATATGTCTGTGCGGGTTCCCCATCTTATTCCCCCATTCTAATGCTTCCTTTGTTCTGACATATCAAAGAAAAAAACGAGAAAAGTGGCACGATGGGATTATCACCCCATCAGCCATCACCCATTTTATTAGAAAGCTTATAAACACATACATACATATATATATATATATATAAAACACATACAAAACCGAAACCAGAGCACTGGCGAATCATGGTAAAAAAAAAACATAAGAGACATATTAAAATAGAAAAACGGCCAACCCAATGAAAGACACTATATAAATCCAGCATTTAGAGCATCTATGAAGGGTTGTTAGCATAATCAAAAGAAATGACAAAACAACTGCAAAATATGGACTCCACGAATCGCACATAGTGCAAGTTATAGGGCATTGCCCAAAACATAAAAAAAGTGGAAAGAGGAGCCAATGAAAGGAGCAAAGTCAGGTACTTACCGGTGAGGACTCGTAGGTTTTCTTTTTGGGGGGGGGCGGCAATCGTCCAATCCTTGCCAACTTCTCCACAGCAGTACTGGAAGATTCAGTGAGAAAATAAATGTTTTATCTTTTTACTTCCCCTTTTGCTGCCATTTCTTTACAATTGAACTTGGACTGCCGCAGTACCAGCGCACTGACCGCTAGGGGCAGTGTTCTGCAACATTCTATTGCAGGACAAAAATGTATATTTAGTTTAGATTTTTTTTTTATATTTCTTGCAACCGAGTAAAGGGTAATTTATGCTCAGCACTTACATTTAAACTCCCTGGGAGGAAGGGAGATTTCATGCTCGGACCCGAGTGTGCAGTCTAACTTCTGACCTTGAAGACTTGTATATAGTAGATATTTATGGTGATAAAGCGATCCCCCCACAAGGCACCTTTTCCCCATGTTGAGGGCTTCTTTTCCAGATATGTTTGCCAGGAGGATGTGGGGAATTTGGGGGGACATATAGGATCCTTTAGAATAAGGGGTGCCCTAAATAACCTGCCCCTCATAGAAATTAGCATTGGGTACATTAGTAACTCTCATTCCTGATTCCCAAAAAAATGTAAAAATGTAAATAAGCATGCTCTTTATGAAGAACACTCCACACCAGGGAGAAAGCCTTGCATTACTGTGTGGAGTTACAGACAGAAGAATAGGAAGTGAGGATTTCTCAGAAGAAATAAGGACATTTAAAAGCAAACTGGAAGGATGAGGTAAGTGAAGGAGGACTGCACCAAGGTAAAGGAAGCTATTTAGGGAAACATTTTTTTTTACCTTTACAACATCTTTAAGGAAATTATCCTGCTGTATAAACAAATATTACCTTTCTTTGAGCAGTATATTGTCTCCTGAACCTGCTAGGAGAAATTCCGGTTCTCTACTTGTGGACTGTCTGACTGAAAGAAAATTTGCTTTACATATTCAGAAACTGTTTGAATTAGACTGCAGTTCCTCTGAGCTCTAATAACCCACACGTAAATAAGAAAATTGCTAGGTGGAAAAATATGGTTGTGTAATTATATTGTTGTGGTTACCTGTGCTTTCCTTAATGACGTTTGTTAACATGTGCAATTATATGATGTCTGTATCTGAAGCCACCTTCAAATTTTCAGTATTATTTAACATATAGTTTATTTTTTTACGAAAAGGAAAATCCACTTTGCACTACAGTGCACTTGGAAGTGCAGTCGCTGTAGATCTGAGGGGGGACATGCAAGGAAAATAAAAAATAGCATTTTAGCTTGCACATGATTGGATAAAAAAAAACAGCAAAGCTTCCCCTCATTTCAGATCTTCCGCTGAAATCTACAGCAGCTGCACTTCCAACTCGTAGTTTGCACTTGTAGTGCAAAGTGGATTTGCCTTTCGTAAATAACCCCCGTAGTGTACTATATATCTAGGCCCGGATTCACAAAGCACTTGCGCCGACGTATCTCAAGATACGCTGCGTAAGTGCAAATATGCGCCGTCGTATCTGTGCGCCGGACCCACAAACTAAGATACGCCTAAAAATAGGCTTTATCCCGCCAAAGTAATTTGCCGACGTAGCGTGGGCGCAAATATGGGCTGGACGCATGTTGCTTCTCCCATTGATTAGGCATTCAAATATGCAAATGAGGAAATTACGGCGATGCACGTAAGTTGTACGTCCGGCTTAAAGCGGGAGTTCACCCAATTAGTTTTTTTTTTCTCTTTTCCCCTTAGATGCATGCTCGTTTTGTCTAGGGGAATCGGCTAGTTGTTTTAAAATATGAGCTGTACTTACTGTTTACGAGATGCATCTTCTCCGTCGCTTCCGGGTATGGGTCTTCGGGAGCGGGCGTTCCTTCTTGATTGACAGTCTTCCGAGAGGCTTCCGACGGTCGCATCCATCGCGTCACTCATAGCCGAAAGAAGCCGAACGTCGGTGCGGCTCTATACTGCGCCTGCGCACCGACGTTCGGCTTCTTTCGGAAAATCGTGACGCGATGGATGCGACCGTCGGAAGCCTCTCGGAAGACTGTCAATCAAGAAGGAACGCCCAGTCCCGCAGCCCATACCCGGAAGCGGCGGAGAAGATGCATCTCGAAAACGGTAAGTACAGCTCAAATTTTAAAACAACTAGCCGATTCCCCTAGACAAAACGAGCATTCATCTAAAATGTGTTCTCTATGGGTGAACCTCCGCTTTAAAGTTATTCCCCATAAAGGAGGTGTAACTCAGCAACAGACGTGCACAGGTCAGCTGGAGAGCAGCTGCAGCAGCACCGTTACGGAACGAGCTGAGCAACCACACTTGCAGGACAACACATCTGTATGCCAACATGCCAGGGGCAGCCATGGTCATAGCACTACTGCATCCACAGGCACGGAGGAGGGCACAGGAGAGGATATACCGAACGCGCATGAACGTCTTTGGCATGGGGGATTTGGAGGTGTATCGCATCTTCAGATTCAGCCCTGATGCCATCCTGGAATTAGCCACAGCCCTGCATGATGAAATCACCAGCCAGACAGAATGCTCACATGCAGTGCAGCCACTGGTCAAGGTACTGGCAACACTTCATTTCCTCGCCAGTGGATCTTTCCAACGTACAAGTGGAGTCGTGTCTGGGATGTCACAATCCACCATGAGCAGAAGCGTGCACCAGGTTGTCCCCGCAATCCTCACACGCATGTCCCACCACATCATCAAACCCACCCATGAGCACCTGTGGCAGAAGGCAATGCAGGATTTCTACAGAATTGCCGGATTCCCACGCACCGTCGGGGCCATTGATTGCACACATGTGGCACTACGGCCTCCCCGTACCACAGATCACATATACCGCAATCGTAAGCAGTGGCATTCCATCAACATACAGGTGATAGCCGATGCCCAATGCCTCATATGGCACGTCCGTGCCAAACACCCAGGGGCCAGCCACGACAGCTACATATACCGTTAAAGCAACATCCCAACAGAATTTGAACAGAACGTGTATGGGGACAGCTGGCTGGTTGGTGAGTGACATGGGTGTCAGGCATGACTGTCCGACCCCATGATGCAGACATCATGAGGGACACATGCATGGCTAACATCCTCCTGTCTTTTCCCTTCCAGGTGACTCTGCATATGCACTTGGGCCCCATCTCCTGACTCCATACCGGAATCCCCAAACCAGAGGCGAGAAAAGATACAATGCTGCACACATACGCACCCGTGCAGTGGTGGAGCGCACATTTGGCATCCCGAAGTCCCGTTTCCAATGCCTGGATAAGTCCGGGGGGCCCTGTTGCATTCCCCAAACTTTGTGTGCCAGATCATCGGTGCATGTTGCGTGCTGCACAACTACGCCATGAGAAAGGGCCTGGAGATTGACATATGTGATGACCTGACCCCCGAGCCACACAGTCCCCCCTCTCCCGAGGCTACCCCGTCTGCTGAAGGAACAGCAGTCAGGAGTTGCCTCGTGGAACGCATCTTTGCACGTTAAACACACACATTCATCATGGCACACGGACAATGCACGCATGCACACCACTGTGGTCCCTAGCTCACACAACACATCCACCTCACATTGGTTTAGCCCAAGTCCACTGCGCGGGACTTGGGAGCAGCAACGCCACGCCAAGGCCCCAATGATGTTGCTGTCCATTCATGCCACATTCACACGGTCGTGGGGATAACCTCTCCCAGACGATCCAAGGTGACACGCCTTGCTGGCAGGAATGTCACACACACATACACACACTCACACACCAGTCACACTGTAGCAGCACCGGGCAAACCCCACCCCTGCAAAGTGGTGTCCAGTCACCACTTCTGCACTCCTCACCGTGTGCAGTGACAAAACAAAAAAATATAGGAATCATGCCCTTACAGGAGGACGGCACATACATCTGTGTACGTCCAAAAAAAATATATATATAAAGCTCATACTCTGAGCTGCAAAGGTTCAGAGGACAGTAATTTGCCCTCTCGTGGGCCAGGCCTCGTGCCAAGGGTACGGCTCCTCAATTGTCTGGGCGACGACTCAGGTAGGGGGGGGGTGGGGCATCATGAGGAGGTTTATCCCCTGGTCTCTCGCTCCTGGATCTGAGGGCAGATGTTGCCTGCATCCCCTCTAAGGCAACCGCAATGCGTGTCAGAACGCAGTTGGTATCTGCCTGCATCCGCAGCTGGCGTGCGTTGGTCTGGCGCTGTAGGCGCCTGTTCTTCCGACCCTATGTCTGGATGGCGGCAGTGTTGGCCTGCACAACCTCCCCCAGACTCTTCACCTCTGCCAGGATCCCTGAGGCTGTGGCCTGCAGCTCCACAATAACCGCGGTGTGCCGGGCCTGGGTGGCCTGCACGTCCCCAGATCCCTGGTCCACTGATGACGAAGGACCCCCTGCTACCATGTGGTGATGCATGGCATCCAGGGTCTGGCTTTGGTCGCAGAGGCTTGTGGCCATGGCTGCGCAGTTCGCATTGACGTCCTGCAGGCAGTCCGATATGGCCTGGGTATGTGCAGCCTGTTGTATGAGGCACTGCTGCATATCCGAGGACCCAACAAAGGAGGCCAGGCTGTCAGCCACTCTATGCAGGTCGCAGGCAATATCTGCCATGTGGCGCGTCTGCCGTGCCTGCTCCCTCTCCAGCCCTTCTTGTAGGGAACCGGCTACACCCCTGGTCTTCCTCAGAGCCTTCCATGGAGATGGAGAGGCTTGTGTCCGTCTGGACAGGGTAGCCCTTGAGGGGGTTCCCCTGGATGGGGTAGCCCTTGATGGGCGTGGAGGTGTCAGAGGGTCCGGGGAAGATGGAAGCCTCCTCAAGGTAGAGGCATTCCTCCTGGTGGAGATCCACCTGCTCCTCAAGAACTACCTCTAGAGCAGAGGTGTGGGCACTCCCCTCCACCGATCTTTCCTGGCTTCCCAGGGGGTCAGGCTGAGGCTGATGTTCCGGGGATGGCGTGGGTCGTCCAGGGGCAGAAGATGGCCCAGCTCCCTCCAGCACATCTGTAGATGACACAAAGCATTCACATGTTGGTGGACCCACACACTTGTCACATGTTCCCTTCCACCCCCTCACATGCTCCACACCGGATGGGGGATAAAACACACTTACTTCTCCTCAAGTCCTGGTCACTGGAGTCAAAGCCCTCCAGGCCCTCCACCTGCTCCTGCTCCAGACAGCTGGCTATCACCTCCTCCTCAGGTGCCAGCTTGAGAGAACAAGCTGGTCCGCCTCCCGTGCCCCTGAGGTGCCTTCTCACCTTAACCAGCTTCTCCCTGACCCGCCGTCTCATGTCATTGATTTTTTTCTGGATGTCTTTGCAGGTCCTGGTTTCATGCCCAAGGGCATTGATCTCCAGGGTGATCTTCTGGGAGATCTCCTGCTTCCTGGCCTTGCTGGTCCTGGCGCTCTGTGCACCATGGAGGTAGGCATCATATTTGGCGATTGCTGAGGTCAGAATCGCCCTCTCTTCTGCTGAGAAATTTTTCTTTCTCCTCTCCCTCTCCACCTCATTATCTGACATGGCTCAGACCGCAAAAGTACTCTGCTCCAGGGGGAAGACAAGCTGGTGTACTTTTGCGCTGGACGGGCGTATGGCTGGGCTTATGCTCTCAGCGTACGCGGTGGGCCGGCGTATCTTAGGGGGTTACACCTGCGTGGTTGTGAGCATGCGCAGAGGGGTGCTGAACATGTGTCCACGTCACGGCGCATGCGCCGTTCATGATACGCCGTGCGCAAATCACTGCACCACGCTCGGACCATCATTTGCATGGGGTCACACCCACTTCCACCTACGCTGGCCTGCACCTTCGAAATCTACGCCACACCGACGCAGCATTGGGAGCAATAGCTTGCTGAATGCATTGCTTGCCTCTCTGCGCTGCATCGGCATAGCGCACAGGGGGATGCGCTGCGGCGGCGTAATGTGCGCCTGCTGTCTGTGAATACGGGCCCTAGTGTATAAAATAAGTCACTTGTAAGATGACAAGTCTTTCTTGTCAAAGGTGTTTTATTAAATTTTTACAGATTATACAAGCAGATTCAGATGCAACAATAAAGAAGTAACATCATAAGATACAGTTGTGGGCAGGTAAACAATATGTATCTCACCTTACCAGTCACCCACTAATAGGCCCGGTCTTAGCCGAAATAGGTAGATTTTTAAAATTGGCTTAGTCAGAGAGCTTCCCCTTCGCCAATAATAGGAAATCCAAGATTTCTACCCAGACTCACTTATCCATACTTCAGCTCATTATCACTAGTGTTGCTCACGAATATTCGCATTGCGAATATTCGACTCGAATATAGCATATTCGAGAAATCGCGCTATATTTCGAAATTCGCGGTGAATATTCGCAATTCCGAATATTCGATTTTTTACAATTTTTTTTTTTAATCAGATCACATCCTAGATATCTCCATCGACGTCTAAAAGCATTGCTGGTATCATTAGAGACCCTGGGCCGAGTAGCTGAAGCGTTCATTGAATTTTCCAGAAAGATCGCAATGCGATTATTCGGCAAACGCAATATCGCGCGATTATTTTCCTCGCCTCGATCTTCCGCATCAGAGCGATTTTTACAGTTTCATTTTTAAAACAGATCACATCCTAGTGATCTCCATAGACGTCTGAAAGCATTGCTGGTATGATTAGAGCCATTGGGCCGAGTAGCTGAAGCGATCATTTTATATTGCCGAATATTCGCAATGCGAATATTCGGCAATAGGAATATTGCGCGATTATTTGCTCCGCCCTTTTGCATCAGAGCCAATCAGAGTTCTCCTTCCACACTCGTCACAGGTTAGCAACCAATAGGAACCTGCCTGCATGGACATTATATAAGCTCACTCCCAGCACCATTTCATTGCAGATTCAGAAGCTTGCTATAGAGTGTGGAGGCTGTTTCTGTGTTCCTGGTTTCCTGGTTTCCTGTGTCTTTGTTCTTGATTGATTTAGATCATCACCAGCATTGCTATTTAGTGATTCCAGTGGATCTTTTCCAGTATATCAACTGCTTTTTTCAAAGCAATAGACCCAAGAGCTTTTTTCAAAGCTACGTTTTGTGCTGTTTTGTGCTGTTTTTTTCATTTGTGTTACTGTTTGATCCTGCAATCCTCCCTGTTCAGTTATATTTGCAAGAGATTTCAGAACACATTTTGCTGAGCTTTATAAAAGAGCTTTTCTAAAAGCTAAGTTTTGTTCATCTTGTGTTACTGTTAGATCTTGCAGGTTCGCTGTTCAGTGATATTTGATAGGCATCTCAGTTCAAATTTTGTTTAGTTTTCCCTAAAGAGCTTTTATAAAAGCTAAGTTTTGTGTTCAGTTTAGTTAAATTTTGTGTAGTAAGTGTACACACTGTTAGTGTACATTTATTTCATCTAGCTTAGCTTAGTGTGTGTTTAGTGTCTGTGTTTTGTGTTTAAAAAAAAAAAAAAAAAAAAAAAGTTAGTGTTTGTTTAGTGCTTTTTTTTTTTTCTTTAATTTTGTAGTCCTTGTCTGGTGTACTACTTTTCTTATAGTTTAGTAGCTGTCTGTGTACGTCTTTGTCTGCGTGCCTGTCTTGTAAAAAATACACAAAAACACATTTTGTTCACATTTTCCCCCCCAATAAAGTTTAACCCCCCCACACACATATCAGCAATTATGAGCGGCATCCGTGGCCGTGGCAGTAGGGGTAGGGGAGTTACTCCCAGTGCTGGATCGCTGCCAGCACGGGGTACCTCTCGTGCCCCTACTAGTGGTAGAGGATCGGGTGCAAGGGGAGTACGCCTGATCCGGGAGTTCTTCCCATCGGGCAGCCGCCCGATATTGCCATCTCAGGCTCAAGTAGTGGTGGACTACATGGGGCACAGCAGTGCCACTGAGTCGTCGGTCCCGACTCACAGTAGTACCACCATTACACCGTTGCCTGTACTACCCCCCCCCAGCCCCCAAGAGTCCAGCATCTTACTGTTCGACAGCGACAGTGAGAGGGATCTCTTGGGGGAGGCCATGCATCAGGCAGACCTCCAGCTCTGTCCTGATGGTCAGGACCTTTTTGAAGGGATGGATGAGGAGGATGGGATACCTGCTGGCAGTATCCCAGAGACATCCCTTCAAACTGGTGCTGCTGTTTTGGTGCAGGAAACAGCAGCACCTAGTCAGACCCAGGCGTGGGTGAGGGGACAGCGGAGCCAGGCTAGAGGCTCCATGTCACGTGGTTCCCTCAGACCAACACATCTCAGCCCTTGGTCTGACATCTCTGGGGGCGAAGAGGGTGACCCATCATGGTTGCCATCTGACGCGTCGGCTCACTACGTCAGTGACGACGGGGAAGGTAGGCACCCTGGTGAAACGGTGCGCCAGGTCACCACCAGGGAGACCATCGTCAGGGTCTCCACTGGTGATGGCAGCAGGAGGTGTCAGGAGGAGGAGCAGCAGCAGCAGCAGCAGGCAGCTCCACCTGTGCGCACCGAATCCCAGCAGGTGCAAGTAAGTGTCACCCCATCTGACAGGAGGGCGGTGCTGAAGTCACCTGTCTGGAATTTCTTTACCCTGGTGGCAGACAACCCTACCGTGGCCATCTGCCGGATTTGTAAAGTGAGGGTGAAGAGAGGGAAGTGTTTGGCTCGGGTGGGTACCACAGCCCTGAACCAGCACCTGAGGATAAACCACTGGGCGTTGTATGACGAGATGAAGCGTGGTGGTGGTAGCAGCGCCACCACCACAAGTGAGCAGGGTACAGCAGCCCCTGCCACATCTTCATCTGTTTCCAGCAGGTCATGCCCCCCCGCTCCCTCTAGTAGAGGTACTGGTACCGGCAGCCAGACCTCTACTTCCACAGCACCCTCCACGTCTGTGTCCCGCACTGCCGTCCGGCGCCAGGCGTCGATTTCAGACGCCTTTGACCGCACCACTCCCTTCCCCCCTGGAGACCGACGTGTGCGTTCCCTCAATGGGCTCCTGGCAAGGGTTATTGCCCAACATCTGCTGCCCTTCAACATAGTTGACAGCAACCCCTTCAGGCAGATGTTGGAGCAGGCCCAACCCCAATGGCGTGTCCCCAGCCGCCATTTCTTTGCCAGGACTGGTGTCCCTGCCCTACACCAGCACATTGTGCAGAATGTAACCCTGTCGCTGGATCACGCTGTCAGCGACAGGGTTCATCTGACAATGGATGGCTGGACCAGCAGGCATGGGCAGGGACGCTACATCAGCTTCACGGCCCATTGGGTTTCCCTCCGAGGCGTCGGTGAGGGATCGTCGGCAACCGATCTTGTGGTGCCGCCCCGGGGTGTCCAGGGGAGAACTGCTGGTCTCCCTCAAGCCACTGTCTCCGCAGCTGCTGAGCCTCCCAGCAAGCGCCCCCGTAGCTACTCAAGTGTGGGGCACGTGCGCTGTCAGGCCGTGCTCCAGCTTGTTAGTTTAGGGGACCGGAGACACACTGCAGAAGAAGTGCTGAAAGCACTTCAAGCTCAGGTCCAGAAGTGGCTGACACCCCGAAGGCTCCAGCCAGGTATGGTTGTCTGCGATAACGGCAGCAACCTACTCGCCGCCCTCCATGCTGGCAGTCTGACGCACGTGCCCTGTCTGGCACATGTCCTCAACCTGGTGGTGCAGAAGTTCCTGCGCACTTATCCAGGGTTGAGTGACATTGTGGCAAAGGCGCGTAGGATTGCCAGCCACTTCAGGCGCTCCCCAACCGCTACCGCGTCCCTGTCCAAATTGCAGCGGAAGTACAATCTGCCCCTTCACAGGCTGATTGTGGACAGTGTGACGCGGTGGAACTCCACCCTCCACATGCTGAAGAGGTTGTGGGAGCAGCAAAGGGCGGTGAGGGAGTACCTGATGGAACTAGGCACTGAGAGGGCTTCACCACAACTCCCTTTCATCGCCTGTGCGCAGTGGGGGCAGATAAACCAGGTCTGCCAAGTGTTGTCCTCCTTCGAGCAGGCGACCAAGATGGTCAGCAGTGAGCAAATTGGCCTCAATAGCGTGCTGCCAATACTGTTCATGCTGGAGAGGACACTAGATCGCCTGCTCGAGGCTGGGGAGAGTGCCTTGGTGGAGCAGGAGGAGTCAGCAATGCTCCACCGAGACCAGGGCCAGGACCAGGAGGAGGAGGAGGAGGAGGAGGATGATGATGAAGAGGAGGAGGAGGTGGTTGCTGGTGTCGTCCCGGAGTCAGGGCCTGGTCAGGAGGGAGAGCCGGTGTTGGGGGCACCGATAGTCCGGGGGTTGGGCATGTCTGAGTTTGACCAGCAGCGCCTCAGGGAAGAAGAGTCGCACCTCATTCACCTGGCCAGCATTGAGGAGTCACAGCGGGCTGTGCTCTTCCCCATGGCTGCCCACATGCTGAGATGCCTCAGGAGGGACCCCCGGGTTAAGACCATCAAGACGAGGGATGATTTCTGGATGGCCACCCTTTTGGATCCCAGGTGCAAGGGGAAACTGGAGCAGTTCATCCCAGCCAGCCGGAGGCAGCACCGGATGGAGGAACTGCAGGCAGCCATTGTCAGACGGTTGGAGCAGGCAACTCCCCGGCCTCCAGTTGTCCCCCCTCATCTCACCCAGCAGGTGGCTGCACCCAGCTGCAGCCGAGCAGGGGACCTAATGGAAGAGATGAGGATGTTCTTCCAAACCGAGCGACCCAGTACCACCACCAGCAGCAGCAGCAGCAGTCACCACCAGCGGCTGGCCCACATGGTGGCAGACTACATGGCGTCCGTCGGTGCTTCTGACAGTATGAGCACCGACGACCCCATGGAGTACTGGGTTGCCAGATTGGACACCTGCCGCGAGCTCGCTCAGTATGCGCTGGAGTTATTGTCTTGCCCCCCCTCCAGCGTACTATCTGAGCGGACATTCAGCGCGGCAGGTGGGGTGGTCACGGACAAGAGGACCCGTCTATCCACAGACTCCGTGGACAGACTCACATTCATAAAGATGAATGAGTCCTGGATCGGCGGTGACTTTCTGGCACCCGTCGTCGGTTCAGGGCGCTGAAGGGTCCCTTGCCATGCATTCCCTGATGAAGCCCCGGACCTGATGTATTTACAGTGCTGAATATAACTATTTCAACATCAGAGAAAATCAATGTTAATATTTGGTACAGTAGGCTTTCTTTGCAATTACAGCGGTCAAACATTTCTTGTAGTTTTACACCAGCTTTGCACACACTGGAGGAGGGATTTTGGCCCACTCCTCCACACAGATCTTCTCTACATCAGTCATGTTTCTGGGCTATCGCTGAGAAACACGGAGTTTGAGCTCCCTCCAAAGATTCTCTATTGGGTTTAGGTCTGGAGACTGGCTAGGCCACGCCAGAACCTTGATATGCTCCTTACAGAGCCAATCCTTGGTTATCCTGGCTGTGTGCTTTGGGTCATTCTCATGTTGGAAGACCCAGCCTCGACCCATCTTCAAAGCTCTAACTCAGGGAAGGAGGTTGTTGCCCAAAATCTTGCAATACATGGCCCCGGTCATCCTCTCCTTAATACAGTGCAGTCACCCTGTCCCATGTGCAGAAAAACACCACCAAAGCATGATGCTACCACCCCCATGCTTCACATTAGGGATGGCGTTCTTGGCATGGTACTCATCATTATTCTTCCTCCGAACACGGTTAGTGAAATTATGATCAAAAAATTATATTATAGTCTCATCTGACCACATGATTTTCTCCCATGACTCCTTTGGATCAGTCAAGACAATTATGTCAGCAGTTATTTCACACCCTATATACTCTTATTAAGACTGCTGTACATCATGGCAACTCCTGCCCATGTGATATGACTCTGTATCAACTACTACTGTTAATACTACTACTGCTGCTTCTGCTGCTGCTGCCGCCCAGTCAATACACCTATGTCAGCAGTTATTTCACACTCTATATACTCTTATTAAGACTGCTGTACATCATGGCAACTCCTGCCCATGTGATATGACTCTGTATCAACTACTACTGTTAATACTACTACTGCTGCTTCAGCTGCTGCTGCCGCCCAGTCAATACACCTATGTCAGCAGTTGTTTAACACTCTATATACTCTTATTCCTACTGCTGTTCATCATGGCACCTCCTGCCCATGTGATATGACTCTGTATCAACTACTACTGTTAATACTACTGCTGCTTCTGCTGCTGCTGCCCAGTCAATACACCTATGTCAGCAGTTATTTGACACTCTATATACTCCTATTCCTACTGCTGTTCATGATGGCACCTCCTGCCCATGTGATATGACTCTGTATCAACTACTACTGTTAATACTACTGCTGCTGCTTCTGCTGCTGCTGCTGCCCAGTCAAGACACCTATGTCAGCAGTTATTTGACACTCTATATACTCCTATTCCTACTGCTGTTCATCATGGCACCTCCTGCCCATGTGATATGACTCTGTATCAACTACTACTGTTAATACTACTGCTGCTTCTGCTGCTGCTGCCCAGTCAAGACACCTATGTCAGCACTTATTTCACACTCTATATACTCCTATTCCTACTGCTGTTCATCATGGCACCTCCTGCCCATGTGATATGACTCTGTATCAACTACTACTGTTAATACTACTGCTGCTTCTGCTGCTGCTGCTGCTGCCCAGTCAAGACACCTATGTCAGCAGTTATTTGACACTCTATATACTCCTATTCCTACTGCTGTTCATCATGGCACCTCCTGCCCATGTGATATGACTCTGTATCAACTACTACTGTTAATACTACTGCTGCTTCTGCTGCTGCTGCTGCCCAGTCAAGACACCTATGTCAGCAGTTATTTGACACTCTATATACTCCTATTCCTACTGCTGTTCATCATGGCACCTCCTGCCCATGTGATATGACTCTGTATCAACTACTACTGTTAATACTACTACTGCTGCTTCTGCTGCCCAGTCAAGACACCTATGTCATCAGTTATTTCACACCCTATATACTCTTATTAAGACTGCTGTTCATCATGGCACCTCTTGCCCGAGTGATTTGACACTGTATTGTCAATGTCTACTACTACTATTACAGCTCAGTCAAGACACCTGTGTCCCAATTTTTTGGTACACTATTGACTACTATGACCACTACTGATGCTGTAAAGTATTCCCCAAGTGTTTTTATGCTATGTATTACTATTACCACTACTGCTTGTAAATCATGCCTGTGTGATACTTAGTGGGAATGCTTTAATAAGCATTCCTAGTATGGATACCCGTAAATGTATTAATCTTAATTAGTGTGAATGCTTTAATAAACATTTCCAGTATTGATATCCGTAAATTTAGTAATCTTATTATTCCTTAAGTTTTTTGGTTCTGCGTAACTTCGGCATACTTTCAGCTATTGAGACCATTCAACTGTAAAAATGTTCGTCTCGTTCAGCTAATGATGGGACTTCTTCAAGTTTTTTTCTACTTTTTACACTTTTATAAATTTTAAGCTTTTAGACCCTTTTTTTAAACATTGAAGTCAATGAGAACATCCTTTTCCCCTTTGAATTCACATGCCATGCCAAAAGTTTCAGCTACTTCATACTTTCACTTACAGACACTGAAAAAACTTTAAAGCGGTCACAAAATATTTAGCTATCCGGCTATGACTTTTCAGATCGTTATCGTTTACAATTTTTTGGTGAAAACGCAATTTACGTTTTGCGAATTTTTCACAAAAATGCAATAGGTTATAATGTAATCCTATGGAGGGGATTTAGAGTCTGTCATGTGACCTTAACATTGGAGATCTTTGTAATTAAAAATATCTTTACAAAAAGGGGAAACAAATTGGTCTCACGCCCACAAGATCTACTTTTCATACACAATTTTTATATCAAAACGTAGCTATGCTTGTCTGGTTTATGGCAATGTGACCAATTCTGCGATACGTATTTTAGTTTTAATTATTGGAGCAACAGCCAGAAATTATGTCTCATAGACTCTCATGTGAAATTATCTAAAAAATGTTGCTGCAGAACTCACAAAGACGCTCTTTTCTAAATCGCAGAAATGGCCACATTTTTAAGTTTATCTACATAAATTTCATATCGATGCGTTTACAAGGGCCGTGTATTTCAAACGGTGTAGTCGTTGTATCAATTGCATGTACGTTTGAGGATTTATTAAGCTTTGTTTGGAGGCTTAAATCATGTATTAGATCTGTGAATTAAAAGCGTTTGTAATGTTATTTCTTTCCATAAATAACTTTCCTGACCTCAGTGCAATATTCCTCCTCACTGACCTGGGGGGGAGGGGAAACCTATTGAGGGGGGAGGGGCGACCAGGAAGTCAGCATACTCTATACTTTGCAGATAGAGAAAGAAGCTGTGTGTCCTAAAGATAGTGTAGTGGTTATGGTGAATGTCTTTGGCAAGGGGCTCACCAATTAAGCTATTCAGCATTCCCACTCGCATTTTCCTCAGGAAATGCATTGTCTAGTTATATTATATTTTAATACTCCTGCTGCTGCCTCCATGCTGAGTAAAGCTTCATGACCTTTCTGGCACAGCGGATCCACCAACAGCCTCCGCTACAAGCTACCAGACCGGACTACCAGACCGGATCTAAACAGCAAGTGTAACTATAACAATGAACCTTATGTTAAACCCTGTTTTGCGGCATTTATACTGCAACCATTGGGCTGACTGCAAGAGCTCATCTGCATTCTCTCTCTTTCTTGCTCTCCCTCTCTCTCTCTTTGTATATATATATATATATATTGTTGCTTTTGTTATGTTCATTTTTCAACAGTTTATTTTGTGTTCGTCGTGTCTGTGTCGTGTGCTTTAGTTTGTCCTAGGTTAATGTTAAATAAAATAATAGTATAAAATGTTTTTGCTTATTATGAAGTTAAATGTGTTGATGTTGATTTGTTTGATGTGAAGTTAGATGTGTTGAAAAACCTACAACTCTATCTCAAAAAGAAATGAAACATTTCCAAAAAATAAGTTTTTTTAATACAAAAATAAATTTAAATATAGCTCTCAATCCGTTTCTGAATGCGGTGCATTTCCGCAATCTGACCCGATAGCTGCTGCTCTAGCAGAGCATTTTGTTGGGTGAGGTAGCTCATCTTCCGCTGGTTCTGAAGGATCTTCTGGTGCGTCTTTTCGATGAGTATATTTTGCCTCCTCAGATCTCTTGATGCTTTTAGGATATAATAAAAAAACATTTGGATTTCAAATAACGTTACCAAATAAATAAATATTTTTTTTTGCTTATTAATCAATCATTATCATGTGTATACACTTGTTATGTGTCTAACACATCCCGGGAGTGCAGAATTATTAGGCAAATGAGTATTTGGACCACATCATCCTCTTTATGCATGTTGTCTTACTCCAAGCTGTATAGGCTCGAAAGCCTACTACAGATTAGGCATATTAGGTAATGTACATCTCTGTAATGAGAAGGTGTGTGGTCTAATGACATCAACACTCTATATCAGGTGTGCATAATTATTAGTCAATTTCCTTTTCTTTGGCAAAATTGGCCAAAAGAAGGATTTGACAGACTCTGAAAAGTCCAAAATAGAGAGATATCTAGCAGAGGGATGCAGCACTCTTAAAGTTGCAAAGCTTCTGAAGCGTGATCATCAAACAAAAGAAGCGTGTGGAAAAACAAAGGTGCAAAATAACTGCCCATGAACTGAGAAAAGTTAAGCGTGCAGCTGCCAAGATGCCACTTGCCACAAGATTGGCCATATTTCAGAGCTGCAACATCACTGGGGTGCCCAAAAGCACAAGGTGTGCAATACCCAGAGACATGGCCAAGGTAAGAAAGGCTGAAAGACGATGACCACTGAACAAGACACACAAGCTGCAACGTCAAGACTGTGCCAATAAATATCTCAAGAAAGATTTTTCTAAGGTTTTATGGACTGCTGAAATGAGAGTGAGTCTTGATGGGCCAGATGGAAGAGCCCGTGGCTGGATTGGTAAAGGGCAGGGAGCTCCAGTCCAACTCAGACGCCAGCAAGGTGGTGGTGGAGTACTGGTTTGGGCTGGTATCATCAAAGATGAGCTTGTGGGGCCTTTTCGGATTGAGGATGGAGTCAAGCTCAACTCCCAGTCCTACTGCCAGATTATGGAAGAGACCTTCTTCAAGCAGTGGTACAGGAAAAAGTCACCATCCTTCAAGAAAAACATGATTTTCATGCAGGACAATGCTCCATCACACGTGTCAAAGTACTCCACAGCGTGGCTGGCAAGAAAGGGTATTAAATAAAAAAATGTAATGACATGGCCTCCTTGTTCACCTGATCTGAACCCCATTGAGAACCTGTGGTCCATCATCAAATGTGGGATTTACAAGGAGGGAAAACAGTACACCTCTCTGAACAGTGTCTGGCAGGCTGTGGTTGCTGCTGCACGCAATGTTGATGGTGAACAGATCAAAACACTGACAGAATCCATGGATGTCAGGCTTTTGAGTGTCCTTGCAAAGAAAGGTGGCTATATTGGTCACTGATTTGTTTTTGTTTTGTTTTTAAATGTCAGAAATGTGTATTTGTGAATGTTGAGATGTTATATTGGTTTCACTGTTAAAAATAAATCATTGAAATGGCTATCTATTTATTTTTTGGTTAAGTTGCCTAATAATTCTGCACAGTAATAGTAGTCACCTGCACACACAGATATCCCCCGAAAATAACTAACACTAAAAACAAACTAAAAACTACTTCCAAAAAAATTCAGCTTTGATATTAATGAGTTTTTGGGGTTCATTGAGAACATGGTTGTTGTTCAATAATAAAATGAATCCTCAAAAAATACAACTTGCCTAATAATTATGCACTACCTGTATACTTCTAGCATCAATACCATATTATGGTTCTACAATCTGACAGGTGCGCTTTATATGTTGTCCATTTTTATATCTACATTTTGTTGTTGAAATGTTATTAATCATTGTGCACATATTTACCTTCCTGAATGAGGCTCACAGGACCGCTCTCTTCCTCCTGCTCTTCTGCTTGAGAAGTTGGGGTGGTGGGGGGGGGAAGCTCCTCAGCTTGCTCCTCAACAGGAGCTGGGGTTGGGGAGTGGGAGGGCCCTGGCTGCTCCTCCTCATGCATCTCCTCCTCTGCCGCATCCTCCTCTGCCGCATCCTCCTCCTCCTCATCGGCCTGGCGCCTTCTGCGCTTGGCGCGGACAACTGGCATTGGAGCTCCTATAATAACACAATGTTCATATATTATAAAAATGTTTTCTAATGACGTATGCAAATTCTGTGTACTGTGCTGTATTGTATATGAATACAAATTGATTTATATAGACAGTTAACCAATGGGACAATGTTATATTAAAGGGTCTTGTGGGCACTACAGGGGACTGAGCGTGAGCTGGGATGCAACCATGTTAAAATGAGCTGTTTTTGTCTCCTTTGTTTTGTTCAGACCATCTCATGTTAAAAAAAGGGCCTGATGGAGCACACGGGATTACTATAACAACCCCACTCCTAACACAGGAATTTAGTGGTAATCTATATATATAAAACTCAACGTGTGTGTGTGCATAAATGTATGTATGTATGTATGTATGTATGTATGTATGTTCCAGCATCACGTACAAACGGCTAAAGATATTTATATGAAACTTGGCACACAGGTTACTTATATGTCAGCCACAAACATAGGATAGGTGGTTTAAACCTTACCCACCCCCACTTGCCATGGTCGGGGTTTTTCTTTAAAGTCCCATGCAAAGCAATGGGAAAATTATGTTCCCACATAACTTCTGTGTTCCTGTCTGCTGCCCCATGTCTTTTTTCAACAGTACTATGAATACCTTGGCCGGTGGTGATATATGTTAGCACAACATGGCATCTTGGTTAACAACATCTGACCTTACATGAATTACATATGACCTTACATAACTGTCACCAAAGGAGCTGCGGTGGCTCCACGCGATTGCCACTGCACTGACAACTGATTCACCTCTGCAGCTAGGGGTTCGGATCCCGCTCTCGGCTACCTGTGAATTGAGTTTGGTGGTCTCAGCCCCGCCCGTGGTGGGTGTGCTATGCGAGGTTGGGTTGGGAGGACCCCCTCACACCCGCCATTGCCAACCGGGGCATGGAGAAAGGTGGCAGATTGCCTCTGGGGGAGGCCTCCCAACTCCTGCAGGCCGGCTCCTCTCTCTTTCGAGTTCACGCACAAAATACACTTTTTTAAAAAAAAACATAACTGTCAACAATAACTTACCTGGATGATATTTAGCCCGAAGACGTCTGACATGAACCATTTGGCGCCTCTTCAGGTCAGACCACTTCTTAACAATGGCCTTGTGGTCATGTTGGCCGCCAAAGTCAGCGATTAGGGCGCTGACCACAGCCCTTTTCTCTGGCTGCCTCCGCAGCTCATCGTATCCTGTTTCCAGGAACTTCTGCAAGATGAAGAACAAAGTATATTGTAATACTTCTGTTGACAGCCTTATGGATATATGACGTAAATGTATGCTATTCAACAATTGGAAGCATTCTCGCCTTATTAATCAATGACAGGGGTAACATGAAAGATTTTATATCCTGCCATTTCGGTCGCCACCTTTTTTGCATAAATATAGCAGCCATTATCATTTGCATAATTATGAATATATTATTAACAACACAGGATACACGTATAGGGGAGATATGCGTTGCTAACTCTTTTCCCTGTCAGGAGCCTAACGCCCCGGGGGGTCAGAGACGGGACCTTTTTCGGAGGACCACTGACGTATGTACCCGTCGCAGTTTTTTGTGATGTCACTCTTTAGGTGTGTGCACATTTTTCACTGCATCCGGGTGGAGTTTTTGGGTTGTGTTTTGCACGCCACAGGCTTTTCAACAGGAAAAAAACAGCTGGAGGCAGAATGGTTGCAAAACACTACGTGTTTGTTACTTAACTCTGGGTTTCAAGACCAGTCCACCTCCAGCTGTTGCAAAACTACTACTCCCATCAGCCACGGTCTGTCAGTGCATGCTAAGAATTTTACTTTTGCTGCATCTAGGGTGCCACAGTTTAGAGACCCGTGCATAAAGGCCTGAAAAATGGGGGCCTGCAGAACTTACAATACTAGAAGTGCCAGCATTCCCAGGCATGCTGGAAGTTGTAGTTCTGCAACATCTAAAGGGCAATATGTATTCGAACGTCCTTGGGCCTTGAGGACACTGAAGTCAGGACGTTCGCATACGTCCTATGTCCAAAAAATTTTTAAATTCATTATGCTAAATAACAAGGAAAAGTGCCTAAATACACATTTGCCAACCAGGGTGTCTGCAGCTGTCCAGGCATGCTGGGACTTGTAGTTTTGTAAAAGCAGGAGACACATTTTTTGTGAAATACTAATATATGATCATATATACTAACTTTTAAACTAGACTAAAATGCTGGGCTGGGCTGGGACTTGTAGTTTTGTAAAAGCAGGAGACACATTTTTGGTTAAATACTAATATCTGATCATATATACTAACTTTTAAACTAGACTTAAATGCAGTTGAAGATGATGAAATAACAGTGGTCAAAATACTTACACAAATCAGCAACTTTTCCTCAGACTTAGTGAAATTGCTTCCAACCATGTTGCTGTGTGATTGCGCTGCGATCATAAGTTGGAAACTGGCAAGGCTCCAGGAAATGGTCGCGTGTTGTTCGCGTGTTGATTGCGCTGCTTGGACCGAGATGGGTCCATATGGCTTCGGCTGTATGGACCACAGTAACTCTTTTCCCTGTCAGGAGCCTAGGAGCCTAACGCCCCGGGGGGTCAGAGACGGGACCTTTTCGGAGGACCACTGACGTATGCAACCGTCGCAGTTTTTTGTGATGTCACTCTTTAGGTGTGTGCAAATTTTTCCTTGCACCGGGTGGAGTTTTTGGGTTGTGTTTTGCACGCCACAGGCTTTTCAACAGAAAATAACCAGCTGGAGGCAGAATGGTTGCAAAACACTACGGGTTTGTTACCTAACTCTGGGTTTCAAGACCAGTCCACCTCCAGCTGTTGCAAAACTACTACTCCCATCAGCCACGGTCTGTCAGTGCATGCTAAGAATTTTACTTTTGCTGCATCTAGGGTGCCACAGTTTAGAGACCCGTGCATAAAGGCCTGAAAAATGTGGGCCTGCAGAACTTACAATACTAGAAGTGCCAGCATTCCCAGGCATGCTGGAAGTTGTAGTTCTGCAACATCTAAAGGGCAATATGTATTCGAACGTCCTTGGGCCTTGAGGACACTGAAGTCAGGACGTTCGCATACGTCCTATGTCCAATAAAATGTTAAATTCATTATGCTAAATAACAAGGAAAAGTGCCTAAATACACATTTGCCAACCAGGGTGTCTGCAGCTGTCCAGGCATGCTGGGACTTGTAGTTTTGTAAAAGCAGGAGACACATTTTTTGTGAAATACTAATATCTGATCATATATACTAACTTTTAAACTAGACTAAAATGCAGTTGAAGATGATGAAATAACAGTGGTCAAAATACTTACACAAATCAGCAACTTTTCCTCAGACTTAGTGAAATTGCTTCCAACCATGTTGCTGTGTGATTGCGCTGCGATCATAAGTTGGAAACTGGCAAGGCTCCAGGAAATGGTCGCGTGTTGTTCGCGCAATTGCGCATGCGCGATCGAAAAATCGCAATCGCAATATGTATTTTGGTTAAAATATCATACATATTCGATTTCAGAGTGCTGCTACAGCAGTTTTCGAAATATCTGCAATAAATTTCGCATTCGCATGTTGCGATATTTCGATAAAATATCTGGAATATTCTGAGCCAATCAGAGCGCTCCTCCAGCATATCTCGAAATTGCGCAATAAATATCGCATTCGCATGTTGCGATATTTCGATAAAATATCACGAATATTCTGAGCCAATCAGAGCGCTCCTCCAGCATATCTCGAAATTGCGCAATAAATATCGCATTCGCATGTTGCGATATTTCGATAAAATATCACGAATATTCTGAGCCAATCAGAGCGCTCCTCCAGCATATCTCGAAATTGCGCAATAAATATCGCATTCGCATGTTGCGATATTTCGATAAAATATCACGAATATTCTAAGCCAATCAGAGCGCTCCTACCGCAGTTATTAAAAAATCGCAATTATTTTCGCATTCGCAATAGCGAAAAATCGCATTCAATTAATTTCGATAAAATATCACGAATATTCGAATTTAGCGAATATATCTCGAATATTCGAATATATATTCGAGATATATCGCGAAATCGAATATGGCATATTCTGCTCAACACTAATTATCACCTTAAGGCCCAATGCACGCCTCTCAACTCCTGGATACCAATGGCTGGCTTGCGACTAGGACTTTGTTCCCCAGTTTGTCCACCTCTCTGTTGCCTCAATGGAGGGCTCTCCAGTTGTCCCATTTCTTGCAGTCTTTGCCAAAGCATACATTGTTCCCCAGAGAATTGCATGCATTTGAAGAGCTATGTCTAGGAAGGGACCCGATTCGAGGATCACTTTCTACTTCTTACAAATACCTCCTGAAACTTCATGCTTGTTCCAACCCCCTCTTCCTTGCTAACTGGGAAAGGGAACTAGGGGTGACATTCTCTGGCCCACAAAACGAGCGTATACTCTTTTATGCACATAAATCATCCCGGTCTAGCAGATACCAGGAAACCACATACAAGTTAATGACACGTTGGTATAGAACGCCATCAGTCCTTGCCAAGTTGTTTCCTGAACAGAGCGATCAATTCTGGTGATGTGGTTCGTCCGAAGGCAATCTCTTACACATTTTCTGGGAGTGTCCTAAGCGCTGTACTTTCTGTCAACCGGCTGTGCTACAACTTATTCACAATTTACCAACATTTCCCTACATGACCCAGCTGCAATACAGGCAGTCCCTGGGTTACAAACACGATAGGGACTGTAGGCTTGTTCGTAAGTTGAATCTGTTTGTAAGTTGGAACAGGTACATTTTTTAAGCGTAGTTCCAGCCAAAAAATCTATTTTTAAGCTTTTTAGATAACACAGGGAAGGGTCATCACCCCTGTAACATTTGTTTTGCCGTCTGTGCCCCTGTTCAGAAGATTTTACCTCACTTTCTGTCCCAATGACAATTGGGTTATTAGGCAAACAAGGATTGGTGATAAAGCATCAGTGGAGACAGGGCCAGATTAAGAACATCATGGGCCTGGTGCTGAGGATTTTGGTGGGGCCTTTTATAAATAATAAATAAATGAGTGGGAATGACATGAACGCAGCCCGGCCAAGGCAAGTGACCAAAGGCACAGAACCCAGAAGGAAGACCGGGTGAAGATGGAAGTGCCCGGGCCCCGCCTGATTCATCACAGCGCAGCACTGGAGGGCTCAGTCTGAAAATTTAAGTGTACCCTAATGTGCTAATATGCTGTGCATACTTGTACGTTGTGGCATAACCTACCCCAGGGCCTCTAAAAAGTAGTAATGCCAGGAAAGTTTACTACCACTTTAATATCACAGGATCCCAGGAGCCTCTCATGGGGCCCCTACTGACCCTTTGGCAGTGCACAGTTGCCAACATTTAAAAAATATTTTCAGGGATACTTTTTTATATAGGTGTTATATTTAGAGTAGCTGAGATCCCCGATGTTCCTCTATACATCATAGTAGTAATCACAAAATTAAATAAGTACTAATAATGGGGCAGAACAAATGAGAACTGAGATTTCCTTTAGTTGAACTGACAAAAGTGTGTCCATTCTAGAGCTGGTAACATTGAGGATATTCAGTGTAATTTTAAAGAACTGTTTTTGTGGGTAAGCGACATATATAAGTGGGAAGTATGTGCAGGTGAGGGAGAGGAATGTGGAGGGTCTAACAGTGGGCACTATGTACAGGAGAGGAGTGCAAAGGGCACGGCAAAAGTCAGTATGTACAGGAGAGGAGTGTGAAGGGTATGACAATGGGCAGTATGTACAGGAAGAGTGTGGGGGTATGACAGAGTAGTACGTACCAGAGAGAAGTGTGGAGGGTATTATGGGGCAGTATGTACAGGAGAGGAGTGTGCAGGGTATGACAGTGGGCAGTATGTACAGGAGAGGAATGTGGACGGTATGATAGTGGGCACTATGTATAGGAGAGGAGTGTGGAGGGTATGACAGTGAACGCTATGTATAGGAGAGGAGTGTGGAGGGTATGACAGTGGACGCTATGTATAGGAGAGGAGTGTGGAGGGTATGACAGTGGGCACTATGTATTAGGAGAGGAGTGTGGAGGGTATGACAGTGAGCAGTATGTACAGGAGAGGAGTGTATGACAGCAGGCACTATGTACAGGAGAGGAGTGTGAAGGGTATAGGAGAGGAGTGTATGACAGTGGGCAATATGTACAGGAGAGGAGTGTGTAGGGTATGACAGTGGGCACTATGTACAGGAGAGGAGTGTGGAGAGTATGACAGTGAGCACTATGTACAGAAGTGGAAGGATATTTAGGGACTGCGTAGTGGTTAAGCGGGTCATACATGGATTGAAATTACGCCAATTATGCAGAGACCAGCCATAGTCGATCTATGTATGGGCTAGCTGGTTTTACACACGTCAATCTATTAATCAACTTGAGTACAACCAGCCTGTTAGGTTTTTCCCAAAACAATCAGTGCTGCCAGCTATAGTTAGCAACACTGATCATTGTACTCACTGGCAGAACACAATAACACTGCAGGAGTGATTCCCCCATCCACAGGTCAGCAGGTGAGAGGGTGTGTGGGGACAGGCTGGGGAGAGATACTAGTCAGTGGCTGGGTAGGCACTGGTAGCATCAGAGCCAGATACACACAGGTTACATATGCCACGATCGTTAGAGCGAGAACAATAATTCTAGTACTAGACCTCCTCTAACTCTAAACATGTAACCTAAAAAAATTTCAAGTATCGCTTAAGTTAGCACGATTTTTTTTTGGTATCCTAACTAGTGTTTTTTTTAATGAATGAAACAGTTTTTTTCCCAAAAAAAAACATGTTTGAAAAATTGCTGCGCAAATACCATGCTAGAGCTGCACAATTAATCGTTAAAAAAAATCGTGATCTCGATTGAACCCCCCTGACGATCTCCAATGCAGAGTTTGCCGATTCTTTCATATAACAGCGTCGGCTGTTCCCCTGTTCCTTTGCTGTGACCTTGTGAAGTGATGTATTTGCTGTTCGTTTGAATAAAAAGACAACCTTTTTGGTTATTGGAGTGCGGCTATCCATTTCCTCTCTTCGTATACCAGGCCCATGATGTTCATAATCTGGCCCTGGTGAGGGGTTACAGTGTTTTGGCACCACCAAAACCAAAGGCCCAATTTTTCTGTACCTGTTTGACTGGGGCATGTAATTACAATTTTTTAAATAATATTTAACAGCAGGGCCCGTTCCTGCACCCAACAAGAGTAATGCCTCGTACACACGATCAGTTTTCCTGACAGGAAAAGTGCAATATAAGGTTTTTGTCAGGAAAACCGACCGTGTGTATGTTCCATCACACTTTTTCTGTCAGTTTTCCTGCCAAGAAAAGATTGAGAGCAGGATCTCAATTTTCTTGACAGGAAAAATTCCTATTGCGAATCGCGTTCGTCTGTATGTAATTACGACTCACAAAAAAACGAGCATGGTAAGAAGAAAAAGCCGATCACCGGCTCTTGTGTTAGGGACATCGGTCTTGAAGAGGAAGAGGCACATCCGCCTCATCAGTGCCCCTTGCCAGTGCCACCTGCCAGTGCCCACCAGTGCAAAAAAAGCCACCTATCAATGCCCACGAGTGCCACCTATCAATGCCCACCAGTGGTGCCAATCAGTGCCTCATCAGTGCCACCTTCGAAGTGCTGCCTATCAGTGCACGCCTGGGGTTTTTCGCCTTCCTCTGGACTAATCGGGGAGAGAAGACTCAACGAGTGACGGCTCACTTGGACAGTCTTCCGCCCATCACCATATAAGACCCCCCCAATCAACATTACTTACTCATGCCTCAGGCTATACGCTCGATCTCATTTTCAAACAAGATTTGGAAATTGACGTCCTGGGAAATGAGCCGCAACCATGGACCGATCACCATGCCATCAAATTCACAATCACCAAAAACGCCAGCCCAAAAAAAATGACAAAACCGGTGACAACTCACTGGACTAGATCTCAGAAGAAGCTCCACTCGGAACTCTTCAAAACAACACTAGGGAACAAAATAAAAACAACCCAACAAAAACAAACAGCCACAGAAACACTTGACGCCATCAACAAGGCGCTACTACAGTCAGCTGACTTAGTAGCACCAAAACACAAAACTTGCATCCGGAAAAACAACTCCAGCTGGTTTAATGACCAGCTGACGTTGCTAAGGCAAGAGCGTAGAAGAGCAGAAGCTGCGTGGAAAAGGTTCTCTTCAGATAAAAACCACACCATTTACAAGATAATAACAAAGAAATATCATAAAAAAATCTTCACGGCCAAAAAAAAAATCATTTCTCCAACATCATCGCAAATGCCCTTAACCGCCCCCGAGAACTCTTCAAGCTGGTCACTCAGACTATGAATCCTGCTTGTTTAGAGGCCCCCAATTCTGATTCACAAGAATTTTGCAACGAATTATTGGGTTATTTCATTAATAAAATTGAAAAAATCAGTGAAAGTATTCAGCAAAATGGAACCGTCACCAACTCCCCCCCAAATCACAAACCTAATACCCACATAAATCTGACGCAATCACCAAAATTCACTCTAAAACCCATTTCCATCGATGCCACTAAAAATATCATCGGGACTCTGCGTAATAGCACAGCACCCAATGAAAAAAAAGACACAAGTCCATCAAGTTCAAGTTCAACCATAAGAAATAAAATAATAATAATAATATCGTACAATCACATGTACCCAATTCTATACATACAGTTGATTCAGAGGAAGGCAAAAAAAAAAAAAAAAACAGCAAAGCATGATCCAATTTGCCACAGCAGGGGAAAAAATTCCTTCCTGATCCCCCGAGAGGCAATCGGATATTCCCCGGATCAACTTTACCTATAAATGTCAGTACCTAGTTATATTAAGTACATTTAGGAAAGAATCCAGGCCTTTCTTAAAGCACTTTACTGAGCTGGCCAGAACCACCTCTGGAGGGAGTCTGTTCCACATTTTCACAGCTCTTACTGTGAAAAAACCTTTCCGTATTTGGAGGTGAAATCTCTTTTCCTCTAGACATAAAGAGTGCCCCCTTGTCCTCAGTGTTGACTGTAAAGTGAATAACTCAACACCAAGTTCACTATATGGACCCCTTATATATTTGTACATGTTGATCATATCCCCCCTTATTCTCCTCTTCTCAAGAGTGAATAAATTCAGTTCCTCTAATCTTTCCTCATAGCTGAGCTCCTCCATGCCTCTTATCAGTTTGGTTGCCCTTCTCTGCACTTTCTCCGGTTCTCCGATATCCTTCTTGAGAACTGGAGCCCAAAACTGAACTGCATATTCCAGATGAAGTTTTACTAATGATTTGTACAGGGGGGGAGGGGCAAAATGATATATCTCTCTCTGGAGTCCATACCTCTCTTAATACAAGAAAGGACTTTGCTCGCTTTTGGAAACCGCAGCTTGGCATTGCATGTTATTATTGAGCTTATGATCCACCAAAACCCCCACATCCTTCTCCACTACAGATCCCCCCAGTTCTACTCCTCCTAGTATGTATGATGCATGCCTATTCTTAGCCCCCAAGTGCATACCTTTACATTTATCAACATTAAACCTCATCTGCCACTTAGTCGCCCAATTAGACAGAGCATTGAGGTCGGCTTGTAAATTGGAGACATCCTGTAAAGACGTTATTCCACTGCATAGCTTGGTGTCATCTGCAAAGACAGAAATGTTACTTTTGATCTCAGACCCAATATCATTTATAAATATATTAAAAAGTAAGGGTCCCAGCACTGAACCTTGGGGTACACCAGTGATAACCTTAGACCATTCAGAGTACAAGTCATTAACCACTACTCTCTGATAGGGATGAGCTTCGAGTTCGAGTCGAACTCATGTTCGACTCGAACATTGCATGTTCGCCTGTTCTGCGTACAACGAACAATTAGGGGTGTTCGTGGCAAATTCAAAAAGCAGCGGAACACCCTGTTAAAGTCTATGGGAGAAATCTAAAGTTCTAATTATAAAGGCTAATATGCAATTTATTGTCCTAAAAAGTGTTTGGGGACCTGGGTCCTGTCCCAGGGGACATGTATCAATGCAAAAAAAAGTTTTAAAAACTGCTGTTTTTTCGGGAGCAGTGAATTTAATAATGCTAAAAGTGAAAGAATAAAAGTGAAATATTACTTTAAATTTCATACCTAGGGAGGGTGTAAAGTTAGCATGTGAAATAGCGCATGTTTCCAGTACATAGAACTGTCTCTGCACAAAGTGTCATTTCTGAAAGGAAAAAAGTCTTTTAAAACCGGACTTGCGGCAATAATGAATTGTCGGCTCTGGCAATTCAGAGAGAATTCATTCATAAAAAAAAAAATATAGCGTGGGGGGTCCCCCCAAATTCCATTACCAGGCCCTTCAGGTCTGGTGTGGATTTTAAGGGGAACTCCACCCCAATTTTTTTTTAAAAATGGCGTGGAGTTCCCCCAAAAATTCACACCAGACCCCTTATCACAGCCTTGAAACAATAAAAGTGAAATATTACTGCCTAAATACAGCAGTTCTAAGAGCTGCTGCTATCAGAAAAGGGTTCATCTGACACAATGCTTATAAACAGATACAAGATAGAGACATTCAAAGTAACTGTTACTTTCGTATTTACTGAGTTTCATCTACAGATCTGCAAGAGATAGGCTTCAATCTGCAAATTAGGACAGTAACGCCTGGTACACATGTTAATTTTTTTTTGTTTTGTCCAACCCTGCGGGTTGAAAAAAAAAAAAATCTGAGGTTACTGTTCTAACTATGCGATGTTAGTGCGGCAAACCCCCCACTGAGCTATTGTGTTCTGACGAGGGACTGCCCCCCTCACAACAGCACACACTGATCAGCGCTCACAGCCATTGGCTGCCAAAGCTGATCGGCTGCTGGATTTCCAGCATGTCCATTCGTCGGATCGGCTTCTGTCAGACAGACAACTGTACACACTGCCCGAATGTCAGCCAGTTCCCACTGAACTGCTCTATATTCAGATTCAGTGTACCCAGCATAAAGCAACCTTCCACTGAAATTCCACTACCTAAGCAATCTCAGTGCAAGGGTCTCCTCTTCTGTGTACTGGGAGCAGCACTGAATCCCTGGACAGGTGTTTGTAGCTGCTGACCATTAATTTTTTCAAAAGCACTTCATCACTCGCTTAAAGTGTTTCTAAACCCAGAACCTGCATTCACTATATCTGATCTCTCCCAGTACACAGAAATGCTATTCTTTTAGTAAATATAAACTGCTAAATACCTTTCTCATCAGCAGTATATAGCAGTCTTGTGACTTCTATCTGTCCGGCCAAGCACTGGTTAAAGCTTGTAGGAGGAATTTTCAATTTGTCCAATGAGACTGCGTTTCTGTGTGGACAGTGCTGATTGGCCCTGTGCTGACCCTCCCCCCAACAAAAAAACTAGCAATA
Organism: Rana temporaria; assembly: GCF_905171775.1. Lineage (NCBI taxonomy): Eukaryota > Metazoa > Chordata > Amphibia > Anura > Ranidae > Rana > Rana temporaria. Next base: position 135,636,416 of record NC_053490.1, on the reverse strand, counting down.
CACACCAAACCGAGCATGTGCAAGAGTGCCTCCAGTGCTCTGTTCTATCAGTAGATGGACTGGGGACAGTAAAAGAAGGGATCAGTGAAGACAGGATCAAACAGCCTTTTTTTTTTTTTACACAATGCAGAGGATTAACCCCTTAGGTTCCACAGTGAGTATAATGAGCATGCTTTACTGCATATACAGACTGATTTTAGTGTTGTGGGTTTAGTAACACTTTCAATTGACAATCGGCACTCCCATTGGGAATCTGTGTTCAACATTTACAATTTGGAGCTGAATGGTACAGGATAAGTTCACTTTTTTTACAAAAAAAATAATAAATGCACATTATTTTGCAGGTTAAAAAAATGTGCAATTTTTATTTATTTTTTGTACGAGCCTGTAAAGCGTTGCACCAGCGATGAGCAGATCGCTGATGCCATGCAGAACTCTTGCAGACCTGTCAATTAGGGATGAGCCGAAACAACCCCCCCCCCCGGCTCGGTTCGCACCAGAACACACGAACACCGTTAACGTCTATGGGACACGAACATGAAAAATCAAAAGTGATCATTTTAAAGGTTAATATGCAAGTTATTGTCATAAAAAGTATTTGGGGACCTGGGTCCTGCCCCATGGGACATGTATCAATGCAAAAAAATGTTTTAAAAAAAGTTCTCAGGAGCAGTGATTTTAATAATGCTTAAAGTTACATAGTTACATAGTTAGTCAGGTTGAAAAGAGACACAAGTCCATCCAGTTCAACCACAAAAAAAATAAACAAACAAAATAGAAAACATAGTACAATCCCATACACCCAACTCCATACCCACAGTTGATCCAGAGGAAGGCAAAAACCCCAGCAGAGTATGATCCAATTTGCTACAGCAGGGGAAAAAAAATCCTTCCTGATCCCCCGAGAGGCAATCGGATTTACCCTGGATCAACTTTACCTACAAATCTTAGTAGGTAAAGAAGGATAATTGCGCTAAACCAAATCGTGAAATTATATCAAACAAACTTGCATATTAACCTTTTTACACATTTACTTGTGGTATTTATCACTGGGTTTACACATATTATTGCCTAGCAGGGCCAAGTGGCTTTGGGCCCCCTGACTCTATGCGATTTATATAAGTGTTTATATCTTAGAGTGTTAATTTAGATGTTTAGCACATGCACTTGGGCACATGCCTAAATTGTTTGTTTGATATAATTTCACGATTTGGTTTAGCGCAATTATCCTTCTTTACCTATTATTTACTTTGTTTATACACAATTTAATTGCTGCTTATCAATCCGATTTTTCACCTTAGCGCAGTTGTTTCCAAATTCTCTTTACTACAAATCTTAGTACTCAGTTATATTCTGTACATTTAGGAAAGTATCCAGGCCTTTCTTAAAGCAATCTACTGAGCTGGCCAGAACCACCTCTGGAGGGAGTCTGTTCCACATTTTCACAGCTCTTACTGTGAAACAATAAAAGTGAAATATTCCTTTAAATTTCGTACCTGCTGGGTGTCTATAGTATGCCTGTAAAGGAGCGCATGTTTCCTGCGTTTAGAACTGTGCCTGCACAAAATGTAATTTCTAAAGGAAAAAAAGTAATTTAACCTCTTGCCATCTGCCGCACGACTATTTACGTTGACAGAATGGCACGGGCAGGCAGATTGGCGTACAGGTACGTCCCTTTAAATCTGCCGCCCAGCGGCTGCGTGCCTTTTTTTTCAAAATCGTTGCTCTTTTTTTGTTTATAGCACAAAAAATAAAAATTGCAGAGGTGATCAAATACCACCAAAAGAAAATAGAAAATTGTATCAAATACTTACCATAATTTTCCTTTCCTGACGCCAAGACATGGCAGCATACATATGATATGGCCCCGCCCCTATATCCACCCACAGGACACGTTTTAACTCTATAAAAGTCTGACTGAGAGTTACCTCCTCCATTCTCCGTATAAAGCACAAAGATCAGAGGGAGGGTTTGTATGCTGCCATGTCTTGGCATCAGGAAAGGAAAATTAAGGTAAGTATTTGATACAATTTTCCATTTTCCTGACGCCAGACATGGCAGCATTACATATGATAAATGATGAGCTTTTTAGAGGGAGGGTATAATGCTGTGAACTTAATCTTTATTCAACGAAAAGACATAGAAGCTTGGATAGACTTCCTCCCAAACTCTACTGTAGTAAGAGCTGCTAGATCCACCCTGTAGTGTTTTAAGAACATATAATGTGATGACCAGCTAGCCTCTTTGCAGACTGTCTCCAGAGACAATCCTGCCTGTGCCCTCCAAGAAGATGACATCACCCTGGTTGAGTGATGAGCTCTAACCACCTCTGGAGGATCCTTCCCAGGTCTACAAGCCCCGTGAATATTTTCACTATTTAGGCCGAGATGGTTCTGGCCGAAGCCCCTTACTCTTTAAATCTTCATGATTCTGAATGTAGAAGTAGCCCGAGATAGGCTTTGAGGACTTTGGAATGTCCAACTTGTGCAGATCAGCATCTGGTTCCGCTGGCAAGGCTGGAAGCACCCATTCACTGGAAAGATGAAATATGGATGCCACTCTTTGGAACCAAATGATCCAATGGTCTCAGCACAAACCTGTCTGGGAAGAACATGGAATAAGGTTCTGCCGCCCCAAACTTTTGGAGTCGACACACTTTCCCCTGAAATCATGGCTAATAGAAAAGCAGATTTTAAGGAGATCTCCCATTAAGAACAGTCTTCTGTCAGAATACGATGAGGGTTTGCTAGAAATCTGAGGACTACTGCCAGGTCCCATTGAGGGAACCTATTTCTCTTGGGAGGGCATAGTCCAAGTACCTCTCTCATGAAGAAGCGATCCATCAGCAGGTTTGCTGCCCATTTCTTTTGGGTAAAAGCCAAGATGGCTGAAATTTGCACCTTAAGCAAACTGAGCCCCAAATCAAATTCAGATTGTAGAAAAGACAGGATTTGAGATAAATTTGGGTCACTAGGGTCAAACTGGAGTAGATGGTATTGATTGACCCCTTCATAGAACTCTGTAAAGTTCTAATCCCCTCTGGAAAACATCCTCACTCTTGTAGCCTCAGCCTTACAATTTCCAGGCTGCTAAAGTTAGTCGTGATGGTTGCCGATGTAGTGCATCTCCCTTAGACAAGAGGAGATGAGGAGTCACCGGCAGAGTGATGGTGTGCACACGCCAATACCCATTGCCAGAGAGACCCCAGGTCTGTGAGGCCAGTAAGGAAAACCTGTGATGACTGTCAAAATCTCATCAGGAATTTCAGGATTAAAGAAATTGGAGGGAAGGTATAGGCCAGTTGCCCAAGCCAAGGATTGGTAAAGGCATCTGTCCCCTACACTAATGGATGAGGGTAGCGTGAGAGAAACCAATTCCCCTTACCCTCCCTCTGTACTGTGCCCTCCTGTCCCCTGTACTGTGCCCATTTACCCTCCCCTGTACCCTCCTTATACAGTTAATTTGTATTGCTTGAATTATTTTTCCTATTATGGGCGTGAGTGGGGCCTCATGTCTAAGTTTTGCCTAAGGCCTCACAAAGCCTAGAGCCGCCTCTGCCTGTCCCATGCCAGCGATAGCACAAGATTCGGCTGGGGTTGTGCATAACCCCGCTAGACCGGCAGCAGCACCTTGTGACATCTGTGTCCTCCCTGCAGCCTGAACCCCAATGGAACATAGCCGGATCTACGGGATGCTGGGTTGGGCTAGGCACCCCCAGATTTCAGTTGCGCCCCAGACAATTCCCCTCTCTCATGGATGCTGTGCCCAGGCAGGGCAGGGTTGCACACCGTCAATATCAGCTTTCAGACAGCACACTCCCACCACTCCATGAACGGAAGAGGAGAGAGGGTTCAGTCTGCTCAAACCTCATCCTGCTCCTATCTCTTTGTCTGCCCCGCCCACATCGCAATCCCTGTGTGTGCAGCCAGTGCTGTGTGCCTGAGAAAGGGACTTGTGGGCGGGAGATTGGAACTATAGCAGCTTGAGCTAGATCGTGGCTGCATGAATAATGACAGAGCCTGCAGAGTCCAGCCTATGATGAGCATTTCAGTGAACTCTCCACATCGCCCCCTTTTCCCCATCTGTCTCTCCCCTCCCCCCGTCTGTCCCCCCTTCTCCCCATGTGTCTCCCCCTCCCCCTATCTGCCCCCCCCTCCTCCCCTGTCTCTCTCCTTTTGCCCAATCTGCCCCCCTTCTCCCCTATCTGTCCCCCCCTTCTCCACATCTGTCTCCCCCACCAATCCCCCATCTGTTCCCCCTCTCCTCCCCTTCTCCCCCATCTGTCTCCCCCTTCTCCACATCTGTCTCCCCTATCTGCCCCCCCTTCTCCCCAATCTGCCCCCCTCAATGCCCCCTTTTCCCCATTTGTCTCCCCCTCCTTCTCCCCATCTGTCTCTCCCCTGTTTCCCCCATCTTCCCCCCTTCTCCCCCACATGCCCCCCCTTTCTCCCCATCTGTCTCCCCCTCTTCCCTCTCTTACCTGAACTCTGCTCTCTATAGGCAGCACACACCTGAACTCTGCTCTCTATAGGCAGCGCACACCTGAACTCTGCATTCTATAGGCAGCGCACACCTGAACTCTGCATTCTATAGGCAGCGCACACCTGAACTCTGCATTCTATAGGCAGCGCACACCTGAACTCTGCATTCTATAGGCAGCGCACACCTGAACTCTGCATTCTATAGGCAGCGCACACCTGAACTCTGCTCTCCATAGGCAGCGCACACCTGAGCTCTGCTCTCCATAGGCAGCGCACACCTGAGCTCTGCTCTTCATAGGCAGCGCACACGTGAACTCTGCTCTCCATAGGCAGCGCACACCTGAACTCTGCTCTCCATAGGCAGCGCACACCTGAACTCTGCTCTCCATAGGCAGCGCACACCTGAACTCTGCTCTCCATAGGCAGCGCACACCAGAACTCTGCTCTCCATAGGCAGCGCACACCTGAACTCTGCTCTCCATAGGCAGCGCACACCTGAACTCTGCTCTCCATAGGCAGCGCACACCTGAACTCTGCTCCCCATAGGCAGCGCACACCAGAACTCTGCACTCTATAGGCAGCGCACACCAGAATTCTGCATTCTATAGGTAGCACACACCTGAACTCTGCACGCTATAGGCATCACACTCCTGAATTCTGCACTCTATAGGAACTCTGCTCTCTATGCACAGCGCACGCCTTCTTTCTGCACTCTCGCAACACACATCTAAACTCTGTACTTTATATGCAGGGTACACCAGACCGCGGCACTCTATACGCAGCATACATCTGAACTCTGCACTCACATGTGTGTTTGAGCTTTGGGGTGCACACCCTAATGCAACAGGCTGCGCACGCCTATGTGATTGCAGGTGTCAGCGGATGAACATCCTCTGACACCCATAATCGTCCGCCTCCGCAAAGATCCGATTTTTCGGACGGAAGAAAATCCTATTTTTCGTCCGTCTGGCGGATCAGATGAACACGGACATACGATCCGTGTTCATCCGATCCCCCTTAGGGAAGAGCGGAGGAAAGACAGGGCGGTCCCTGCACAGTGTGCAGGGACCACCCTGTCAGCCGACGGCTCAGCGGGGATTTTACGGAGGATCCCCGCTGAGCTTTTACGGACACACGGAGCGGATCATTACTGATCCGCCCGTGTGAAAGGGCCCTAATGCTGCCATGTCTGGTGTCAGGAAAGCTCTATTTGTGGGGAAAAAAGGACACCAATTTGTTTGGGCATCACGTCGCACGAACGCGCAATTGTCAGTTAAAGCGACACAGTGCCGAATCGCAAAAAGTGGCCCGGTCTTTGACCACCAAAATGGTCCGGGGCTGAAAGTAATGCATGCACTATTTTTTAAAACGCACTGCAACCGGATCGCATGGTACAAAAGAAGCATGCGATCCAGTGTGGGAAAACGCAATGCGTTTGGGGTGTCGTTAACTCTCTAATGACACCCACTGGAGATCGTGTTTTGCATGCAGCCTGAATCGCACAGTGCATTTGTGCGTCATTCATGTGTGGGCATGGTGTTAACCGGCTCTCCAATTTTATACGTGTTTTTGGATGCGCTGAGCATGTGGGTTTTAGCGTGGTAAAAGCATGCAGATGTGAAGGGGCCCTACACGGGACAGTTGGGCACTATGAACACATATGGGAAGGTTTTCATGGACAGACCCCCTTTAAGAATTTTTTAGCTTTTCATCTGAAATATTTGTAACTCAGAGCACACTGTTATTATTTGAACGGATCTCCAGACGTGGCTCTGCGATGACCAGGATGAGCTCATATTTCCATTCATATAAAGGAAACGCTCCAATCCCCTCGTTGTGTTTCCTCCCAACATCGGACGGTCCACTAGCAGACTTCGGCTCTCTCCGTCGTTTCTCGGAGATCTTCGGTAATTTCCGGACGCGCCGTCCAATCCGATCCTTCCTTTCACAGCCGATTGGCGACCTGGCTTCTTTTTTTTTTTTTTTGTTCTCGTGAGGGACCACGCCCCCAGTGCGCGCATTGGAATGCGGCTCTTCTGTTGGTCGGAGCCGTTGCGTCCGCCCCGGGCTGAAGCGTAGCTCCTCCCCTATTGTGAGGATTCTCCACCTTCTGCCGCTCGAGAAGACACGGCACCGGAGACACGGGAGGTCGGTTTCGGAGCAGTTCGGTCACGCAGGCGCCTCAGGAAGGGGACGAGGGGCCGTGTTCGGGCGCTGGAAGGGTAATAAAGCTGCACGGGGGATATTTACAATTCAGCATCTTCCAGCCCGCTCCCTCCTCACCCATTAATCACGGTGTTCCAGTGCTGTGCCAGCAGGGCCGCCCCTCAGCAGCTTGGTGGGCACGGAGGTGTAAGGCCCTCTCTTCTCCTAGGCCCTAGGGCTGTGTACTGTACAGGGAGCCTGGAGGATGCTGCAGGGCTCAGCTTCACCCACACAGGGCTGCCTGCCAGTGTCTGCACCCTACAGATGCCCAGGGGTCTTCTTATCCTCTGCCATGCATTACTCTTCATATGAGGTGTGACTGGGCCCTTCCAATCACACAGGTCATTATTGAAGTGTTTGGAAGGCTCAAGGATTATTCTCTTCATGCATTCTATGCACCATACTTACCTGAGCCCCATCGCGATCCAGCAGTGTGCATGAGAGCCTCGTCTCTCCCTCCTCATTGGCTGAGGCAGCAGCAGTGACCGTACTGTCACAGCCAATGAGGAGGGAGTGGGGGCGGGTGTGAATGGACAGTGGGCAGGAACCTGGAGTGTCAGCGGGGGACCCAGAAGAAGCGTATCGGGGGGGCTGCTCTGTGCACAAGTATTGTATGTGTGACGTGTTTATTATAAAGAAAAACAAAAGTCTTTATCACTTTAATGGCTGGGAATAAATACCCTCGCACTACAAGGGTTAAATCAGAAGTCATGTCTTAAATGCGCCTTCACGTCTGTGCGTTGTAAAATGTGATACGCGGTTTTGAAAACGTGTGTTGCGTTTAAAATACAACACAATGCAGAATGTGTTTTACATGTGTCTGTCCTCCCTGGTCACCTGGGAAGAATGGATGTGACTCGGATAATGCACTTTAAAACAATAACGCAGTGCGTATTTGGTGGATTTCCATTGATTTTTAAGGAGGGTTCCTTTCCATTGATTAAGGATGAGCTCCGGCGTGTTCGCAGAGCCCGCCAGGAAGTCGGCACTGCGCAGCGCTAATTGCAGGCAGTGAGACATTGTCCCGATGCGTGGCTGCAGAGATTGGGAAATGTCTCACTGCCTGTGATTAGCGCTTCGCAGCGCCGACTTCCTGGCGGGCTCTGCACGTGGGCTCTGCCAACACGCCGGAGCTCATCCTTAATGATGATGGAAAGTCCATTTCCATTGATGAAAATATAAGGTGTGTTTTTGTTGCATTTTTTTTCACACAAAATACTGAACATGCAGCAAGCAGGACTTTAAGAGTGTAATGCATTATACAAAAACAGTTCTTCACATCTGTAAACTGTGTATGATTTAAAGAATTAGGGGAAGATCCACAGAGAGAGTACGCCGGCGTATAGTTAAACCTGCTATGTTAAGTATGGCAGTCGTCCGTGAATCGTGATGGACGTAATTTACGTCCACGTCAAAACAATGACGTCCTTGCGACGTCATTTAGCGCAATGCACGGTGGGAAATTTAGGGACGGCGCATGCGCAGTTCGGTGCGGGGACGGGCTTCATTTAAATGAAACACGCCCCCTACTCGCCGATTTGAATTAGGCGCCGTTACGCCGTGAGAGATAGACTACGCCGCCGTAACTTACGGCGCAAAATCTTTATGGATTCGAACCAAACTGAAGTAAGGTACAGCGGCGTATCTCAGATATGGTGCGCTGGGGCAGATCTTTGTGGATCTGCCCCTTAGTTACCCCAACCCTTCGTATTCCTGATATGTGTCTGCTGTACCATGTTACTTGTATGAGAAAGTCTCCTGTTCTCTTTTGTATTGCTTCCTTTATGTGAAATCCCTGGTGTTCCTGCTAGTTCCTCTGCTTTCCTATTTTTAAAAAAACTGACCACACTAAGCAGGAGAGCACATCCCGGTCAGTTTTCTTTACTGAGAACTCAACCCGTTCTCCAATGATTAGAATTCTGCTGACTTCTCTCCTCACCCCACTCAGTCTTTTTAAATGGGAAGATAAGATCACTGTACAGTATTGTTGCTTATGCTCCCCCTAGCTCTTAGGCTGGGTTCACAAGGAGTGGATCCATTGGACGGACTCTGCTAGCTCAATGGGGAATTGATCTGTTGACTCCCCCCCCCCCCCCCCCCCCGCTAAGCAGGCGGATGATAGGTCCGTCTCCGCTCACTGTGCAGGGGCGGACCTGTCAGAGCCTCGCTCTCCTCTATGGGAAGATCGGATGAAAACGGACAGCCTGAGTGTTTTTGTTTTCATCCGATCCGCTGGATGGATGGCGAACGTATCGCCATCCGTCTGTTTTGACTGGATCTTATCGGATTGGCAGGCGGGGGTGTCAGCGGACACATCTCCAATGGCGCCCGGCTGCCCATAGAAGTCAATAGGTGGCTTGCAAAGTTCCGCCTGAAAAATGGACAAGCGGGTTGATCATGTGAAAGGGGCCGTCTACAGCTGAGAACAGAGGAAATGTGATCACAAAAAATAGTGGAGAAAAAAAGGGATTTAAAATGTTTTTGTGTGTTTTTTTATTTTTTTATATAAAATATATATTTTATTTTTTTGCCTTTTCATTTCTTTTTTCAAACTGAATAGGTTGTTTTACAAGGCAATGGTTTACACATACTTTATGGGGGGGCTGGGAAGGGGCATTTTGGCACGGCACAGGTGTGAACATGCCCTAATTTGTTTCCCATAACTGTAAAGCTGGCTACACATTATACAATTTGTATTGTTCAATTTCCTGTAGATTTGCCTTCAACTATGTAGCGCAAGGGCCTGCCTGATTGAATACAATCTAAAGGGAGTGAGGTTTTACCTCATATTATATAGTTTTGGAAAATTGCATGTTTGGCCAGCTTTACATTCAAAGCATGCCATGAATGATACATTTCCAGTGTGCTTGTAGTTGAATTTCAGTCAAAAAATGAAGTCCTGCTAGATCACTTCAGTCTGGCCGCTTCATGGAGGTATCGCTATGTAAAACATGAAAAATAACTGTCTATACTGTTAAAAATCCAGTAATACTGTCTCGCCCTGCTCTGCACATGCTCAGTTGCTCTCCATTTTTAGGCACTGCCGAGTTTGTAGAGGCCGATCTGCTGTCAGCCATAAACAAAATTAAACCTTCCTATGCTTTACAGCCAAGGAAGCTGCTTCTGTTTGATCTGCAACAGCTATGACACCAGCCATTTGATGGTTTGGTTGAGGACACAAGTATTCCCGGCATGCTGGGAATGTTAATTTTTTTTTTTTAAAAACAGTTAAATTGATGAGTTTAGTTCTGCTTTATGATTTACTACTGTTTAGAGGCTGGCAGGCTCCAGCAAGAAGAAACGGGAGCAATACTGGAGGCAATTTACAGCACACACTCATTTTGGAAGCACAATTATTAATGTGGACTGTATGTTCCTTGCTAAACCACATAATTTTTTTAATCAAGTTGTCATGGGTAAAGTTTCTGCTTTAAAGTGTTACTAGAATAGTTCCTCCACCCCCCCCCCCCCTGCAGTGCCCACAGCTTATAAATCTTCAAGTGCTGATTGTTCAGGTAGGAGGAGATTTCCACTACAGCTGTGTCCTCATGCTGTTATGGGAGGCGGATCATCCATCAATCAAGATGTGACATCCCGCCCACTATGTTCTTTTTTTAGTTACTGTTCATGGAGTGGGGAGGGACTGGGCTGTCATTTAGGATCTGTATACATGCCCACATGTGTGATGTCAATATCATGTGACCTGAAAAAAATCAGCTCAACTGAGCATGTGCAGCTTTACTACTCTGTGTATTATCTGGCCTTGCCAAGAGAGACCCTGCAGGAGGGGGAGGATCTGTCCATACAGGATAAAACAGCCTTTTTACAAAATGCAGAGGACTAAACCTTTAAGTTCCACAGTGAGTATAACAAGCATGCTATTCTGCACATAGACAGATTTTACTGTTGTGGGTTTAGTAACACTAAGTAAACTTGCAGCCAAACTGTCAAACCATCAACTGGTTGGTGTCACATGGGCAGCACCATGGCAACTGCAGTTTAAACGGTATCTAAGATGTATGCTTCCTTGGCTGTAAAGGAAGGAGGGTTTATTTCTGGTTTAGGTCTAGGGGGGTGCACGGGTTATGGATTATGTGCTCCAGTGGGCTACTTCTGTCTGTCCAACCGGGTCACTGCAGCCTCCTCTCTAAACCGCCCCTAGTTGTACGCTTGCCTTCTTCATACATTGCAAGGTTAAATATGTCCATTCCTTCAGGCACAGAGCGCTCCATTGGAAGCCGTGGACTGTGATGGTTCACACTAAAGAGGGTTATTAGTGACGATCCCTCCTCAGTGTGTGTGTGTGTGTGTGTGTGTGTGTGTGTGTGTAGCTACACCCCTCTACAGGGTGACCACGCTGCAGGCATTCACTGTTGTCCAAACAGTGTTGTCAGCCTGTGGAAGGAAGAAGGCCATGGACTGCCTTTGCATTGTCCAAACAGTGTTGTCAGCCTGTGGAAGGAAGAAGGCCATGGACTGCCTTTGCATTGTCCAAACAGTGTTGTCAGCCTGTGGAAGGAAGAAGGCCATGGACTGCCTTTGCATTGTCCAAACAGTGTTGTCAGCCCGTGGAAGAAGGCCATGGACTGGCTTTTTCTTGAGTACTAGCAAGTGTACCTTTTTGTTAAACGGCTGAATATGAAAGGGCTTGTTGTAGCCATGGTGACGTGCTTTGGTACCCTCAGCGGGTTGCTTTTTGAAAAGGTAACTGATGCACTTTTATTTGCATCAGAAGTTTTGCCAGATAAATGCACAGCAGCATTTTTTTTTTTTTTTTAATCATGCCTGTAGTACACGAGAGAAAAGCAAAACTGGAAAGGACTATTGGAGCAACCTGCTTTATTGTTGTAGTAGGTGCACTGAAGGGAGAGATCTGGATTAGATGTTGCACTGACATGAAGATTGCTGAGAGGCAAGACTATGTGATGTCACATAATATTCAGTAGATGATTGTGATGTGTGTCTGCTATGTAGACCTGGATGTGAGATGTGCATGAGTTGCATAAAATTAGTCTTTTTTTTTCATTTGCAGGAAGCGCTGTAGAGTTTTCTGGGCAATTATTCTTCTGGATTCTGCTATAAATGCCTATTTGCCAAGTGTCTGGTTTTCAAAGTACACACTTGTTTTGGTGTCCCTGGAAATGCTCCTAGTGTATTTGAAACGGACAATTCCACTCTTACCATGGCTTCTTAAAGTGGAGTTTCACCCACATTTTTAACTCCTAACTAGGGTTGTCCCGATACCACTTTTTTAAGACCGAGTACAAGTACCGTTACTTTTTTTCAAGTACTCGCCGATACCGATACTTTTTTTTTAATGTCATGTGACGCACTGCAAGATGGCACTGATAGGTGGCTTGCACTGAAAGATGGCACTGATAGGTGCCATCCACTGAAAGATGGCACTGATAGGTGGCACGCACTGATATTACGCACTGAAAGATGGCACTGATGGGTGGCACGCACTGATGGCTTGCACTGAAAGATGGCACTGATAGATGGCACGCACTGAAAGATGGCACTGATAGATGGCACACACTGATGGCTGGCAGTGGTACTGATGGATGGGCACTGACGGATAGCTGGTTCTGATGGATGGGCACCAACAGATGGCTGGCACATATGGGCAGGCACTGAACTAAATTGCATGAAAGGAACTTAAACTTTTTTTTCTATGCTGCCCATCTTGCTACACCCTGCACTTGACCACATAAAAGCAGCAGCGGACATCTTGTTACACCTAGCCCACACTATATGGGATGGGTGTAACAAGATGTCCGCTGCTGGCTTAATGTGACAGAGTGCAGGGTGTACCAAGATGGAGGTCAGGACACTGACAGTACAGCGGCAACACGGAGCGTCACTTTAGTTGCCGAGTGTGACGGCTCTGGTCTGGTCACCAGTGGATGATGGCTGCGGCTGTCCCCTTCCCCCGCCAGCTTACCTGCTAGCTCGCTCTGCCGGCGGACTCCGCCCACGGACTTCCTGCTGCTCGCCACCTCTTCCCTCCCCTTACAGGTATCGGATTAGGCATCGGCAGCATTTGCGCGAGTACAAGTACTCGCACAAATGCTCGGTATCGGGGTAAACCCTACTCCTAACCATGCAGCATTAATGTGCATCCTTAAAATGAATTGATTTTTTTTTTTTTTTTAATGTTAACTTACCTATATCTATTTTCACTTCCTCTTCTAGGGGGGCCGTGGCTGTAGATGTAACTTCTGGTTTTGCATTGGATCCTGGGAGATCTTGGTTAGCTTGGCATGACGTCTATGAAAATTCTTGGCCTGCTTGGCATTGCACGGCTCCAGTAACATTTAGTATTGGCGTTTATGGAAAATCTTGGTCAGCTTGGCATGGCTGTGCCAAGCTGACCAAAATAGCACCGCACTGGGCATGCTGGGTAGCCAGCATGCATGGAATCCAGGAAGGACACTGTGGCTGGAGATGGCCGCACTGTGCAGGAACTTCACAAATTAAGAAAATTATGCTGCACAAATAGAAAACTGGGCATGGTTTACACAGGGCTGTGGAGTCGGAGTCGGAGTCGGGGGAAATTTTGGGTACCTGGAGTCGGAGTCGGCAAACAATGCACCGACTCCGACTCCTACTAAATTTAGATTGGAATTAAAAAAAAAATTCCAACAGGAGTTTTATAAAGCACTAAAATAAGTTGAAAAGTATGATCGCTCATCAAAACTTACTGTTGAAGAAGCCATCCTTGTTTATCCAGAGATCGTCAGTGATGTGGCCAGAATAGTTACTGCAATGCCACCCACCCAAGTCAGTGTCGAAAGATTATTTTCAGCCCTAAAAATAATAAAGTCTGACTTAAGAGCCTCTATGAAAGAGGATCTGGCAGAGGCAATTCTCTTCCTTAGAACTCTACATTGAATTGATTTGCATTTGCTAAGCCTAGAACTACATTTCAAGATTAATATAAACCATTTCTAGGTTTTACAGATTTTGGTTTTGGTTCATTATAGATAAGCTTTGTTTTTGTTCTAAAACAACCAAATAATGTGGTTTGTATTTTTGAACTGGTAAAGATCCTGTTCCTGATGTTTATGCCTGCTGCTACTATCCAGCCACTTGATTGATTAATATTTTTTTTTTATAAAACTTTGTTTTCATTGTGTTTGTCTTTTGCTTAAACTGTGCAATACAGTAGACTGTTGGCTTCCCAGCCAGTAGTCCTGTGGTAGGCAGGGCCATCTTTTCCATTGGGCACGCTGGGAAGTTGCCCGGAGGCCCCGCTTGCCTGGGGGGCCCCACCGGCTGCCCAGCAACCCCAGTAAAAAATTATGGAGAGTGACGGGTTAGAACTGCCCATGCCCAGTTCGCGGAAATCACAGAGAAGATCCGGTCCTCCACGAGTGCGGGGGGGTTGCTGATGTAAGGGGGGAGTGAATGCAAAAATGTAAGGGGGCACTGATATAAAGGTTCCCCCTCCTATATTAGTGACTCCCCTTACCTCAGTGTAAGGAAGGTGGTCTCTGGTCACCAGAGTACCCCCCACATCAGAGTCTGCAGGATTCCCCCTTACAATGCAAGGGGGAACTCAGTCTGCGGACCCTGATGTAAGTGGGAAAGAGAAAGCAGTGGACTCTGATATAAGGTTGTCTCTGGTCACCATAGCACCTCTCCACATCAGAGTTCCCCCCTTAGATCATGATCTGCAGCGTTCCCCTTTACATAAGAGTTCCCTTTCACTGTAAGGGGGAATCCTGCAGACTCTGATGTAAGAGGAAACTCTGTGCTGGCTGGGTTATAGTAACCTGACCTTTATGTCAATGAAGACTTTTTTTTTTTACTTTTGTTTAACTTAAACACATTTCTAATAGCACTAGCTATATGTTTATAGTTTAAATACTGACATTTGCATTGTTGGGCACTGAAAACTGTAATTTTAGGTACTTTTTTTGCAGTGGCAGTAAAAAATGTGGTTCTGCCAGTAAATGTTATGATTTTTGTCAGTAAATTCTAGTGTGTGATTGTGTAGACAGGGCCCCAGTGCACTGTATTGCCCGGGGGCCTATAATGCTCTTAAGATGACACTGGTGGTAGCTTGCGTTTCTTTCCCTCAAGGAATGTATAAAATACATTCGCATATTAATACAGAGGAGTCGGAGTCGAGGAGTCGGAGTCGGAAGTACATAAAACTGAGGAGTCGGAGTCGGAACATTTATCTACCGACTCCACAGCCCTGGGTTTACAGCAGGGCTCGACAAATCCCGGTCGCCATGGCGACTAGAAATAGTGTCCTGGCGACTTGGCTTGGAAGGTGGGCTGACGCCATCTGGTGGTGAGCCGTTGGTATTACAAGTTATTACCACCAGATGTGAGCTGGCGCCATCTGGTGGTGGCCGTTGGTATTACAAGTTAAGCATTACAAGTTAAACAGCAATTCTAATGTAATTTTTCACTATTTTTCAATGCCATCTTCTTCGCTCTAATTAGAACCCCCAAACATTTTATATATAATTTTGTACGCAGAAATAAGTTATTATCAGCGCAACACACCTATTTTCTCACTATTATTGGTTTTGTACACCCTTTTTGTGTCTGCAGCGGTATTATTTAGTTTTTTATTTCTATTTTTTCTTTGATTAATTAGTATTAGTAGCGCTGTAGTACCATATTCATTTATATATATATATATATATATATATATATATATATATATATATTTATCCTAACACCCTAGAGAATAAAATGGCATTCGTTGCAATACTTTCTGTCACGCCGTATTTGCGCAGCGGTCTTACAAGCGTACTTTTTTTGGGAAAAAAATACACTTTTTTAAATTAAAAAATAAGACGATAGTAAAGTTATCCCCATTTTTTTTTTTAATACTATGAAAGATAATGTTACGCCGAGTAAATTCATACCCAATATGTCACGCTTTAAAATTGCGTCCGCTCGTGGAATGCCGACAAACTTTTACCCTTTTAAAATCTTCATAGGCGACGTTTAAAAAAAATATACAGGTTGCATGTTTTGAGTTACAGAGGAGGTCTAGGGCTAGAATTAGGTCCCTAGAATAAGGTCCCTTATCTCACACACTCATACTAGGTCCAGTTTAGGCAGGAGTCATTTAACCTTTTGGAGCACCTGGAGGAATCGCAGGCACAGGAAAGACGCGCAAACTTCTGACTGCATTGAACCAATATTATTATATTATATAGCCCTCAGATATGGGCTTTTGGAACTAGAGTCTCCTTAAAGCGGTGGTTCCCCTAAAAATAAAATGTTGACATCGCATTTAGCAAATAAATTACAGTTAGAATCGGCTTGTTTTATTTAAAAAATACCTCCGTACGTATCGTTTCCATTATTCGGTCCCACCGCCACTTCCGGGTACGATGCAGGCGGTGGGCGTTCCTAATTGATTGACAGGCATCCGAACGACGCATCCATCGCGTCACGAGATGCCGAAAAAAGCCAAACGTCGGTGCGGCTCTATACGGCGCATGCGCACCGACGTTCGGCTTTTTTCGGCATCTCGTGACGCGATGGATGCGTCGTTCGGATGCCTGTCAATCAATTAGGAACGCCCACCGCCTGCATCGTACCCGGAAGTGGTGGTGGGACCGAATAATGGAAACGATACGTACGGAGGTATTTTTTAAATAAAACAAGCCGATTCTAACTGTAATTTATTTGCTAAATGCGATGTCAACATTTTATTTTTAGGGGAACCACCGCTTTAAATGGGAACGCTAGCATTGACTTCTGTCCCCTTTTACCCAAATGAAATGTTTATCATTCCCCCCCACACACAAATAGAGCTTTCTAATGGTGGTATTTGATCACCTCTGCGCAAATGACTGGCAGGGAAGGGGTTAACACTAGGGGCGATCGAGGGGTTAATGTGTTCCCTAGGGAGTAATTATTACTGTGGGGGGGGGAGGGGACTGACTGGGGGAGGTGACCGTTGGTTGTCCCTATGTACAAGGAACACCCCATCGGCCGCCTCTCCCTGACAGGACCTGGATCTATGTGTTTACACACACATATCCACGGTCCTGCTCAGTTACTGGGCAATCGCGGGTGCCCGGCAGCCATCGCAGCCGCCGGGTACACGCATCGGGTCCCCGGTGCACGCCCCCTTTTGACTTGTGAAGGCGCACCGTCATCTGCCCAGAACGAGTCTTCCTCCCGCTGTCATTTGGCGGGGGACAGGAGGTTAAACTATGGAAAAGGTTCTTTACAGTTAGAGCAGTAAGAATGTGGAACTCGCTTCCACAGTTGGTGGTGTCAGCAGAAACTGTAGATAAAGTAAAAAAAATTAGGTGTGTGCTTTTTAAGCAAACTCAATGTACAGGGATATGGGAAATGGTAGTGACATATGCAGTTTAGATACACCAATGTATGGCATTTTAAGTGTGACTGGATGTATATTAAAATTTCAGACACGGTGCAAGTACTCTCTCTCTATATATCTATAATCTAGTAACGGCGTGCGTTTTCCCATGCAAGTGTTGATGGTGAGTTTGATCTTTAAATGACCCATTTATGTACCAGCCTGTAATACTCCTTCCTTTCCAGGCTATATGTTTTCCTTTCTAGTGCTGTCAGTTATAATTCTGCAGCTCCGTCTCCCCTGTGTCAGTGAGCGACGGGGAGGGGGTTGGGGGAGGAATGCCGACAACCGCTGGACCAGTGTTAATTTTGACGTCAAATTTCAATTTGGTTCTAGTCTTTTGACTAAAATGCCACTGTAGTTTTGGTTGTATTTTTACATAGTTACATAGTTAGTCAGGTTGAAAAAACACAAGTCCATCCAGTTCAACCACAAAAAATAAAAAAACAAAATAAAAAACACAGTAAAATCCCATACACCCAACTCCATACCCACAGTTGATCCAGAGGAAGGCAAAAAACCCCAGCAGAGCATGATCCAATTTGCTACAGCAGGGGAAAAAATTCCTTCCTGATCCCCCGAGAGGCAATCGGATTTACCCTGGGTCAACTTTACCTACAAATCTTAGTACTCAGTTATATTCTGTACGTTTAGGAAAGAATCCAGGCCTTTCTTAAAGCAATCTACTGAGCTGGCCAGAACCACGTCTGGAGGGAGTCTGTTCCACATTTTCACAGCTCTTACTGTGAAAAAACCTTTCCGTATTTGGAGGTGAAATCTCTTTTCCTCTAGACGTAAAGAGTGCCCCCTTGTCCTCAGTGTTGACCGTAAAGTGATTAACTCAACACCAATTTCACTGTTTGGTCATTTTGGTCATCTGAATTTTATTTTTGCTTAGTTTTAGTTGCTGAAAACATGCAGCTGATGAAAACTGTGACAAAAATGTTTTTGTCTACGGAATTAACACTGCGCTGGGCTATGGGAACCAATAGGTGATGTCACTGCGCCCAGAATTCCCAGCCATTGTCGAGTGCTCCCTGACAGAACTGCAGGAGCCTGGCATTGCACCCGCAATCCACTGATGTCAGCTAAGGCTATGTGAACAGATTATTACAAATCATAAGACGGGAGTAGATTTAGGCTAGTCATAAGCGCATTGATTTCTCTCATTCAGTACGAACCCCAAATATGGGTGTAACATGATGTAAAAGGTGGAGTTAGCCTTTATTGCATTCCGAATAAAATCCCCAATACTTACCTCTCCAGTCTGGAGTCCCTGGCAGGCTGCGACCATCCTCATTGGCATGTACAGGAGTTCAGTCATCCCAGCACACACAATCTGTGCCGAAATGTAAACTGAGCTGTGCTTGTGCAACTTGGTGTACATTCTTAAGAAGGCTGTGAGCGGGCAGGTTGGTTTATTTTATTACAGAAAAGACGTGGCGTGATTCCTCTGCAATACAAATTCAGCCTACTTGCAGTCTTTAAAAAGGCGACTTTAGTTCCGCTTTAAGCAGGGAATTGGAGTGATTACAAACCCAGTGTTTCCTTTTTCCAGTGGTTAATTTACGCTTTCAAATTTTTAAATAAAGAAATAAAAAAAAAAATGTAAGTCACTCAGGGCCAGTTCACACCACATGCAGTCCAGTGCGTTTTTTTTATGCATCAAAAATGCATGGAAAGTAGGGTAGGTCATTTGCAATGGCATAGTTCACACCACTGTGGTCAGTTCTAGAAAAAAAAGTAGAACATGCTGCCTTTTTCGTGCACTGGAACGCATTAAAATGCATTAAAAACAAGTATAGTGCGGGGACAAATCTGGAAACTCATAAAAAAACACGTTAAAAACGCATCTGAAACGAATCTGGAGTGGGTTTTTTGTGGTGTAAACCGGCCCTCAATGTGGAATTCTTGTCTTGCACCAACTATACTTAGTGGTTGTAGTGAAGTGGTTGTAAACTCCATTCAATAAATCTGACCTTAGCACATATATCTGTGGTGTTTACTTATCTCTCTCCAAAGCTCTAAGTGCTGTGTCTTTCTGCTGCTTGGTTTCCCTGTTATCGGCAGAGTCACTTCTGACAAATTCTCTGACACAGGAGATAAAAGCAGCTGGAAATTTGTGTTGGGGAAGCAACTTAGAGATAGATGAACAGAAGAGAGCTTGTCTATTAAGACTGCAGCTTTTCGTTCCTCTTCTGGGGGGAGGGGGGGTGCCTTTCTTCCAATCCCCTCTCACACAGTGTATGCCCAGACTCCCCACCCACTGCTGAAACGGGAAGAAAGATTTGTAACATGATGTGCACATTCTAAAGAATATACAAAGATGAAGACAGCAGATATACATGTAAAACTTATGTAGGGAGATTTGTTTCATCTCTGTGTATGATCTGAGGCTGTTCACTTCACTGGGTATATGTGAGGGTTTAAACCCACATTATCCTATGTTAAAAAGGAAAATTGTGTACACTTTTTTTACCATTTTTTTTATTGGTTCAAGATTGTACGTTTTAACGAGCCGGGCCCTTTGATCCTTCCTGTATTCTATTGTAACTGTACTGTCTTCCCTAATGTTGTAAAGCGTTGCGCAAACTGTTGGCGCTATATAAATCCTGTATAATAATAATAATAATAATAATAATTATTATTATTATTATTATTATTATACTACAGGATTTATAAAGCGCCAACTGTTTGCACAGCGCTTTACAATTTAAAGGGGGGAATACAACTGCAACACTGTTCAATACAGAAGGAATTGGCGGGCCCTGCTCATGAAGTTTACAATCTAAAGGGAGAGGGAGGTGGTACAAAAGGTAATAGCTGCAGGGGATGATGTCATGGGGGGACAGGGTTGGGTAGGGAGTTCCAGAGGTTGGGAGAGGTTCTGAACAAATCCTAGAGGCAAGCATGGGAGGAGGAAACAAGGGAATTGAAGAGCAAAATGTCTTTAGAGGAGCATAGCGATATGGGCGATATGTGCAAATTGGTTGGGGTGCCGTGTTGTGGATGGGTTTGTACATTGTGGTTAGTAATTTGAATTGCATGTCTGGCTAGTGGAATCCAGTGAGGGGGCACGGAGTTGCAGATTCTGAGAACTGGAGGAAGTGCCAATGAACTACAAGTGCTGTGATCACTACATTCATTGGGAAGTCTGTCTGCCATGGTGGAAGGTTGGACTTGTAGTTTATTCATACACAGAGATTTTGCTTTGTAAGATGGAGCCATACACGGCTGCCCCCATTTCAGATCGGATAGTGTCTGTAGAGTGGAAGAACCTCCACACCCGGTTGTGGGGATTATTGGGTTGGCTGAGGAACTTTTACCATCAGCTGTAAATTCTCTCGCTTCCCGTTCACGTAGACAGATTGCTTTTTATTTCCACAGAGTGATGTCATAGCTGTCTGCTGGACATTGGAAATATAAGTAAATATTTCCCGACATGGGAAAACCCATAAGTCAGTTTACAGATTGGGCTATTTTCGGATCTCATGCAAATAAAAATTTGGTTTCTGCCGCCTTATAAAGACAGAAAGCCTCATACTAATATTTCTGTTGATAGTGTAAATATTTAGGAAGGTAAGCTTTAGAATCGTTGTTCTCGCTTTTAATGAGCGGTCTAGATAATACAGTGGTGTTAAAGTGTTTTGGAAAGAAGCTGAACCTAATATATGCCGCAGTCTGTATGTGACCATAAAGCACATTTGGTTTAGCCTTTACACTGAGGCGCTTTTCAGGTGTTTCAGGGCTGAAAATGGCGTCTGTAAAGCGCCTCCCATGCCTCTCCGGTGTGAAGGCCTGAGTGCTTTCACACTGGGGTTGTGTGCTTGCAGGATGGGGGAAAATCCTGCAAACAGTATCTTTGGGGCAGTTTGGGAGCGGTGTATACACCACTCCCAAAACACCCAGCCCATTGAAATGAATGGACCGTGCTGCTGAAGGTCCTGCAAAGCGCTTTGGCAGTGCCCCAACATGGGCACTTTTAACCCTTTCAGCTGCAAACGGGGGTAAAACTGCCCCGCTAGCAGCAGCAAAGCACTGGTAAAACTAGCGGCGTTTTACCGCTAATGGACCTCCGCCACAGTGTGAAAGTACCCTAAGGGTAGACCAAATTTTCTTCATGTTTGGCAGTTTTTGCTGGTTATACTGTATCTGACTCCAGAGCAATACTGAATCTAAAAAGTGCATTTATAAACGCTGTGCCTTTCTTGTGCTGCTCTTTTAACCAGGCTGGATTTGATTTAAATCGCTAGTAAAAAGACTTGATTTAAATCATAATTTTTAAAGAGCAACTATCATCTCTGTCCTGCAGTGGCTCCTCCTCTGACCCGCTGTTGACTCTACGACAGTCTCATTCACTTTAATGGGATGGCTGGTGATGTGGCAGTGACACAACAAGGTGAGAGACCCTAACAGGCGCTGCCATAATGGATCTGAAATGACAGGTGCTCTTTAAATGTAAGGTCTTCTTCTTGCTGGTAGTTAGAATCTTTAATATTTGCAACCTAAATGAAGGTTTCCTAATCTGATCGGAGATCGCCACTGATCTGGGCACAGGCAGGCTGCAAATGATGGGCATTAGTGAAGCTGCTGGGCACAGGCAGGCTGCAAATGATGGGCATTAGTGAAGCTGCTGGGCACAGGCAGGCTGCATTTGATGGACACTGGTTGGCCTAGTGTATTCTTCATGTTCATGGGATGGCATGCTTTAAAAGCTTCCGACAACAAATGTGTGGTGTTGGATTATCCAATCGTGTGTACACAAGTCCTTAGGAAAAAAATCCAACATGCAAACACGCATGCTCAGAAGCAATGCTAACCATGAAACAACATTAGCAATAGTTGCCCAAAGGGTGGCGCTAAAGAACCATAGTTTTGTGTTTGTTGGCCGACAATTCTTTGCCGTTTTGTATGCAACACAAGTCCCTGGCCAACGCCCTTCGGACAAAAGTCCTACACCAGGCTTTCCATTTGAAAATGTGCTTCTGGAATTTCTGCGGTGATCAAGGAAGAGTTATACTGTTAACAACAAAACCTGGGGAATGCCCAGGGAAAAACCAAGCCTCCTTACCGACCAGCCTGCAGAACAACCATATTAACATGTCTTAACGGTATGCGTTAAAAACAGGGGTTTTGTCCGCACGCATTTGCAAATGCATGCGTGAGCCACAGAGCCCGCGCCAAGGCACCCTGTAATCTGTGGTCCCAACACTAAACAACGAGCGTCCCCACAGTGGAGGCACATGCATTCTAATGGATAGATAGGGGTAGGTGGACTGAAGGGGAGCCACCCATCCTTAAAGGTACAGGAGTACACCAAACACCCAGCATATAGCACAATGGCTGCAAAGAGTTATACTGTGCCTAAAATATGCACAGCATTGGCTACTAGCTGAAATGAAAGGAATGCCAGGTTATTACTCTATTTGCAGTGACAAGTAATGGGGAGATGAAGCCATACACATGCTGCATCCCATGAACTTGGGTACACTTTGAACCCTGAAAAACCTGATGTGCAAATATCCAATTTTAATCAAGGGGATCATTTTCCTGGTCATTGCAGAATTTGCATTTGTTGCAGTCCCAAAATGTGCCAATTTTATTGTGGCTTCGGTTTATTATTGCAATTGTTTTATAAATTAATTTGATTAGCTATTGAGATGGGTTTAGCTGTGAAGAGTGGGAGATTTTTCTTCGGGAAGATAAACTTATAAAAGTTCAGTAAACGGACGCTGTCAAATTTTTCTTTGACTACATGTGTTCGCTAAAGCCTAAAACACACTAGCGTTTTTCTGTTTTTTTTTTTTTTTTTTTTTTCAACCCAGTGGGCTGAATGAAGAAAAACCTAAAGAGCTCAGAAGAAGATCCTGTTCTAACAACCAATGTTAGAACACAATAGCTTAGCGGGGGAGATGACGGTCTCTTTCCTCATTGGAAAGATTGATGGCAGTGGGAGCGATTGGCTCAATTAAATCCGGGCACACGGGGGCGGGGCCAATCCTGCTGTCTGTGTCAATGGACACAGCAGCAAGACTCGGGAGCGAGCATGCATGGGAGCTCCCAGGGAAAGGTGGCTTCCCCTGGGGTACCCGAGGAAGAGCAGAGGCCTGGAACACTGGTGGGGGACACCAGAAGAGGAGGATCGGGGCTGCTCTGTGCTAAACGATTGCACAGAGCAGGTAAGTATAGGCATGTTTTTTTTTTTTTTTTTCTTTTTCTCTAAATGCAAACACAACGTTTTTTTACATCCACTTGTCAACTGTAGCCAAGCGGTCGTTTAGTTCTGCTGCGGGTGTCATGCTCTGTGATCGTAGTGTCCTCCGGACACTGCTGATTACAGATTGATGTAAAGAGGCTGTGTCCAATCACGGCTGATTACGAAGGTAAACAGATGCCGATTACAGCACTCCTTTCCAGCATGAAAAGAGAGCTGATGACCGCCTTCTCTGATTATCAGTGCAGTCCCAATCTTTGCCTACCAGTGCTGCCTTATCAGCACACATCAATGAAAGGGGAAAATGACCTGTTTGCAATATTTTATAACAAACTATGAAAGTTTACATTTTTGGTCCTTCTTCTTCCCCCCCCCCCTTTATTTCTTTGCTAAAAAAAAAAAAAAAACTCACTGGTGATTAAATGGCACCAAAAGACCGCTCTATTTGTGTGAATTTTTTTTTTTTTTATAAAAATGTTGTTGGCTACAGTGTTGCATGACTGCGTAGTTGTCATTCAAAGTGCAACAGCGCTGAGAGGTGAGGGGGAAGGGGGTAAAAGTGCGCATTAGGCAAGTGATTAAGATATATAAATATAATTCTTGTGTTTGTAAGACCCGGTTCACACAAGGATGAACTGCCAGGTGACTTGGCCGCCTGACAAGTCGCGCTCCATTCTGTACAATGGAACCGTTTTAATGGGAGCGATTCAAGACACTCCGACTTAGAAAGGTTCCTGTACTACTTTTGGGGCGACCTCAGAGTGGCTTGCATTGACTTCTATACAGAAGTAGTTTTTGTAAGCCGCGCTGTACAGGGTGACTTTGAAGCCGCCTCTGTGTGAACTGGCACTAAAGGTGGTGTGATGTAACAATTTTACTGTTTGTTACATATAATAAAAATTGTTCTATTTTCTTTTGTTACGATGTACCTCTAAATAAATCCCATGGGCACCTGAACTGTTTTTTGTTTAAAACGGAGGTCCACCCTAAAAAAAAAAAAAAAAAAAAAATTCCCAAAGGCTCCAAAAAAAATGTTGAAAAAAAAAATATTTATATATAATTTACCAGAAATGGATGTTGCTAGGCAGATCGTCCTAATCTGGCACGTCCTTGTCCACGGTGATCTCCTCTCTTCTCCTCCTTGCGTTGCCTCGCTGTCTTCTGGGAACGGTGTGTTTAATTACTTAAAACCACTACAGGTTCACTTATAACAGGTGCAGCTTTACAAGTATTTAATAGGAATGAATGTCCGGTGGACTTAAAGCGGTTGTAAACCGCATAAACATTTTTTTTTTTCAAACCTGCAAGGCAAAAGGCATAATCGGCTAGTATGCACCGCATACTAGCTGATTATGAAATTCTTACCTCGGATCGAGGTGAAGAACACTTACCTGGTCCACGCCGAGCGAGATGTCATCTTGCTCCGGCGTGTCTTCCGGGTATCGCCGCTCC
Organism: Rana temporaria; assembly: GCF_905171775.1. Lineage (NCBI taxonomy): Eukaryota > Metazoa > Chordata > Amphibia > Anura > Ranidae > Rana > Rana temporaria. The sequence continues at coordinate 135,611,698 of NC_053490.1, read as the reverse complement.
AGCGCTGTGATTGGCTGGAGCGGCGATGACGTCACTCCCGCGCGGGAGATTTAAAATCGGCAAGGGTTGGTGGCTGCCGGTCCTTTCGGCGTGGATTACCTCCTGCGCCGCTGCAATCAGCGGTGCATTGCGAGGGGAATATCTCCTAAACCGTACAGGTTTAGGAGATATTCTTAATACCTACAGGTAAGCCTTATTATAGGCTTACCTGTAGGTAAAAGTCAAAAAGTGTGTTTACAACCACTTTAATGCAATACTGGCTTAAAAAATGGTTGCTTCTAAAGGCGTTTTGTTTTGCCTGTAGAAGCAGCTCAATGTTATCCTGTGTCCATGTACATAGGACGATTTAGAGGCAGGAAAAAAAAAACTTTTGTGTTTTTGGTGTGAGCTTACTGGCAGGTAAATGTTAAACGCTTTGTAAGAGGTATTTTTATTTTTTATTCCAAGGGAACTGGCAAACAAAAATTTTATATATTTATACATTTTTTTTTTTTTTAATACAAGCCCTGTATGCAGTGAGCAAACCGACATCAATGGAATTGGCGCAAAATTGAACCTTGCCCAGAATTCCCTTTGGCCACAATCACAATAGTGAGTAAGTAAATGTGACGCAGAGCGTAGCGTATTTGGTGGTCACATCTTTAGATGGTTGTAGCTAACAAAACTATATCCTGCTTGCCTTAAATCTTTTGTTCCATAACGAAATCGTAAGGCGAGAAAAGTCAGCCTCTGCGTCATTCTAATACTTTGTGTGACCTTAGGTAAATCCTTTCATTTCCCTGTAACTATTTATCTACCTGTTTTTTAAATTGTATTAAAATTCTTCCCTCCCTCCCTTAACTGTGCTGAGAAGTGCCACGCAGACAAGAGCTGTGGAAATGAGCTGCCAAGATTTGGAGCAATAAACCCCTTTGGAATTGAGCATTGCCATTTAACTTTACATGCTTAAGCACTGTCATCATTGCTAAGCTTTTCCAGTGCAATTAGTATTCATAGTCTGCTGTCAGTTGCAGATGTGTTTTTTTTTTTTTTTTTTTTACTCCTATTTATAAAAGCTTTCTGGCATTCCAGAAGATAGTAGGTTAATAAAAGTTACTATTGAACTTCTTCTTCTACCCTTTGGGATTATGTTCAGGTAGACTGGCTATTCCTAGACAAGCCTTCTTTGTGCAGCTGGGCAGTCAGTGACTGGTTTCAGCTTTCCTGTGCAGTCAGACAGGATCAGTGTGTTCTCAGTCATGGTGACTGGGTATGGAGTTTAGGCTGGAGGGAGCAGAAGGCAAAATACTCTCTCTCCCCGTTCTAGAATTTGCATTTGTTGCAGGCCCTAAATGTGTCAATTTAAAAATGTTTATTGTGGTTTCAGTTTCAAACGAAAAGTCATGTCTCGAATGGGACGTTCCAACTTTCTGCCTCCTCCTGTGCCCCCCCCCCCATCCTTCAACTTTTGGACAATTTGTTTTTGGTGGAGCGGGTACCAGGTTTTTATATTGCCAGGATTGCCTAGGCCAGTGATGGTGAACCTTGGCACCCCAGATGTTTTGGAACTACATTTCCCATGATGCTCATGCATTTAGCAGTGTAGTTGAGCATCATGGAAAATGTAGTTCCAAAACATCTGGGGTGGCAAGGTTCACTATAACTGGCCTTGGTGGTCAAAGTGGAAGTTAGGCCCTTTCTCCATGCAGCCTCTTGTGACACAACACAAGTCCCAGGAGGCTGCAGAACCATTTGCTCATCTATGTGCAGTGCACAGCTGACTTCCCACAGTTAGCATGGTGATGCCAGGGACACGAAGGGGTGAAGTCCTGGCCCAGCTGAGGACAGTGCTGGATCCCTGGACAAGCAAGTGTTCTTTTAATAAGTCAGTAGTGACAGTATTTGAAGCTGACAACTTGTTTTTTTTTTTGGTGGGGGACTGATGAACCTTTTTTAATTTTGCATTGGTTTTATAAATTAATTGTAGTATTTATTGTAATGGTTTCAGCTTTTTTTAAATGGCCAAATGTTGCTTCCAATATTGTATATTCTGTTTGTGAAGATCATTATCACAGCATCTTATCTTCCTCTATCCAAGGGTTAAGGGTGCCTTCTTACAAGTCCAATGCTGCATCTGTCCCCCCCCCCCCCCCCCCGCCGGCTCTATCGATGAGAACCAAGCAGTCTAGCACAGCCGATCGCTTAGTTTCTGGGGTTTCCTGAGCAGAGAGCTGGTGACTCTAAGTTTGGAGCCACTGTACTAACAATCCGACAGTACTGTGAATTCCCTTGCTGAGCTATTGTGTTCTGACAGGGGGATGGCTTCCCCGCCAAAACACCCTAGTCAGCCAATGGCAGAGAGCGCTGATCGGGAGTCTGTCAGCTGCTGGTTTTCCAGCATGCTCATCCGACAGAGCATGCTGGAACCAGCTGATTGGGGGGTGCGCAGAGCATAGAGCTGATGACTTGGCTTGGAGTCACCAGCTCTCTGCTCAGGGAACCCAGAGAACTAAGTGATCGGCTGTGTTGGACTGCTTGGTTCTCAGTGTTAGAGACCCAGCGGGGGACAGATGCAGCGGACCTTTAAGAATGCATCCTTAGCCCTTGGATAGAGGAAGATAAGATGAGAAAATGCATCCCTGTGCCGGCAGTCTCATTCATGTCTATTGGCTGCATGGGGATCAGATGTAATCTCCCATTTCGAACGAAACCTTAACACCCCTTTCACATATGCTAAGCAGGTAAATGCAGGGCAGACACAGCCTGTCTGCAGTGACAGGGGCCCAGGTACTATATATCCCATGGTACCATGCTGCCTGCAAGCAAAAAATCCTGTACAGACTTTTTAAAAAGTAAAGTTGTGGGGATCTTCACAAAGTAAGTTTACAGACTTTAAGATTGTGCAAATTGATCGCCACCACGCACTGCCTGTGCGGTCTCCGGTCTGCCAATTCTCAATGTACACTGGCACGAGTATCGGCAGCTGAATAGAGGATTAGGATTTCTCCTCCCTCCAGCCTGCAGGTGGCACTAGAGAGCGCCGCTGTGCAGTGAGGACAGGCTGGCTGTGACCTGAGGGGAGCAGAGTGTGGAGATCTCCGGAGGAGAACCAACCATGTCTTCCCGATCCAAGTAAGGATGGTGATGGCGGACTTGTTTTCTCTGCTCAGCCTCTGGACACGTGGCTTACAAGGAGGACGTCTGCTTCTCGGATCATCTAATGTGGATGAAAGGTAGCTGAGAAAGTGAAACATTCTTTAGGATGTGCTCCATTATCCGCCACAAAATGACGACCCTGACGCCGGCATACCATGCTAAGAGCTACAGCCCGAGTGATTTTGTGCCCAAAGGACAGAATACAACTGGTTGGTTATTGAACCCACTAGTATCTTCACCAAAAGGTGAAATGTCATTTTTAAACACTAACCTTTCAGCTGAATAAGATCTTAAAATGCACCATTTTATATGAACCATCTATGATATTAAATAGTGAAATGTTTAAAAAAAAAAGATTGTGCAAATTAATAGGCTAGATATAACTTTTGGGGGAAGGGAATGATTTTTTTTTAAAGGGGTGGTTCACCCTAAAAACGACTTTTTTTATCACAATGGCCCCCCACATTACAATACGATTAAGGCCATTATTATTTTTTTGAAGCTGTACATACCTTTGTACAGCATATTCACCAGTTGCGAGTCCCGCGGGAGTGGGCGTTCCTCACAACGGGTGAATATGCTGTAGAAAGGTATGTACAGCTTCAAAAAAATAATAATAGCCTTAATCGTATTGTAATGTGGGGGGCCATTGTAATAAAAAAAAAGTAGTTTTTAGGGTGAACCACCCCTTTAATGTTTACCATAGATGCCCTTTAACCACTTCCCGCCCGGTCAATAGTAAATTGACGTCCGGAAAAGTGGTTGTGTTATCTGTCTATTGACATCCAGCAGGATAGATTGTAAGCTCTAACGAGCAGGGCCCTCTGATCCCTCCTGTATTGATTTGTATTGTGACTGTACTGTCTTCCCTGATGTAAAGCATTGTACAAACTGTTGGCGCTATATAAATCCTGTATAATAATAACACAGCGCGCGATCGTGGGGGTGTGCAGCGTGGCGATCTGTGATGCGGGGAGTTTGTCTGACACCCTGCATCTCTGATCTCGGCAAAGAGCCCTCGGCGGAGGCTCTTTACCACTTGATCAGCCGTATCCAATCACGGCTGATCACGATGTAAACGGGAAGAGCCGTGAATCGGCTCTTCCTCACTTGCGTCTGACAGACGCGAGTATAGGAGAGACTATCGGCGTCTCTCCTGACAGGGAGGGTTTGCGCTGATTGTTTATCAGCGCAGCCCCCCCCCCTCGGATGCCCACACTAGACCACCAGGGAAGGGGGCAACATGTGTATGGCCTGGTACATCCCCCCCCATGGCCATCCACATGTAAAAAAATAAGCACAATGGATGCCAATCAGTGCCCAAATGGGCACTGACTGGCAAAAATTTGTAAATAAACAAGTGGTGCCCATCAGTGCCGCCTATTGGTACCCATCAGTGCCGCCATATCAGTGCCCGTAATTGCTGGACTCTGGTAAGCTCCTTCAAGCCGTGACTACATGAGAGATTTTTCATTGTTTTATAACACGCCTGTAGTTTTCTTCTACTGCTTGCGCCAGCTTATATTTGTGGTGGTTGGTTGCTAGACACTTCTGAAACTGAAAAAGTCAGTTTAGTAGCTTAGTTTACATCTAAACTCAGGGGTACTGAAACTGAGGATGAAGTATACATACTATGAGAGAAATATGAGGGCTGCTATTTGTAAAATGCCAGCTGCCTGGCTATTATACCGATCCGTTTGCATCACTATTTTCTGAGTTACTTTCCTGGAACATGTTTGCAAATCGGAAGTCATGACTATTCTGCTCTTACCTGTGCCTCAATTTTTCATCAGTCTGCCAGGTACTTCTGGGTCAGGGAGCGAACCTGTATAGCCTCTTGGTCCCAAACAAGTCAGCAGCTATACTTTATTAAAAATGAGCTGATAAAGTATTTGTAAAGACACTTGCCAGTCCAGGAATCCAGTGCTGTCTTCACCCAGGCCAGTTGTTCCCTGTTTTTTGGATCCCCAGCACCGCCATGTAAACTGTGGAAAGCTGGCTGTGACTTCTGCAGTAAGGAGAGAGGATGTGAAGTTCTGTTTTAAGTGCATTAATAGGGACTTGATTTTCCTGCATGTAAAACAGAAGTGTGTGTGTGGTTTTTATTTTTTTTTACCACTTGCCTACTGGGCACTTCCACAAACCTTCCTGCCCAGGCCAATTTTCATCTTTCAGTGCTATAGCAATTTAATTGCGCGGCCATGCAACACTATACCCATATCAAATTTTTTATCATCTTTTTGAGAAAGGTTGCGCTTTCTTTTAGTGATATTTAACCACTGAAGGACCGATATACGTCGGCAGAGCGGCACGGCTGGGCATATTCACGTACCTGTATGCCCAGCCGTGGGTCGCGCACGCTGCCAGCGACACGCTTGCGACCCGGTCCTGAGCTCCGTGACCGCGGGACCAGATCGCCGCCGGTGTCCTGCGATTGGGTCACAGAGCTGAAGAACGGGAAGAGGTAAGTGTAAACAAACCTTTCCTCGTTCTTCCTAGTGGCAGTGTCACTGATCGTCTGTTCCCTGTCAGCGGAACAGACGATCAGTGACATGCCATGTCCCCACACAGTAAGAATCACTTCTGGAGTGTGGGGGGGACGGGACTGAGGACTGGAGTGTGGTGGGAGCTGAGGATATTAAAGTGGAGGTTGGGAATGTAATGTGGGGGGTAGGCTGAGGACTGTAATGTGTGGGGGGGGGGGGGGACTGAGGACTGTAATGTGGGGTTATGATATATAAATAGGGGCAGAGGACAGTACTGTTAATGGGGGAGCCCAGAGTATGACAACACTACCAGTGACAGGGTGAGTGTGAGCAGGGACTGACTGGGACACATGTGTACAGGGCCTAGTGGGGGCACTTCTTTCATCTGTGGAGGGGGGCACTGCCTTTATCTTTTGTGGCCTTACCACATCTGGTGGCAGGCAGCATGGCAAGTGACAATCCACATCTGGTGGCAGGCAGCGTGGCAAGTGACATTCCGCATCTGGTGGCAGGCAGCGTGGCAAGTGACATTCTGCATCTGGTGGCAGGCAGCGTGGCAAGTGACATTCTGCATCTGGTGGCAGGCAGCGTGGCAAGTGACACGCTCAAAGCTCCCACTGATTCTGCATTATGGTGGGTTTAACTTTTTTATTACTACAATGTAACAATAGAAATAATGCGCTGACAAATTGCCCACGAAAAATCGCTTACCCCCCGCATGCCATCCCCAACCGTCCACCCAGAAGGAGGGTAGTCCTGTCCAGCTGTCGGTCTGCTACAGGCTGGATGGTAACTGGTTAAATACAATTGTTTTCATAAAATGTATCAAGATTATCAATGTAGCGGACCGATTTTCCTACTCCTATGCTGGAAACACACTATACAAAAATCAGGCAAACGATGTCGGGGTTTCCTCGCTGTTTCACAGCTAGTTGAAACCGAGTATGGTACTAATTGTATGAAAAGTCTTGTACAACAGACTTTTTCTTGGTTTGTTTGATTCTAATTATCACAGACTTTTTCATATCTGATTTTTCTCATATATGAAAACGGACCACCTTAAAACTAAAATGTTTGGTTCTGTTCAAGTACGAAAAACATATTGGAGTTTGTCCCTTCAGGAAATTTTTCATTTGGAAAGTCTGAATCGGATGTTGAAAGTTGTGTACACGCTATACGAAAATTAAATGATTGTTCCTCATGTGGAATTCTTCCGATTTTCCTATAGTGTGTACCCAGATTAATGTTAAAGACAATAGATATGTCACGTAGTTTGTGGGTGTAGTATTGGTCAAAAGTGGGGTGAAACTTAAAAATGCATATATGCCTCATGGAATATAGATTTAGGATATAGAGAAAAATAAGAAACTTGTAGCCAGGACTCCTTTGATTACCTAGGGATCCAGACTGCTAGGGATTACCTAGGGATCCAGATCCATAATGCTTTTCAGGGTCCTAGACTATGGAACGCTTTACCAACCAGCATTCGGTTGGAGGAAAACCACCTGACTTTCAGAAGACGGATCAAAACTCTGCTCTTTTGATGTCATGAGACACGAACAACTAGCGCCCAGAAGCGATTCAGTTCGCATGCGCCGCGCTTTATAAGTTTTTCATTCATTCGTTTTTCATTCATTCATTCATTCATTCAGAGTGGTATAAATTATATTTCTTACCATGAGATACTGTATATATTGACTAAAAATGTTATTTGTGGTGGGGATTTTTCACTTTATTTCATTCACTAAGATCTGTATATGTGCGATTTATTCAAGCATTTTGCGCTATGATGAAATTCGGGGGTTTATAATGTTTTAAAATAAAACTGCAAAAAACAGCCTATCTTCAGGGTCTTTTGCACCCAGTAGGTTATGTAAATGCATGGTGTGTTTTTATTTTTTTTTAGATCCTTGGGGATCAATTATGACTATTAAATCTTCATTTGCTTTTCAAGTGGAACCCAGATCGGTGTACTTGTGGGAGAAAAGTGCCTGGAGAAAGAGCCTGAAATTTATATAATGCTAGGTTATTCTAGGTAAAAACAGTGGAATTGGAAGATGCAGTATTGTGATGTTCTGCACTTAAAGTGGACCTTCCACCTTGGTAACAAGGTCTGCCTATTCAACACCTTTCCTCCATAAAATGCTGCATTGGCAAACCTTTAAAGGGGGGGGGGGGGCAGCACACATAATTTCTTTTCTCAGACTTTTAAAGCTGTCTGACCCCCCCCCCCCTTGCTGGCTGTCTGACGATCGGTTTGGCACTTCTAGGCATTGAGTCACTGCATGATGCCCCTGTGTCCTTTTTTCCATCGACTGCGTGTCGCCTCCCCTAGGTGTCCAATAGGATTGCCTGTCCTTTCAGCCAATCAGGTGACGAGTCTCGGACCCTCTTCCTGATTGACCAGGAGGAGGATCAGTGTTACAATATTGAATATTCAGAGTCGTCCCCCCCCCTTTTTTTTTTTTTTTTTTTTTTTTTTTTACTTTCAGCTAGCTTTGTCACAAACAAAGAGCCCCATAACTCCCCCAAACCTGCAGAGAAGTACTCTTCAGCAAGAAGGGTCTCCCCCAATTTCGAAAGTGAGGTAATGTTAGACTTTGTGGATGTTTGGGCAGTCAGAGTTCTGCTTTCAGCCCCCTTCTCGCTTCTTGTCTTCCAATTTTCTGATTTTCTGCTCCGATTATCAGGCCCCCCATGCTTCCTTTTGTGCAAGTTATCACTTCAGAAACGTTTCAAAGATTTTACTCCAACCAATTCACAGTTCCAAAACCAAAAGGGGCCTATTGGATCTCATGGGTCTGAATGGCTCCATTCAGTCCCAAATGGCCTGTGTGAAACCCACCTGGTCTGTCATAGCCTTACTTCATCGGGAAGACTTTATGGCCTTTACAGACCTCAAAGATATGTACTTACATAGCCTTATTTTTCCAGCACATCAGCAATTTATTCCTTTTGCTGTGGTTCCTCAACACTTTCAGTTTGTTGTCCTATCATTCAGTCTGTTTTACACACGGCGCTAGCCTCCATACTTGCCCTAATGCGCTCCCAGGGCATCCCAGTTTGTGGGATAGAGAAAGCATTCAGCACAGATCCTGACTAACCATGTGGTGGTTCAAACCTTGACAAGGTTCAGTTGGATTCTGGACCCTTCAGAAGTCTACATTGGAGGCAACCCATTACTTAGCGTATTGGGGTCTAATCTTGGATACATCTCCAGTTATTTTTTCTTCCACAGGTAAAAACTTTAAACCTCCTCTGACTGCGACTGTTTGGTCCAAGAGTTGACCAACTCTTCGCTTTTCCATTGGGGGAATGGGGATGATGGTAATCTCTTTTAAGAGGAACCTGTTTCCCCAGTTTTATTCTAACCAGTTCAGTCTCTAGACAAACTGATATGCCTGACACCAAAGATCATCTTATCCCTGGCCTAGTGGCTCAAAAACACAGCTCTGAAGTTGAGGGAAATCCTTCCTCCCAATCTCTTGGCAGATCTTACAATGGATGCCAGTCTGACAGGCTGGGAGTCCTAGACACCCTGACAGTGCAGGGGACTTGGGCACTGAAGGAGTCTTGACTTTTCAGTTTTCCAAAGCTTTGAGTGATTTGGTTGTCGCTACAACACTGAACATATCAGTGACGTACAGCTACTATCAGGATGGAATGAGAAGTCTTGCTGGGCCAAGAGAAGTAGAAAATATTTAGCCATGGGCAAAACCTCACATTCTAGTTTTCTCATTCACATCCCATGTGTGGACAGTTGGTAAGCAGACTACCTCAGCCAGCAGCATCTGGACCCAGGGGAATGGTCCCTAAATCTGGAAGTGTTGCAAAAGTGGTAGATGATGTGTATGTGCTTCTGGCTTCCAGGTTTAGATTGAGATGGAGGACATTCTGGTTGATCATCATGCCTGCAGACTGGCCCATGTAAAAGTGTGGTACTTCTCTCTGATCAGACTTTTGCAGATACCTTGTGGGCTATTCTAGATCAACTAGATCTTCTATCCCGAGCACTGGTTTACCATAATGCCTCATGACAACTTTTTTAATGCCAGTCAAATTCCATATTTTCAGCCTGAGTAGCCCCCAAACATTATTTTTGTCACATGACATTCAGGCGACTGTTTGTATATCAAATGCAAAATTCCAGTAAAAATACTCTCACTGTTTTTGCCGCTCAGAAATACAATATAACACCAATTTCTTGGTAAAATGTAGAAATGGTTGTACTAAGTAGATCCCAAACATGTCCAGCTTTAGGCTGCATTCACACCTGAGCGTTTTGTCGCCTGAAGCATGAAGCTCCAAAACGCTAGAGGGGGAAAAAATACATTATTCTCAATGGAGATGGTTCCACTCCAAAACGCCTGACGCAGAACGGCTGAAGCTCAAACAAGTTCTGGACCCTTTTTTGTCGCTCGAATTGAGCGTATTTGGGCGTTTTTCTGTTTTTAACATTGGTGACCCTAGACCTGTCCAAATTTGCGGCGAAAAAAATGCTGCAAATATCGTGTCAAAATGCTGTAAAAATCGCGGCAAAACTCTACGCTCAGGTGTGAATGCAGCCTTAATGTTCATGCCTGTGAAACCATGAAAACCGTATGCAAAAGTATCCAGAGGCCGCCCAAATCACTTTTTAGGCTCAATTCACACTTATGCGATGTGGGAAACCCTGCGATTCCAGTGGGGGTTCCCGCATCGCACCGGTGGTTCACACTGCCCTCTGAGAACAATTGAGGGTGTCAATACAATGTTAATGACACCCCCAGATCGGATCGCAGTGTGATCTGTGAATTTGGGCAGGCATTGGATCGCATGAGTGTGTACACCCATGTGATCCAATTCCAGTGCAAACAAAAAAGGTCCTGCACCATTTTGGTCCGAATGCGATGCAAATTCAGCCATACAAGACATCGCCCTGTGATCTGCACAGTGGTGTCTGACATCGCTTTAGTGTGAACCCAGCCTTACAAGAAGAAATGTAAACAAACCTGCAGTGGCTACTGCTTCCTGAAGTCTGTTTACAAGGTCTTTGTTGCCAGTGATTAAATACCCAGTGAAGTAAACAGCCTCAGATGGTGCACAGGGATGAAACAAATCTCCCTCCATAAGGTTTACATGTATATCTGCTGTCTTCAAGCTTACGGACTAAGACTGGAGTCCGGGCCACAGCGAATTTCGTCAGTTCGGCTTTCTCCTCCTTGCCAGTATGAGAGCGCAGCAGTGCATCGCACATGCGCACTAAGGAACCCAGCATTAAGCCATAATGCTACACTGCCGGGTTCCCTTACCTGCAATGGAGGCGGCAGCACCCTGCGGTGCCGACATCGTTGGACTCCAGGACAGGCAGGTATCCTACTAAAAGTCAGCAGCTGCAGTATGTGTAGCTGCTGGCTTTTAATTTTTGCAGGGGTGAGCAGACCTCCTCTTTAAGGCCATAGATCCTACTCAACACCACACCGACTGAACATAATTTATCCTGGGGCATATCCCCATTGTTGGAAATGTACAGAAACAATGGCCAACTTTAAACATATGCTTTGGTCCCCAAGTGAGGGGATTCTGGGAAGAAGTTACAAATGTTATCTCCTCAAATTATGGAAGTATGCTTGCTTGGTCTTGTGGGCTCCCTGACTTTCCTCCGAGCAACCAAGCCCCCGATAGGTCTACTGCTGTTCTAGGCAAGAAAAGACTCCCTCATGGTGGACCCAGTTTGTTGTGTTCTTTGTTCTCTTGTAGGTCCGTGACAAGTCTTATCACAATGTTATGGTCAAGCCGCGGAAAGCACAGAGGCTCCGTTCTGCATGGCCAGATGTGGAAAAGACCATCAGGTGGCCTGATCTTTGGCACTTTATTATATGTTGTGGCTGTGTTTGACCATACCATGCTGCTGTTTGTGACCTGTGTGGGTAATAAATTTGGAGCTTTATCAGAATCCAGCTGCCCGGGCACCTTGGGACAAAACTGTTTATTGTAAATATCGATTTGCAACTTTTATTTTTCACCTGGAGTTAGAAGCATAGTTGATATTTATGCCAAGCTCCTTTTCCAGCGCTCGATCAACAAGCTGAAAATAGCTTGTTTAGGGACAGCTTTACTCAAAAGCCAATTAGCCAGATGTTAACGCAAGACGTTGACTTTGTTGTTTTAATCCGAAGAGCAAAACACAGCTCACTGCTAAATCTCCAGTGGCATTTTTAGTTATCCTTTAAGTAGTAGATTTCTACTAAGTTTCAGCAGGATTTTTTTTTTAAATCTGCTGTTCCTTGTGTTTGTAATTTAATTGCTTGGATTCTCAAACTTGAAGAACTCCGGGACAGACACTATTGTATTCTATGCAGGCGCAGTGAAAGGCTGCCTTCTGTCTTGGGATGCAACATTTTCAATACAATATGCTTTTTAAAATTTGGATGCTGTAGCTGGCATAACTACCTTTTTTTATTGGCATTCTGCTTTTGTGAACTCTAGACTACAGGAGGAGCAATGTCATACTCATTAGTCCAAGGCCTTACTGACGCCGCTGGAGCCTAATACACACCATCACAGGAAGGCAACAACAACAACAAAAAAACACAACGGGAGTGACCGGTCAGAGTTGGGGAGGAGAGTTCATCAGGAGCTTAGAGAGATTGAAAAGGGGGTAGAAGAAAGCAAAAGGGCAGAAGGTCCAGAAACAAGAGAAAGGAGATGGGTGAAAGGATAGAGTACCCCAGGGGCCCTTGTCTACCTGATAAAGAGTAGCTGTAGTTCTAAGAAGCAGGAGGTCATTTCAAATGGAGGGAAGGGATCAAGCTAAAGTTGCCAAACCCATAAGAATTTTGTCTTCTGTGTCCTTAAGGATCGCTGTCAGCTTTTCATTAGTAAGCGTTCCATGAACCCAACTTTTGGCCTCATAAAAATGAGGACAGTTTTTTTTTTTCCAGGACTCTGTGATGGTTTGCCCTATAGCAATGAAAAAAAGTGATAAGGGTGAGTTCCTGGCAAGTGGCATCTACAATTGGTTTGTGTAAGAGTGCTTCCCTAAAACCCTTCCGTAGGTTGAGCATTGAGTAGTTTGCTCATTTTTGGCAGAGGCCTTCATAATATACAGGAAACATGGCTTATATTCCCTGTACAGCTGCTGGAAGGACCTACAGGGAGTATGTTAACTGCTGCATCCAAGAAATTGTCAACACCATGGTGTTAGACAGGAGTGGTGGCAAGCAAACATCCAGATTACTCACTTCGGTCTCAACTGTGGCTGCTTTACTCCTGCCATGCAGCATACTGTAGCATTGAAGGGTAGGGCTTGTATGACAGAGCCCACAGATGTACTGGTCACCAGTCATCATGGTGATCAGTGTCTTTCTAACCATGTCACCATAACTTGTTGCTTTTGATGTTTTTAGATGGCTAGCAAGCAATTTCAACTTTAAAGGGGTTGTAAAGGTAAAACAATTTTTCCCTAAATAGCTTCCTTTACCTTAGAGAAGTCCTCCTTCACTTACCTCATCCTTCCATTTTGCTTTTAAATGTCCTTATTTCTTCTGAGAAATCCTCACGTCCTGTTCTTCTGTCTGTAACTCACCACCGTAATGCGACACTTTCTCCCTGGTGTGGAGAAAGCCTCTTGAGGGGGGAGGGGGCAAGCAGGAGGGTCAGGACGCCCACTAACACAGAGCTCCTTTCTCTATCTGCAAAGTAGAGAGCGTCCTGACCCTCCTGCTCGCCCCCTCAAGAGACTTTCTCCACACCAAGAAGAAAGCCTTGCATTACTGTGTGGCGTTACAGACAGAACAACAGGAAGTGAGGATTTCTCAGAAGAAATAAGGACATTTAAAAGGAAAATGGAAGGATGAGGGAAGTGAAGGAGGACTGCACTAAGGTAAAGGAAGCTATTTAGGGAAAAACAAATTTACCTTTACAACCCCTTAAAGTGTCACTAAATCTACATCACTACAACAGTATCTTTGTTTCCTTCTCAATTGCTTACCAGTATATACATTTGTTTGACTCACCATGCTCAAACAATCCAGTAAAAAAATATTTAACATGATTCCTCTTTTCCTCTGAGTGTTGGCTATGCTGGCCCTACATGGGCTTATTGTCGGCACTCCTAGCAGATATAACAAACTTCTTCCACCTGTAATGTCAGCCAGTTTCTTAAAAACCCTGCCCAGTACCTAGCTGATGCATTGCAGGACTAGAAAAGGCTATTGCTTTGCTGGCGGGCCCCCCTACTTTATATGTGTGATAGTGTGCACACATACACATTGCTGAATGCTAACATATGTAATCTTGGGATTTGTAGTATGAAGCCAGCAGTGCATGTGACCAGGATTCTACTGTACTGCTCAAACTTTTTGCAGGTACACTGAAAATTAGAATAATGAAAGGGTCATTAAAGTGTTGTTAACCCTTTTTGACTACTTCTACCTTAGGTAAGTCTAGAATAAGGCTTGCCTATAGGTCGTGGAAATATCTCCTAAACGTGTGCCGTTTTTGGAGATATTTCACCTGTAGTCCGCCGAAAATATTAATGACGCATGCGCGGGGAAGAAACAAAACTAAGTGCAGTTTCTTCCCCAGCCTGTGCCGTAAATGGCGCCTCTCGTGCGCATTCACGGGAGTGACATCACACGGCTTCGGCGAATCGCAGAGCCGGAATCCGCAGCCCAGAAGGTAGAGGGGACAGAAGATGGACACTGCCTACACAGCTGGATTCTTTTGCAGGTAAGTGGCACATAATGGGCTAGTATGCAATGCATACTAGCCCATTATGCTTTTCATTTGCATTCTTTGCAGCGGGCTAAAGAGAAAGTAAAACCTTTCAGGGTTTACTACCTCTTTAAGAAAGCACATTCAAGGAAATGAAACCTGAGGTGATGGCTTATATGTAATGTTACTTGGCACATTGTTTTAACTTGGGTTTAGTGACACTTTAGCTTTCTGTTTTTTTTTAAAACCTTTCACCAACTGAAGTGGGTTGGACCTTATAAGAAAATCGGGCAAATGTTCGTCTGATTTATTTTATTTTTTTTCTCGATGTTTCACAAGTCTGACAACAGGCTTTTTTGTTTTGTTTTAATGTTTCTGATCATGTGCAGTGTTTTGTGATTGATTTTTATTTTTTTGGTACACATTAAACGTAAATAGTTAGTTCTGTTGCCGTACAAGAACATTTTTGGAGTTTTTCCCTTCGGAATTTTCGTACGAAAATCCGGAATCGGCTGTGGACAGTTGTGTACACACTATATGAAAGTCGTACGAAACATTTGCCCGGTTTTCGTATAGTGTGTACGAGCCTTAACAAAACAATATGCAAGCTCGGCTAAACTCGAAAACAAAAATGTAATATTGCAGTGCCTGCATTCATTTTCTTACTTTTTTTTTTTTTTTTTTTTTGTGTTTTTCACCTGGTGATCCTGTGAATAGCATTCTTCCTGTCCTTGGATGGCTGCACTCACTTTTACATGGTATATGGAGTGGAGCCATGGTTCAAAACCGAACGACAAATTTGATGGTGTTTTGTCATCTCCATTACATGGAGATTGGGGTTTTCTGTATGGATTAAATTAAAATAATTTAGCAGAAATGAAATATTGGCGCATCCAGGAAGCTGCCTGATTATTATTTTTTCTAATCATTGAGTTGTAGTAATGAATGATTATTGCTGGTCATTAGTAGTAACGGACAAAAGCTGGCTTTGTACATTTGCCTTCACTAATAGTATGGCATTTTAGAAAGAAGGCTTTCCTACAAGGACAATTTGACATTTTTCACATGCATGTTAAAATCTGCTTCTTTTTTTTTTTTTTGCTAGAAAATTTTGAACCCCCCAAACATATATTTTCTGAAGGCAAAGGCCCCGGTAAATGAAATGGTGGTTGCACATTTTCAGGAAAAAATACAACTAACCACCTTTTTGCCCTGTCACTGCATATAAATGGCCACGTAGAAAAATTGTCCTCTTATTCCTGTGCCGTGTGTATGCCCTCTGTGATCAGATACCATGTGATCACTGTGACCATTCATCACTAAGGTGACATTGTACTGCTCGATCTATTGATCAGGCACCAACTGCTGCACTGATGATCTCTCATCCATAGCTGTAGCCGTACAATGTCACCCTGCACTGCTCTGTACATATTGTCACACGTTCAGAGCAATCTCATTATGGTGACAATGTGCTGCTGTGGTGGTAATTGTGTACAATATGACTGTATGCCAGTGACGCCAACCATTGCCTGTGAAAAAAAATTCTTACGGGTACAGTGTTGCATGATCGCGCAATTGTCATTCGAAGTGTGACAGCGCTGAAAGCTGGCCTGGGCAGGAAGGGGGTAAAAGTGCCCAGTAGGCAAGTGGTTATGCTGCAGAACTGGAACAAGCATGCAGAAAGGGTCTTCTGTGTGACGATAGAATTTATTCACGTTTCGGTTTCAGGTCAGTAACTTTTAGGCAGGGCTGTGGAGTCGGAGTCGGGGGAAATTTTGGGTACCTGGAGTCGGAGTCGGCAAACAATGCACCGACTCCGACTCCTACTAAATTTAGATTGGAATAAAAAAAAAAGCAAGTTTAAATGTCCCAATTCACAAAAAGTTATAATTAAAGCGGTTCTCCACCCTAATGTGGAGTCCCGCTGATCGGAACCCTCCCCCCCTCCGGTGTCACATTTGACACCTTTCAGGGGGAAGGGGGGTGCAGATACCTGTCTAAAGACAGGTATTTGCACCCACTTCCGGCCCGGCATTCACAGGAAAAAGACGGGCATTCCGTCACATCCCGTCGCCCCCCCGTTGTGTGCTGGGAACACCCGGCTCCCAGCACACAGCGGGAGCCAATCGGCGGGCGCGGCGCGACTCGCGCATGCGCCGTAGGGAACCGGGCAGTGAAGCCGCAGCGATTCACTTCCTGGTTCCCTCAGCGTGGATGGCGGGGGGAGCAGCAGAGAGACGAGCGATCGCTCGTCCTCTGCTGCGATCGGCGCTGGACTCCAGGACAGGTAAGTGTATTAATATTAAAAGTCAGCAGCTGCAGTATTTGTAGCTGCTGGCTTTTAATATTTTCCCGTGGCACATCCGCTTTAATGACTTCTCTACTGTAAGAATAAAGACCAATGCATGCAGTGCCTGACGTAACCGCAAAACGAACACGTTAAGTGACCGTGAAGAAGCATGCTTTTCATGTGCTTCACTATATGGCACGCAACACACAATTAGGAGCTGCAATACTTATACTTTCCATAGTGTTGTGTTCTGCTTTTACAGGGAACGCATGTTAGAGAACCAGTAAGTGTCCAAATAAAAAAATTCCAACAGGAGTTTTATAAAGCACTAAAAGAAGTTGAAAAGTATGATCGCTCATCAAAACTTACTGTTGAAGAAGCCATCCTTGTTTATCCAGAGATCGTTAGTGATGTGGCCAGAATAGTTACTGCAATGCCACCCACCCAAGTCAGTGTCGAAAGATTATTTTCAGCCCTAAAAATAATAAAGTCTGACTTAAGAGCCTCTATGAAAGAGGATCTGGCAGAGGCAATTCTCTTCCTTAGAACTCTACATTGAATTGATTTGCATTTGCTAAGCCTATAACTACATTTCAAGATTAATATAAACCATTTCTAGGTTTTACAGATTTTGTTTTTGGTTCATTATAGATAAGCTTTGTTTTTGTTCTAAAACAACCAAATAATGTGGTTTGTATTTTTGAACTGGTAAAGATCCTGTTCCTGATGTTTATGCCTGCTGCTACTATCCAGCCACTTGATTGATTAATAAAAAATTAATAAAACTTTGTTTTCATTGTGTTTGTCTTTTGCTTAAACTGTGCAATACAGTAGACTGTTGGCTTCCCAGCCAGTAGTCCTGTGGTAGGTTGCGTTTCTTTCCCTCAAGGAATGTATAAAATACATTCGCATATTAATACAGAGGAGTCGGGGAGTCGGAAGTACATAAAACTGAGGAGTCGGAACATTTATCTACCGACTCCACAGCCCTGCTTTTAGGCCTGCTTTCATGCACAGGAACTTAAAAATGCCACCTATACAGGCATAGGTGTTTACAGGCATATTTGAAAATGAGCATTTACAGGCAGAAAGAAAAAAAAACACGCACCAAAGGCCCTGAGAGGAGCTTTAAATGCATTTAAACATGCAAATGTACTCCAGTGGTCAGAATAAATTAATATTCTGGCCAGTAGAATGCGAACATATGTAACATTAGAGGCATTTTTCTGCCTAATTCTAGCAGGAAAAATGCTACATATTTTCATAAGCCTGTGTGCGCGAGGCCTCAAAGTTTTGAAGATGTTGAATCGGCAAGGCAGCGAAGGCCTCCATATTTCTTTTTGTACAGGTTTTCTTTAAAGCAGGGTTTGACAAATTTGCTTGGAATCTAGGAGCCAGCTAAAAAAGTTAGGAGCCAAAAAACGCACCCCGTCCCACCAAGCTTGCACGCAGAAGCGAACGCATTCGTGAGTAGCGCCTGCATATGTAAACGGTATTCAAACCACACATGTGAGGTATCGCCGCGATTGGTAGAGCAGGAGCAATAATTCTAGCCCTAGACTTCCTCTGTAACTCAAAACATGCAACCTGTAACATTTTTTAAACGTCGCCTATTGAGATTTTAAAGGGTTAAAGTTTGTCGCCATTCCATGAGCGGATGCAATTTTGAAGCGTGACATGTTGGGTATCAATTTACTCGGCGTAACATTATCTTTCACAATATAAAAAAAATTGGGCTAACTTTACTGTTGTCTTATTTTTTTTAAATTAAACAAAGTGTATTTTTTCCCAAAAAAAGTGCGCTTGCAAGACCGCTGTGCAAATACAGTGTGACAGAAAGTATTGCAACGGCCACCATCATTTTATTCTCTAGGGTGTTAGAATAAAAAAAATATATAATGTTTGGGGGTTCTAATTAGAGGGAAGGAGATGGCAGTGAAAAAACACATTAGAACTGCTGTTTTTTTGCTACTTGTAATGTAATGTAACCTGTAATGCCAACAGCCACCACAAGATGGCCACTCCTAGATTTCTTCTGCAGGCCTCAGCTTCCTTCTGTGAAGGCCGCCAAGCCGCGGCCTCAATTACCGGGGGGCGCGGGCCCGCCGCGATCTCGCGCGGGCCAGTAATTGAGGCTGCGGCTTTGCAGCACTAAGCTTCCCCAGGCGCCAGGTCACAATTTCTTGTCGCAATTGTGACCTGGCGCCCGGATTTTGTTGAGGCCTGCTTTAAAGGGAAACTAACAGGGTGGTTGTAAGTTAAGAGAAGTATGGTGTGTGTGTGTGTGTGTTTTGTGTTTGTTTGTTTTTGAATCATAGTTACTTAGGTGGATGCACCATCTGTCCCCCACTGGCTCTAAGACTGAGGACCGAACGATCAAACACTGCCCTAAACAGAGAGCTCACAACTGTCAATCACTGCTGTCTACTCTGCCCTCCATGCTCACTGGCGTGCTGATGTGTGGAGGGGGCGGGAGCAGTTGGCTCAGGCTCTCAGCGGCTTGCTGAGCCAGGCGCCGGTCCAGGCATGTGGGTGGATCTCGACTTCATTGTTGCGATTTGCCCCTATCTGGACTGGCTCTGTGATGGCAGCTTATAGCAGGCTTCAGCCCGCTATAAGCTGAAAACTGGTCACAGGAGTGCAGAACGAACTGCACTCCTGTGATCCACAGCCAAACAAGCTATGGCAGTACTTCTCCTTTTAATATAACCCAGGTACTTTTTGAGTTGTAAAGACTGTGGTTGCTCAACTCCCAGAAGAAAAGCAAGAAATAGTGCCACACTTGGGAGCTAGGCTGTGACGGCCTCCAGTGCAACATGGGAGCCTTGGTTGTGATAGAAAAATCCTGACAGGCTTACTTGCGGTCGGTATCGGCTTTACTAGGTCTTGTATGTCTGTGTTACCCAGATTATAGGAAGTTTTAGGTACCGTATTCTTTGAGCTGCATTAATATTATTGTTTTTGGTTTCTCTAATATCTGAGAATATTGTGCATAGCAATCATGGATATATCAGGAACTCTAATGCTTCTGGACATATACTTTCCTATTGAGCTTTGTGTATCTGTGTTTTGTAGTTTTACTATTTCTTTAGAAAAACATGGATCACAGATATTTGACTCCTAATTAATAATCTTTGTCACATCAAAGTTGCCATCATGTCTAGGATTGTGGATGGAGTAATGCATACTTGTCTTTTCACAGCCAAAGAAGACGTTGGTAAGGAACTGGCCCAAGTGATGTAAGGAAGCATTTATTCACTTTCCTGGCACCAAACTCCTAAAATATTGTCAAGCTACGCCTGTGGACAAGCAAACTTCTTGCTTTGAATTCCTAACGTATTCTTTTAAAGATGTCTCGAAAACACAGTAATAAGGGTAAGTTGATAAATACTAGTCAATATGTATGCCAGGTTGTTTTACTAAAAGCTGAATATGATTTCAGTTTTAAACTGTTAAGGCATTTGAAATAACCAATTATATCTATTTAAAATGTATGCTTACCAAGTGTTTAGCTAAAATGTTTTAATTCGTTTTGAATCAAGTGGAAGAAGGATTAGAATCCTTGTCAAATTCCTGTTGACATCTGCCTCTTCAGTGCATAGATTCATCCTCCTGTCTGTCTTGGAAACCATTGTTCAAGGCGGTGAAAAAATCTAAATTTTACAGTTGTCATTAGAATAAAAAAGTTAAGCTAAATATGGGAATAGAGATGGCAAGTTCTTGCAAAAAAAATTTAAACATTGGGGGGACAAGTGTGTGGAATATGTTTTTACAATGATGGATATATTTTTTTATTACCTGATATTCAAACTATATAACAGGAAGACCTGCCCATGATACGTTTCTGGGACTTTACATAAAGTCTTAAATTGCAAGTTCTCTTAGCTAAAGACAAGCAAATCCTGGAATACAATTCAAGTAACACTGTGCTTCTCAAAGCAGTTCTCGAACAAGAGAAATATGCATTTCTGCCGCTAGGGGCACTGCAGGAGAAAGACTTTGGTTTAATTTGCTTGCAGACTTCATCTTGTACCTCCTACAGTAGGATAATTGTTGGGATACAGTAGATGATGGTTTCTGTCCTTGCAGGCCTTAATTGACAGGTAAAAGGGTACATTTTCTCTGACCAATTTATTTCTTATTTAACCTTTTAAATGATTCCTATTGATTCTCCATTATCACAGCCTAATGTTTCTCTATAGTCTGGCCAGTAAATTGTTTTTTCTTTTCCTCCTCCTCGGTAAAATGAGACCAATATCTATAATTTGGAAACTTTTTCCACAGTGCAATTTCTGCTGAGAGCAAAGTTGCAAATATTGAGGAGAAATATTTTCCAAATGCTACAAGGATGACACAACGCATCCCTTTCATGCCAGAGTTGCCCTAAAGAAACCTTAAATACTTTATTGAATGAAATGATAGTGCAAAGAGCTTTTTCCTTCAGAGTTCTGATTCCAGAAATGCTTTCTGCTGCTTCTGGATCATCCCAAAGTGTTTCTTCACCAGCATCATCTTCAAGTAAGGAAGTGTTGCAAAGCACAGCCTCCCAAAAATACACAATCCCTTCATTTTATAAATAAATGACAGCTGAAAATCAGAACATTGATCAAGCTCTTGCAAGAACATTACAGTGCATCTGGAAAGTGTTTACAACACTTCACACTTTTTCCACATTTTATGTTTACAGCCTTTACATAAGTAGTTCACAGCCTTTGCCATTATACTCAGAATTGAGCTCAGGTGTATCCTGTTTCCACTAATCAGATGTTTCTATAACTTGATTGGAGTCCACCTGTGGTAAATTCAGTTGATTGGACATACTTTGTCTATATAAGGTCCCACGGTTAACAGACATTTGCAAGGAATTCTCTGTAGACCTCTGAGACAGGATTGTATTGAGGCACAGATCTGGGAAAGGGTACAGAAAAATTTCTGCGGCATTGAACATCCTGATGAGCACAATGGTCTCCATCATCTGTAAATGGAAGAAGTTTGGAACCACCGGGACTCTTCCTAGAGTGGGCCGCCTGGCCAAACTGAGCGATCAGGGAAGAAGGGCCTTTGCCAGGGAGGTGACCAAGAACCCAATAGTCACTCTGACAGAGCTCCAGCATTTCTCTGTGGAGAGAGGAGAACCTTCCAGAAGAACAACCATCTCTGCAGCACTCCACCAATCAGGCCTGTATGGTAGAGTGGCCAGACGGTAAGACACATGACAGCCTGCCTGGAGTTTGACAAAAGGCACCTGAAAGACTGACCATGAGAAACCAAATTCTCTGGTCTGATGAAACAAAGATCGCACTCTTTGACCTGAATTGCAAGTGTCATGTCTGGGGGAAACCAGGCACCGCTCATCACCTGGCCAATACCATCTCTACAGTGAAGCATGGTGATGGCAGCATCATGCTGTGGGCAGGTTTTTCAGCGGCAGGATCTGAGAAATTACTCAGGATCGAGGGTAATATGAATGCAGCAATGTACAGTGACCTCCTTGATGAAAACTTGCTCTGGACCTCAGACTGGAGCAAAGGTTCATATTTCAACAGGACAGTGACCTTAAAGGAACACTAAATGTTCGTTTTTTATTAGATCAATTGATTGCTGTAAGCTAGAGCATTTAAATATCACTTACGTCGTTTTTCCTTTTGACCTCCAAAATACAGTAATCCAGGTTTGAAAATGCCATTTCCTGTCTCTCCTCTTCTTGCTTTCCACCAGCATCTGAGACGTTTTGCATGGTGGAAAGCAGAATGTGCTCACCCCCTCCCTATGACTACAGCCCTGCATGAAGATGCTCTCTTATCCCTTACAGGCATGGAGGCTAAGCCTAATGGGAACTGTAGTTCCCATTAGGCCGTGATGTAGCAAGAATGAATGCGCACCGCAAACCAGGAAGTCAGTGAGAATAACGATTCAGGAATGACGGAGGTGAAAAAAACAGCTTGATTTCAACAGGTATCAAACTAGTTATAATGCAAAACATTACTTTTTACTTTATCAGCTCCTGTCAGACTTTAATTTAAGAGGAAAATATTTTTGTCTTTACAACCCCTTTAAGAACACAGCCAAGATAACAAATAAGTGGCTAAACGACAACTCTGTGAATGTGCTTGAGTGGCCCGACCAGAGTCCAGACTTAAACCCAAATGAACATCTCTGGAGAGATCTGAAAATGGCTGTGCACAGATGCTCCCCATCCAACCTGATGGAGCTTGAGACGTCCTGCAAAAAAGAATGGGAGAAACTGCCCAAAAATAGATGTGCCAAGCTTTTAGCATTATACTCAAAAATACTTGAGGCTGTAATTGGTGCCAAAGGTGCTTCAACAAAGTATTGTGCAGAGGCTGTGAATAGTTATATACATGGGATTTATATTTATTTATTTTTCCCATTTGCAAAGATTTCGAACAAACTTCTTTCACGCTGTCATTATGGGGTATTGATTGTAGAATTTTGAGGAAAATAATGAATTTAGTCCATTTTGGCCATAACATAACAAAATGTGGTAAAGGTTAATTACTGAATACTTTCTGGATGCACTGTATATTAATACGTGTGTGCGTGCACGCTCGCTCCCAAATGGGTTGTCTATACTATATACGAAAATCTTTGCCATGGCCCTCTTCTCGCATGGTCTCTGCTGCTTACAAGTTGTTACTCCAACCTCCCAAGTCCTTTGTACCCCCAGTTCTGCTACAGTGGGAAAGAGACCCGAGACTTGTGCTTACCCGAACAGAAAACATATTTTATACTTTTTAAAAGGAAATATCACACCCAGATAACCACAGGTTGTTGCCAACATCCCAAAAATAGATACCATAGAACAAAGGCACCCCCCAATGTACACACAGGCACTTTAACGGCAACTGAGTACATATGTTTAATTACAAAATGTTAAAAAATATATTGGTGCATACATCACCATACAGTACAATAGTAACAGCTAATTGAAAAGTGATTGTCTCCTGATATTGCCCATATTGCTCAAACGGTCAGACAATATCAGGAGACAATTACTTTTCAATCAGCTCCATTGCTATTTTAATGTATGGTGATGTATGCACCAATTTTTAAAAAAATTTAATTCATTTTTGTAATCCACATATGTACTCCGTTGCTGTTAATGTCCCTGTGTGTACATTGGGGGTGCATTTGTTCTATGGTCTCTATTTGCCCACTACTTGTCCATTGCAAATAAAAACCAGGAGTTTGACTACAAGGTTCTCACTCGCTGGTATAAGGTCTTAATATTATTGCAAAAGATTTACACTGATGTAGTGAATACTTGCTGGAGATGTAAAGGGGCAAAGAGTGCTATCCTCCATGTCTTCTGGACACGCAGAAAGGTTTAAGGGCTTTTGGTCCCGAGTCAGGGACAGCTCACTGACTTTGACCTAGCCAGCTACCTGCTGGTTAACGTTTTCTTGCTGCAGCCAAAGCATGCACACCAGTTCTCTGGAAGCAGGAATCTCCTCCTGCATTCACATTGTGGGTCGCCGAAATTCACTCTATGAAAAGCATTACAGCCGCATTGCAAGGCAGAGGAGATACATTTAAGCGCAAGTGGTTCCACTGGACTCTCTTCACCTGTTCCAAGGAATATAGTGCTGTCCTTGCGGCAAAGAAATGAGTATATTTTCATTTAACCCCTTGATCTCCCTCTAGTGTTAACCCCTTCCCTACCAGTGTCATTTACACAGCAATTGGTGCATTTTTATAGCACGGATCGCTGTATAAATGTCAATGGTCCCAAAAATGTGTCAAGTGTCCGATTTGTCTGCCGTAATACCGCTAAAAATCGCAGATCACCGCCATTACTAGTAAAAAAAAAAAAATGCAATAAGTCTTTTCCATAGATTGTAGACACTATGGCCCGGATTCACAAAGCACTTACGCCGTTGTATAACAAGTTACGCCGACGTAAGTGCAAATGTGCACCGTCGTATCTGTGCGCAAGACCCACAAACAGATGCGCCTAAAACCAGGCTACACCCCGCCGACGTATCTTGCTTACGCTGGCGTAGAGTGGGCGCACATTTAGGCTGGGAGCATGGTGCCGCTCCCATTGATTAGTCATTCAAACATGCAAATGAGGGAAATACGGCGATTCACGAACCTGCGTGCGCCCGACGCAGGCTACCAAAGATGCGTGTAAGTTGTACGTCCGGCGTAAAGTTAAGCCCCATAAAGGAGGTGTAACCCAGCAGCAGACATGCAAAGGTCTGCACCACTGAACACAAGCCGGCG
Organism: Rana temporaria; assembly: GCF_905171775.1. Taxonomy (NCBI): domain Eukaryota; kingdom Metazoa; phylum Chordata; class Amphibia; order Anura; family Ranidae; genus Rana; species Rana temporaria. The sequence goes on along the minus strand of NC_053490.1, from coordinate 135,586,843 downwards.
TATTTTACGTTGGACGTGTGTCTGGCTGGGCGTAGGTTACGTTCATGGCGTATGCAGTGATCCAGGGTATCTTAGGAAGTTGTTCCGACGTGGTTGTGAGCATGCGCAGGGGGATGCGTCCACGTCACGGCGCATGCGCAGTTTGTTAAACGTACTTGTCTGCCGCTCGGACCATCATTTGCATGGGGTCACGTTTCATTTGCATGGGTCAAGCCCACTTCCACCTACGCCGGCCTGCGCCTTCGAAACCTACGCCACGCTGACGCAGCGTGGGGAGCACTGGCTTCCTGAATTCCATGCTTGCCTCTCTGCGCTGCGTCGGCGTGGCGTACATTGGTTTGCACTACAGCGGCGTAATGTGCGCCCGCTCTCTGTGAATCTGGGCCTATAACTTTTGCACAAATATACGCTTATTGCTATTTTTTTTTCTTTCTTTGTGCTTTGGTCAGGAAGGGGGTACCCCCCCCCCCCCCCCCCAGAAAAAAATGCCCTCCATCTGGCATACAACCACACGTGCACAGGGCACTATTCCTCTCTCACCATTGCAGCAGTGGCAGAGATCTGCTGTGTTTGGGAGGGCAGATGTAATGCCCTGCCATGCGTGGTCCTGTCGGGAGGGCACTACGTCCTTAGATGCTGGTGGCGAATCTGTCAATGGAAGTTTCCTGGCCAGGCTTCAGGAATGTCACCCTTGGCCTATAGGAATATCTTTTTAAAGTAAGGCCGGCCATACATTATACAATTTTCATCTATAGATTTTCTTTAGATTTACCAAAACCATATAATACGAGGTAAAATCTGAACACTTTCAATTTGTATGCAATCAGGCAGGCCCTAGTACTACACAGTTGAAGGTAAATCTAAAGGAAATTGAATAAGAAAATTGTATGGTCAGCTTAAGCCCTTTTTTTTTTTTCTTTTCCATCTTCTCAACTTCCCCTTTTATTGCAGTAATTTTTTAATACAATTGTGAACGAAGGCTAAGTATTTTTTTCTGTGGGGAGAGGAGGGGGTGTTTGAGTGGCATTTTGGCACATAGGAGTTAGATTTAGTCCTTTGCCCCATCCTTTTACAGATCTGATAATATTATTTGACAGCATGTTGTAATAGGCAGCAAATGATAGCAGTAATCTCAGGTTGGCTCATTACTCCTTTCCTCTTAGCTACGCATTTGTTATATTCATTGACCACAAACAAGGTTTACGTTGTTTGAAAACTTGGCTGGCATCCACTGACCTATTTATCTAGGCAAGATAAATATAAGGACATTTAAACCAATACCTGGTATTCATTTACATAATGTAAAGATTATAGTGATTATCTCATGCAGTGCAACTCCCTCTTTGGGCCAAGAAAATAAGTTCTGAATATATCGCCAACTTTATCCTGTAGCATTTTGTGCTGTTTCACATTTAACTCGGATTTTAAATATATTTTGGCAGATGGTATAAACTTTTTTTAATGTGATATTTCAAATGTTTTAGTTGGTCAAGCCATTTAGCCTAGGGTCTATGCTTGTACATATTTGGCAGTAAAGAGTCGGAAGCATGTAACAAGAGGCTAAAAAGCTGGCATAACAAACATACAACATATATAGTATAAGCATACAACATATAGAGTATACATTAAATACTTGTATGTAGCCCTGTCAATAGTAACAGTTTTTATCGGTGGGCGCATGGATGGATGAGAGGGAGAGAAAGATTTTTGTAAAGGATTAAAAACGCTCACAAAGGAAGGTTAAAATAAGGCTCATCTGGTGCTCTAGTTTGGCTCCTCGGGGCATCTCCCAGACATCACGCTGTAGCAGCAGGTGTTAGTGCTGTGTACGGGCTGTGGGGCGTCCTTGGATCCAGGAAGAACCACAGGAGCGCATATGATGTCACCGGAGATGGAGAGGCTGCCATGAAGCACTGGAGAGAATGGATAAGCTAGGCTAACAGGATAAGCTAGGCTATGCGCTCGGAGCATTAGCTCCTCAAGGCCAGGCCTTGAGGAGCTGATGCTTTGAGTGCATAGTCTAGCAGTGAACTACAGATAATCTCCTCATCTTCCCAGCAAAAGGGGTGTTTATCAGTAAGAAAGTGAAGGAGGGTGAAGTCAATAGACTCTTTTGAGATAACACAGGCAGATTGAACTAAACTCAAGGCCACTCCTAAAGTGGCTTTTTTTTTTTAGACAACCCCCAAGTCCTCTATTGGCTCATCATTGTGCTTGGCTTCAACTCTTCTCTGTGCTGTTACAAGCTTGGCTGAGAACACCGGGAGCCACTGGTCCCTGCTGCCCTCTGTCAAATCATGTTAGGAGGGAGTAGGGGGTGAGGCAGAGTATGTCTATACAGTTGTATTCAAAATTATTCAACCCCCACTGAAATTGATTGTTTTGGCCAGTTTGACATTGATTTTGATCATTCAGTCATCCTGCTTACAATTAAATCAAAGAGGCACGTGTAGGTCAGACAAATATAACATAACATTTATAATGAAATAACCACAAATGTCTTTTCTGTGCTCACATCATTATCAGTTTTATTCAACCCCCAAGTGACATTCAATCTTAGTACTTAGTACAACATCCTTTTACAGTTATAACAGCTTTTAAACGTGAAGCATAGTTTGACACAAGTGTCTTGCAGCGATCTACGGGTATCTTCGCCCATTCGTCATGGGCAAAAGCCTCCAGTTCAGTCACATTCTTAGGCTTGCGCACTGCAACTGCTTTCTTTAAGTTCCACCAGAGGTTCTCAATCGGATTTAAGTCTGGTGACTGCGATGGCCACTCCAAAATGTTCCAGACTTTAATCTGCAACCATGCTCTAGTGGACTTGGAGGTATGCTTGGGATCATTGTCCTGTTGAAAGGTCCAACGTCTCCCAAGCCTCAGGTTTGTGACGGACTGCATCATATTGTCATCCAATATCTCCTGGTACTGAAGAGAATTCATGGTACCTTGCACACGCTGAAGTTTCCCTGTACCTGCAGAAGCAAAACAGCCCCAAAGCATGATTGACCCCCGCCATGCTTCACAGTGGGCAAGGTGTTCTTTTCATCATAGGCCTTGTTCTTCCTCCTCCACACATAGCGTTGATCAATGGGCCCAAACAGTTTCATCAGTCCACAGAACACAATCCCAAAACTTCTGTGGTTTGTCCACATGACTTTTGGCATACTGCAGTCGACTCTTCTTATTCTTTGGAGACAGCAAGGGGGTGCGCCTGGGAGTTCTGGCATGGAGGCCTTCATTACGCAGTGTGCGCCGTATTGTCTGAGCTGAAACTTCAGTACCCACATCTGACAAATCTTTTCTCAGTTCCTCAACAGTCACACGGGGACTTTTCTCCACTCTACGCTTCAGGTAGCGCACAGCAGTCAAAGTCAGCATCTTCTTTCTGCCACTACCAGGTCACGTTTCAACAGTGCCCTTTGCCTTGAATTTGCGAATGATGCTTCCTATGGTGTCTTTTGGTATGTTTAACATCTTTGCAATCTTCTTATAGCCATTGCCCTTCTTGTGAAGAGTAATCACCTCTTCTCTTGTCTTCCTGGACCATTCTCTTGACTTCACCATGTTTGTAACCACACCAGTAAATGTCTAGAAGGAGCTGAGGATCACAGTCATTTTAAAGCTGCCTAATTAATGCTTATTAGGCTTTATTGCTGCTCCCTGACATCCACAGGTGTTTTCAATACCTGATTGAATACACTTCAATGAACCTCTGTTCTTCAGAGTGGTAGTCTTTAAGGGGTTGAATAATTGTGTAAATGAAGAATTCACAAAATAAACATTTACTACTGTATTACAAAACCAATTGATGTCATTTTAGTTGCATATGGTTCTTTAAGAAGTCCTTGTAGGATTTCATTCTGAATACAATTACAAATGTACACTAAATTCCCTAAAACCCTTTACAGCATTGGGGGGTTGAATAATTTTGAACACAACTGTAGATGAACAGAGCCCAGGTCCAGGATCGAGCCTACAAACAGGTTGCTAATGGGGGCACATGGAGTAGAGGAGGAGCCAAGAGTGCTGGTGAGAGACCCCAGAAGAGGAGGCCCAGGGCCGCTCTGCAAAACCATTGCATCGAATAGATGTAATGTTTTTAGTAAAAGGAAAATTTGCAACCCCTTCAATCACTTTAATTTCTGGTAGGATCAACAAGCAGGAATGGACGTGGGGAATCTTTCAATGTATGGGGCCCGCAGTTCTGGAAGTAATGGTGTCATTATTGAGACCGTGATTATATATATATATATATATATATATATATATATATATATATATATATATATATATATATATACTTTTTTTTCTACACCATTGATCTGGACCTAGAATAAGTATCATTAAAGGTAACCTGTTTGCAGGCAGCACAACGTTTTTTATTTTTAGGGGGGTAATTTTGCTTTTAGTGTTCTTTCACTCTGCAAGTGATCACTGTAAAATTGCTAGTTTAAAGACTGGTGTAACTAACAGTGAAGTTGTGTGTTGAATGGTCTGTCACCCCCTAAAGCTCTTAACAAGCTGTTCATTGAGAGAGTTATCAGTGTTAGTGTGAGGATTTACAATATATATGGGTTAGGCTAATACATTAAAGCTGTGGTGTTGCGTTTTGGATTGGGATCCTTTATAGCATAATTTCCCTGAGTTGGAGAAGATTAGTACAATTCGTCTGAATGTAAAACTCTAGCTCGGAATATGTCTAAATGGAATACAAGTTTGAGTCCTTGCTGTTTTTCCATTTTTTTTCTGCTTTGTCTCCATGTAACTATTTGTCCTAAACGTCTCAGTCACAGATCAGATTGGCTTTGTCGAGGACTCTGAAGTAACAAAGAAAAACTAAAAGTGCCAACCATATAAGAAGCTCAGGCGAAATCCCGTTGTAATCGCCTGTGAATGTCTCTTCAGATCGGTGGGTGACTAGCTGTGGAAAGCACAGCATTGATCCCTTCAGACCTGCCTGCCTCAGTCTTTATTACTCAAGCTGGAATGCTCTTCTGTCCAGTGACATGCTAAAAGTCACAGAATATGCATTTTCAATTTTTTTTTTGGCACACTTGGCAACACAGAGCTGGCATATTTGGCAACAGGTGACCAAATAAACAGCTTTTATATTGAAGTTAATGCCATCTTTTAAAATCTGAATTTGGCTGCATAAATCGCATCTATGAATTGGACGTGCAAAGCTAAAGGGGCTGTTTTTCCACACACAACTTTTTTAGTAACATTAGCTCGTTCGAGTAGAATTTTTAGGTTTAATCCAGAGTTTAAAAATTGGATCGGAATAAGTTCACAAGATACGTGTGTCTCTCTTGCGCTTTCTTTCTTCTTTCTTTTTTTTTTTTTCTTTTTCTTCTTTTTTTTCTTTTTTCTTCCTTTCCCCAGTGTGGACCCGATTTCTTGGAAAAGTGGCACGCACACCATCGCCCATGTAGGACATATACAAATGTCGGCATACAGTTTAGCCTTAGGAACTGTTCGCCCAAATATTCTCATGTCCACCTCTCTCACTGTAAAAAGCCACGATCGTGCACAGAAACCACCTTTTAAAGCATGGCAGTGCTGCAATGTGGGCAGATTGCTATTGTAAATCTTCTTTATGTAGGTCGATTAGTAGAGCTCTGTCCACATTATAGCATCTCTGCTTTCTATTCTTTGCTGAATGAACCCCTCTTAAATGTGCACTTCTGGTCTGTGAGTGAGAAACTTGTAAAGCGCAACACATGCGAACTGAATCGCTTCTGGGCGCTGTATCCATTTCATGGGTAAGGAACCCCTTGACCCCAGAAGAGATAGGTTTTAATCTTTCTCCTGAAGGCCAAGTGGTCCGGCTCTAGTCGGATGGTGGTTGGTAGTGCATTCCACAGGCGAGGTCCCTGGACTGCAAATCTTCGATCTCCTTTGGACTTGTATCTGGAGTAGGTTTTGATTGGTGGATCGCAGAATGCGATTGGGGTTATGGGCTGTAAAACATCCTGTTTGATTTATAAAAAAGGAAACCTGTTCATTCTGTCAAAAATCCAGTGCTGTCTTGTGAACTCCATTGTGTTATCTAAGGCAGTGGTGTCGGCCCTGACCAGTTCACCTAAAGAACACCTCCTGCATGTTATGGAGCTGAGAACAAGGAAAAGCGTTCTGTAGTACCCAACACTCTTTCTAGGGTGACCGCATTGTGTCTCCAAAGATGCAGTAAATTGTGTGATTGTTGTGACCCTAGGATACGGTGTGTTGCTAGCCAAATCACCAGGTGAAAATAGAGGAGAGAGGCCTGGAAAAAAAACAAAGGTGTCTACATATCGTTTATCGGTAATTCCACTGGTTACTACAAGGTTAATGTTGCTGAACACGTGTAGCTGGAAGCTGCGCTTGGTAGCCAATGAAGTATAGTAATTTGACCTCCGTTGTAGCAAACGTATGCTTAACCAGTTCCCGACCCCCGCATGTACATATACGTCCACAATATGGCACGTACAGGCACATGGGCGTACAGGTACGTCCTCGCCTATTAGCGGGTGGGGGGTCCGATCGGGACCCCCCCCGCTACATGCGGAGGTCGGGTCCGCTCGGGGAGCGATCCGGGACCACGGCGCGGCTATTTGTTTATAGCCGCTCCGTCGCGATCGCTCCCCGGAGCTGAAGAACGGGGAGAGCCGTGTGTAAACACGGCTTCCCCGTGCTTCACTGTGTCGGCGCATCGATCGCGTCATTCCCTTTATAGGGAAGACACGATCGATGACGTCATTCCTACAGCCACACCCCCCAACAGTTGTAAACACATACTAGGTGCACCCTAACTCCTACAGCGCCCCCTGTGGTTAACTCCCAAACTGCAACTGTCATTTTCACAATAAAGAATGCAATTTAAATGCATTTTTTGCTGTGAAAATGACAATGGTCCCAAAAATGTGTCAAAATTGTCCGAAGTGTCCGCCATAATGTCGCAGTCACGAAAAAAATCGCTGATCGCCGCCATTAGCTGTACCAAGGTATGTACAGCACAAAAAAAAACATAATAGGCATAATTGTATTGTAATGTGGGGGGCCAATGTAATAATAGAAAGTCGTTTTTAGGGTCAACCGCCCCTTTAAATATCTTGGGCTAGATTTATACTATTGCAAGTGGTTGCAGGTGCAAGAATCGCATTGGTTCCAATAGCCAAAACGGGCTGCTCTTTTAAAAATGTGCAGGGCTGCCATTCATTCTTAATGACACCCTCATCTAAAAATCCAGTACGTTTGCGGGAACCACAAGGTAATCGCCAAAGCGCCATGCAATTTCCTAGCCGCTGCATTTTCTAAATGTTGCAGGAACCTTTTTTACTGTGTAAAATGCAGGCACAGCAGCCCAATCATATGAATAGGCTGCTATGCCTGCGGGCAAATAACCTGTAAAGCTGCAATAGTGTGAACCTAGCCAAAAAAGAATTTTAGGTATAGATATTTTTTACGTAGTTACCTTGCTTCTGCTTAAAACAGTGTAATTATGCTTTTACCATATCTGTTGAATCCCCCTGCAAGCTGGAAATCACTGTAGTAGACACCACTACTACAGTGACTTCTACTGGCTTTCCGGTACCATGCCGCCATTTAGTGCTTTTAGAGCGATAACACCGGTATGGTATATGCAGGGTTACGTTGGTACAAACTGGACTAATTTAACTATGTGAAAATATTTATACCTGGAATTCTTCTTTTAAAAAGCATTTCACACTCTTTGCCACATGCTAGCAGTGTGACGCCTGCAAAACTTCTTCCTAATGTCCTTTTATAAAGCTGTTATGTAAAAATAAAAAAAGTTTAGTACATGCATATGTAATTTGAGGAAATTACACCTCCAGACTCTCTCTCATAGAAAAGAACTTGTGTAATTGTGTGTCAGCTTTACTTTGAACCTATATATCAGCTTTGTGACGTTGGCTTTTAGTGTGTTCTCCAGGAAATGTATGCATCAGTTTAACGTGGCCTTGGGCTGCATTTACACCTGATTGTGATCATTTACAAGCAATTTTGGAATTGTTCTGTGCCGTTTTTTGCAGGTTTATTTTAAGACGTATTCAGCATTTGTTTTAGCCCATGGAAACATAATTAAGCAGGGAGATACAAAATTCTCAGGTGTATATCGGGGGTTTAAAGCTCAACTTTAGGCAGATATAGGGTCTCATTCACACAGGCACAGAGGCCAGTACAGCATTCACAAGCCTATTTGTTCATGTTTCTGGAGCTACGGGTGGGTGGCCTATGTTAGTCAGTGGAGGTGCAGAGTCTGTACAAACAGGTTGGTGGGCATTCAAGGATGGGTGCACAGGCCCTGCACGCCTGTCAAACAGCGATGTCTGTACATTCACTGCATCTCCACTGATTAGATGTAGCCATCCTTTGACAGGAAGTCCAATCACAGCAAAGGGATAGAAAAATAGTTCAGTGTCACTTTTAACCGGTTCCTGACCAGCTCATGCAGATATACTGCGGCAGAATGGTTCTCCTGGGCAAAATTCTGTACATATACAGCTTTACCCGTGAGAGCCAACTGAGGGTGCGCGAGCGCTGCTGGAGGTACGCACCCACTGCACAGCGATCGTCAGCGGCCACACACGATTGTGTGCACGAGTGCCAGCACAGGGTTTTTTGTGTGTGTGTGTGTGTGTGTGTGTGTTTGTGTGTGTGTGTAAATACAAATCCCTGTGCTGTCAGAGGAGAGGAGACAGATTGTGTGTTTCTACAAAGTATAAATGGCGATCTGTCATGTCTCCTAGTCGCTCCCCTCCCCACATAGAATACAGTGAGGGAACGCACACTTAACCTCTTGATCGCCCCTCTGTTAACCCCTTCCCTGCCAGTGACATTTTATACAGTAATCCGTGCATATTTATAACACTGATCGCTCTATAAATGTCAATGGTCCCAAAAATGTGTCAACAGTCTCCGATCTGTCCTTCGCAATGTTGCAATACCTGCAAAAAATCGCAAATCACCGACATTGCTAGTTAAAAAAACAAACAAACTGTAAATCATTCCCATAGTTTGTAGACGCTATAACCTTTTTTAAGCAAACCATTCAATATTGGCTTATTGCGTGTTTTTTTTTTTTTTTTTTTGAATAGCGCAAAAAATAAAAACCCTAGAGATGATCAAATACCACCAAAAGAAAGCTCTATTTGTGGGGGGAGAAAAAGGATGCAAATTTATTTGGGTACACAGCATTGGGTGACTGCGCAATTGTCCGTTAAAGTGACGCAGTGCCAAATTTTGTAAAAAAGTTCTCTGATTAGGACGGGGGTAAAATCTTCCGGGGCTGAAGTGGTTAAAGTATTTGTAAAGGTTTTTTTTTTTTTTTTTTCTTATAACCAATGCTTTTGCACAAAGCAATTCCACAGGCACATCATAAATAGAAGGTGCCTCCATGGTGCTGGTGAAGTTGGTACGGGGCTTGCGCTTTCGAAGAGCTTGAGAAAGGAGCATTGTGGCCTCTCTATGAACAACCACGCATGCTCTGAAATGCGTTTTGTGATTTCCTTTCGGTGACCACTTCGTGTCATACTGCCATCAAGTCCTCCCATCCTGGCCCCGGGGGTCTGACCGCTGTTAGTCTTTGACGGCTCCCTGAAATAATTTTCAAAATCCCACGGCACACAGTTTGAAAATCACTGCTTTAGATGTACTGATTTGTAGACAGGTTTTGATGTCATGGTGTTATGGCAGCACGTAGCGGTTGACAATGGAGGCCATGCATCTTTTTTTGTTGTAATGGTAGAAGGGTATGTGGAACGTATATCGGAAGTCGCTGACACTTATTTTGTAGCTGAGAGGAGATGCAGCACTCTGGAGGGTTCTGCTGATATGGCAAAATGTGAACTTGTACCTAAACCCCCTTCCCACCGCCTGTACACCTATACGGCCTCACTGAAGTGGGTGTTTTTCTGTGAGGACACACGCATGCGTACAAGGGTTTGTGCTGGGAGCATAGTCGCTGAAAGCCCCAGGTCTTGTTCTAATACTTTGATTGGCGCTTATGGTGATCCGTCACTGTACACCCATGTGTTTTGTGTTTTTTTTTTTTTTTTTTTTAATGGAGATAAAGATGCAAACAAAGAAAAAATATAGGTAGGATTAAAAATAAACAAAATTTGTTTCAGTGTCCAGTCCACTTCGTGTTGGTGTTTTTTTTTTTTTCCGATAAGGTGGAAAAAAATAAAACGTAAAAAAAAAAGGCAAAACGTAAACCATTATTTCTGGTCCCTTGTACACAAATACTTTGTATACCATTTTGGGCCAATTTTCCTTTGACACTTAAAAAAACCAAACCTGACTGGACCAATTCGTCCTGAAGAAAACAAAGTTTGAAACGCCCAGATAAAGTAACTAGTTGCAATGAGATGTACAATTTTACTAATGCATGTCAAAGTTGCAGAACTGTTGAGTCCTTAGGATTTGTTTTACCCTCTATCCTGTAGGGGTAAGGGGCAGGGCTTTACACAACTGTCAGCAGCCTGAGGGCCATGCCTGATCATTTTGTCCTGAGAACCTCTTGTATGATTCTTTGCTCTTTTCTTCTATATTGGATGGAGAATGAAGGGTGATGGTTTCAGCAATCAATACTGCATCTGTCATTTTTTAGCACATTGTAAAAACAAGCCCATGTTTGTTTGTTTTTTCTCTTGATTAAGAAAACCCATGCTGTTGTATGCCTGCCTGTGAATAACATACTTTGCACTTACAGAAGCCTTTATTTGGTGAAGTGACTGGAAGGATCCGCCCTAATAAATATAGTGGCCAGTCTGGTGGCCTTTTCATCCTCCTCCAGCCTGCGCTATTTTATACAACACAAACTTTCCTGTCAGACATAAATTCTGATAAATAAGTCACGTTTTGGTTCTTGAAAGAATTCACTCTACAGTACAATCTTAAAAGCATTGCCTAAAATTGCATAGGATATTCTAGTCATTAAGGCAGCCCATGCATTATGCATGCATCCTTGGCTGCACAGTGTTCACCTCCAAACGCTTATTCCGTTAAGTAAACAAGGAACATGGTACGGTGCCCTTTCATTTAAGGACCTGACGAGGCATTCTAGAACTGCACGACTTCACTGAATGGTACTTTGAGCTTTGTATGCTGTAAAAACAGGAATGGGAATGGATTGCAAGCTGAGGAGTTGTGCTGTGGCTATCTAGTCTTTTAAGGAAATGCTTAAACGTAAGGACTAACACATAAAATGCTGTAAACCCATAATTGCATTGGTAGTAAAGGACGGGTACATTTAAAAACTATTTGTCACTTCTTCAGTCACTAGCACCCGGTAGATTGCGGACCGTGGATTAACCTAGATGCACTTTAGTGTACAAGTGTTGAAGGTCTATATAAAAATCCACTCTTATCAGACCCGCATTTCCTGAAGATGGCCGCGTGTGTGTGCAGTAGCGCCCCCCACTAAAACTGAGGGAAAAGGGAGTAACCACTCCAGGTGGATGTGCTTTGGTGATCAACCTCCTCTGAGACCAAGGGTGGCAATGCGTATAGCAAAGGACGAATAAATATTTGGGCAGCCGAACTCCAGGAAAAATTTATTTTAGTTGCCTTTTTAGTAAAATAGGATAAAAAAACACTACAAGCCACAGCAAGAAAATGGGACACAATTCTGGCGCGTTTCGCACTAGTACTTAATGCTTAGTCATAGCTCCCCCTAAAACTGACCTGAGCCTGATCCCAATATAATGATGTGAATGAGGGCCTCGGCTTCCCAGGTCTCTCTCCCCTCATTGGCTGTGACAGCAGTGATTGCTATTGGCTTTCGCTGCTGCCAATCACAGCCAGTGAGCCAATGAGGAGCGAGCAGGGGCAAAGCCGAGTCACGCTCCATGTGAATGGACACACAGCAGCGGCTTGGAAGCGAGCCTGCTCGGGTGCCACCATAGAATGCTGCTTGATAAGGGGGCAGGATGGAGGGGCCAGGAGCGCCAGCAGGGGACCTGAGAAAAGGAGGATCGGACTGCTCTGTGCAAAACCATTGCACAGCGTAGGGCAGTACAACGTGTTTTTTAATATCCTTTTTAATAAAAAATGTTTGTTTGTCCTTTTTGAGATGGCAGTCGGGCAACCATGTTATCCAGACTCCTTGATTTCCACTCATCAGCCAAAAAAAACATTACTGTTTGACATTTCTAAGGAGGCTGATATTTATTTTAATTTAAAAGGCAAGTCTTGTGTTACATTGAAAGGGAGGGTGACGTGTGGAAGCATGCTATTAAGACTAACCTGACAAATTATTTAAAGAGATACTACTTTTTTTTTTTTTTTTTCTCTTCCTAAAGTTCATGTAAATTCAGTACCAAAAAATAAATAAAAAATTGGCAGCTTTTCAAAAGAAGTATGGGGCTTCCAAAATAAATAATACTTGCCTAGGTGAATGCATCATCAATCCGATGCTGCATCTGTCCCCCGCTGCCTCTACTCTGAGAACTGGGTGATCAAAGACCGCTGATCGCTCATTCTCTGCGCTGAGTAGAGAGCAGCGATCTGCTCTGCTCCTCCAATGTTCCCTGGAGTGCTGGGCTGTGAAGGGGGTGGGAGGGGCCGGCTCTGTCTCCCAGCGGCTCCCTTAGAGGCTGATCCAGGCATCTGGGTGGATCCTGACTGTAAAGTCTGGATCGATTAGCACCTGGACCAGCTGAATGATGTCATCCAACAGAGGACTTTAACGTCCTGTTGGCTGAAAGCGGGTCACAGGAGTGCAGAACGAATTGCACTCTTATGATCCCTAAGAGAAGTAGGGCCAAAAAAAAGCTTTAGCCATAAACCGCCATTAAAGATGTAGAATGAAATTCTAGTTTACTGAATTGTAATATTTTTTTATGGCTGGGTAAAGTATGCATGTCCTTTCTCACATAGGACTTTTGATGCTGTAGATATTATATATTTTTTTTAATGGTTCCCAAAAGTTGTGTCTGCTTAATGTAGATCTATCACGCATGTATTAAAAGCATCATCTATGCACAGCAACATACCCTTTCCTAAATATTCCAAAAAGCAGTCTAGACCATTCTGGGTATGAACTGGGCTATATTGTACTGTTGATAGAGGGTGGGGCAAGTAGAAGATGGGGACGAAGATCTAATTTCTTTAAGTATAATTAACACCAATGCTTTTTTTTTTTTTCTTCTTACATTTATTATTTATTTTTTTGATACATTAAGGCAGGGCTCGACAATATCCAGGCGCCCGGTCGCAATTGCGACAAGAAATAGTGACCTGGTGCCCGGGGAAGCTTAGGCATGCAGAAGGCTGCAAATCCGTGGCCTCGGTTACTGGCCGGCGTGGGCCCGCTGCGATCGTACAGCGGGGGAGGTGGGGGCGCACGGAGACACAGGATACTCGGCGGGCCCGAGCTGGCCGTTAATTGAGGCCGCGGCTTTGCGGCCTTCTGCAGGCCTAATCTTCCTTCTGTGATGTGGCGCCATCTTGTGGTGGCCGTTTGGCATTATAAGTAAAACAGCAATCCAGCAATTCTAATGTGTTTTTCACTGTGTTTTTATTGCCATCTTCTTCCCTCTAATTGAAGCCCCCAAACATTATATATATTTTTTATTCCAACACCCTAGAGAATAAAATGGCGGTCGTTGCAATCCTTTCTGTCGCACCATATTTGCGCAACGGTCTTACAAGCGCACTTTTTTTGGGGGGGAAATGCACCTTTTTTTTATTGAAAAATAAGACCATAGTAAAGTCAGCCCAATTGTTTTTATATTGTGAAAGATCATTTTTTACGCCGAGTAAATTGATACCCAACATGTCGCGCTTCAAAATTGCGTCTGCTCGTGGAATGGCGACAAACTTTTACCCTTTAAAATCTCCATAGGCGACGTTTAAAAAATTCTACAGGTTGCATGGTTTGAGTTACAGAGGAGGACTAGGGCTAGAATTATTGCTCTCGCTCTACCAATCGCGACGATAACTCGCATGCATGGTTTAAATACCGTTTACATATGCGGTCGCTACTCACGAATGCGTTGGCTTCTGCACGCGAGCTTGGCGGGACGGGAGCGTTTTCTGGCTCCTAACTTTTTTAGCTGGCTCCTAGATTCCAAGCAAATTTGTCAAACCCTGCATTAAGGAAAGGATAGTTGTGGAGACTTCACTTTCTAGATGTAACAAGGAGTGAGAGGAAACTTTCAAAGTGTGCAACAGTTTTCACCTGTTCTTCTGACAACTCATAGTAATAAATTCTTGCCTTGCCTTGCTTTCTGTTTTGGTGGCAGTGGTTATCTGGAAAACAGAGGGTGGATCTCCCCAATGGTGACACAGTAGGACATTCCCCATAGGGCTTCAACACTCCATGCAAAACATTAATTTCAAACCTTTGCCTTTTAGATATAAATATAAATGCACACGCCACTGTGCTTCATAAAGTCCCACAGTACTATAATTGCTCGCATAAGCAAAGCCAGAGGCATAAATCAAAGATCTACTGCCCTGGCAATGTCCTTATGCAGTAACTCCACCCGCCCACCAGTCCAAAATGTGGAAGATAAAGCTTGCATAATCCTGTCATTTGCTTTTTTTAAATGCCTGCCGAAAGGTGGCAAGCAGAGCAAAGATGGTTCCTGCATCCTAAAGGGTTTTACACAGCAACACAAGAAGTGAGGGGAACGTTCCCCGATGGTGTTTTAAAATGACAGAGAAATCCCGTAGTATATAAACTTCGCCCACTGTATCTGAAACTAAGAAAAAAGGTCTGGAATGTTTTATGTAATCTGAGTCGCCCAAATCCAGATGTCCAGCCATGTTGTGCTTTCTGTGTAGTTTATTCAATACTTTTCTTCCCTACTTTTTCTAAATTTGTAAGGGGGAAATTGCTAGACGGCAAAAGTTTGATACCGATTTTGGATTGAAACCACGCAGTTCTATTTTGTGTGTAGTTTTTGAGCATCTGTGCCAACTGCAACTAAGCTACGAGAAATGCAAATTCCCAGCTGTGCGAGTTTCACAAGGTATTGTTGAATCTTCACTATTCCCAGAACAGTTGGTTAGCCAGATGGCTACACTAACCAAAATGATTATTCTCTGGTTTCTGTCTTGACATATCTGGTGGTTACAAAGTGGCACATAAACCAATATAGAAATATTTACTGCTGTCACAAGTCAGTTTAGCAATTGAATTGAAATTCTAGTTTAGATTTGATTTTCAGTTTATATAAAGCAACATTCCTCAGTGCATCTCTTTATTTCTGGGGGCGGTCCCTCCGGACATAACCCTCCTCTCTGCAGCATGCAGCCTCAGGTTTTTTTTATTTGCCTAGCAAAGGAGAAGGACGTATGGCTCCCTTTGGGCCCAGCGCCCTGAGGAAATTTTCATTTTTGTTTTTTATTTTCTTTATTTTATTTCTTTGAGAATCTTCTATCAACTGCCGGCTGAGAGACAGGCTGGATATATAGATCCTTGTCTCCTCAGTCCGGCCAAAACCTCGGTCCTGGTTCTGACTCTGCGTTTTGGAGTACCTAGGGTTGATTCTGGACTCCTCGGAAGCGAAGGTCTTTCTTGCCCTGGAGAAATTGCAGACTCTTCAGTCTGCAGCGAAGGTGTTGGCAACCCGCAAATGGACGTCTCTCCGTTTTTTGCATGCGAGTCCTGGGCCTGATGGTGGCCTCCTTTTTTGAGGCGGTACCGTATGCCCAGTTCCACACTCAGGTTTTGCAGATGGAGATACTGTCCAAGTGGAACAAATCTCTCCTTTGTTTTTGGATCCTCGATTCAGGTAAGCCACCTAGTCAGTCTCCCTGAATTGGTGGCTGAGATCCCCAGCTCTTTGGTCCGGGAAGTCGTTTCTTCCCTGCCAGTGGACAGTGATTATGATGGGCGCCAGCCTCACGGGTTAGGGGGGCATCTGGGGGGTCCAGTCGACCCAGGGTCGCTGGACTCTGGCAGAATCTTGTCTGCCGATCAATGTCCTATAACTCTGGGCAATCAGGCTATGCCTCTCCTCGTGGTCGAGGAGGTTGCAAGATCGCCCAATCAGGATTCAGTCAGACAACGCCACAGCGGTGGCTTATGTCAACCATCAGGGGGGAACACTGAGCTCGGCTGCAGCGTCCGAGGGCGCTCACATCCTAAGGTGGGCGGAAAGAAGCGTGTCGGCCGTCTACATTCCAGGCGTGGAAAACTGGCAGGCGGACTACCTGAGTCGCCACATGCTGGACCAGGGGAATGGTCATTGCATCCAGAGGTGTTTCAACTCCTTTGCAGGAGGTGGGGTACACCAGACGTGGATCTCCTGGCCTCTTGTCTCAACCACAAGGTGTCAAGGTTCGTGGCCATGTCCAGAGATCCCTGGGCAGACGCGTCAGACGCGTTGGTGGCCCCGTGGGGTCAGTATCAGCTAATTTATGCCTTTCCCCCATTGAAGTTGTTTCCTCGGCTGCTCCACAGAGTGGAGGCCGAGGGGATCCCGATGATTGATTCTAATCACTCCAGATTTGCCTCGGCGTCCTTGGTACACCGATCTTGTGCGCCTGGTGGCGATGTACCCTGGTGGCTGCCGATGCGGGAGGACCTTCTGTCACTGACCTTTGACACTGCTTGGGGACGTCCTACTTGTCAAGACTTGAGAAGGCTGTGTCCGTCCATGGCCGATGAGAGAAAATAGGATTTTTTTTTGTACTCACCGTAAAATCCTTTTCTCTGTCGTCCATGGACAGACACAGCACCCACCCCTCCTTTTTAGGTTTGTACTGCTTGTTACGAACTGAGGCTGCATGCTGCAGGGAGGAGGGTTATGTCCAGAGGGACCGCCCCCTGGACGGGGCTGTTTAACTCTGTTAAAGTAACATGTATGTATGTATGTGTATTGCATTATAATGTTTTTGGGGGTTACAAGTAATTTTCTAGCAAAAAATAATAGAGACCCTAGGGAATAAAATGGCAATTGCTGCAATATTTTATGTCACACTGTATTTGCCCAGCTGTCTTTTTTTTTTTTAATGCAATTTTTTCAGAAAAAAGGCACCTCAATGAATAAACAAAAACAAAACAGTAAAGTTAGCCCAATTTTTTATTTTAATTTTTTTGTTTTAATGTGAAAGATGTTACGCTGCGAGAATCGTGATCTATCGTCTAAGCCAGGGTTTGACAAATTTGCCTGGAATCTAGGAGCCAGAAAACGCTCCCCATCCCGCCAAGCTCACGCGCAGAAGCGAACACATATGTGAGTAGCGCCTGCTTATGTAAACGATATTTAAACCACACGTGAGGTATCGCCGCGATCGTTGGAGCGAGAGCAATAATTCTAGCCCTAGACCTCCTCTGCAACTCAAAACGTGCAACCTGTAGAATTTTTTTTTTTAAACGTCACCTATGGAGATTTTAAAGGGTAAAAGTTTGTCGGCATTCCACGAGCGGAAGCAATTTTGAAGCGTGACATGTTTGGTATCAATTTACTCGGCGTAACATTATCTTTCACAATATAAAAAAATATTGGGCTAACTTTACTGTTTTATTTATTTTTATTAAAAAAACGTGTGTTTTTTCCCCAAAAAAAAGTGCGCTTGTAAGACCGCTGCGCAAATACAGTGTGACAAAGTATTGCAATGACTGCCATTTTATTCTCTAGGGTGTTAGAATTAAAAATATATATAATATTTGGGGGTTCTAAATAGAGGGAAGGAGATGGGAGTGAAAACAGTAAAAAAACACATTTAGACCGGCTAGAACGGTTTTACTTGTAATGCCAAATGGCCACCACAAGATGGCGCCAGATCACAGAAGGCCACAAAGCCGCTGCTTCAATTACCGGCGGGCATGGGCCCGCTGCGATCGCATGGCGAGGGGCGCACGGAGACACAGAGAGCTGGTGACTATCAACATTCTAAGTACATTTTTCCTAATCAATATACAGCTGTCACATGACCCAGCTTGTCTGTAGGGAAACATATGCAGGAAGAGCTTCTAGCCCTCTACTGCTGGTCACATGTTCAAAAACCATGCCTTACAAAGGCATATATTTAGAAATCAAATCTTTATTATTTTGTGGAAATAACCTTGTCAAAGGCTATGTCATGCTCCTCCAGCCTGTGTCTTAGAATAAGGAGGTGAAGCCTCCATCAATCTACATGTAATATCCCCCCCCCTATTGTATTTAGCTGGTTAGTGGGCATGGAGGAGGGAGAAAGTGGGCTTTCATTTAATACTGTTATGCCCACATGTGTATCTCTATAGTCACATGGGCTGCTCAGATGTGATGGGGAGGAAATGCTCCACATAGAAACTCACTGAAAACCGAGTTGCAACCACAGCCACAAAATCCCTTGCTAAATTAGGGACATAAACAGAAGGTGGAGCTAGAGAGCAGCAGGATCAACCAGAATACAGAAAACAAATCCCATAGTGACTGATTATGAACAGCATGTAATATAAACCATTTATTGATAGTTTTTTTATGATGTGGATTTATATATATTTGCACTTTTATTTAACTCCACTCAGAAAAAAAAAAAAGAATTGTACAACTCTGGATTTGGTTTCCTATAAATTTACATCTGCCTGGGGATTTCAGGCTGCTTGGACACTGATTTCTCTTGAGAGTTCTAGCTTCATTTTCAGTGCTAGATTTGGGTTTCACCTAAATACCTTTGGAACAATGGGCCTCTGACAGTAAGTTGAAAAGCGAAATTCAGTTACGGCTTGGAAGAGCAAGTTGGCGATCACCGATTAGGGTAAATATTTGGACTGTTGTGAACATCCTGTTTCTTGCAATTTAAAGACTCTGTTCTTTATATGTAACATTTCCTTTTCTCTCTTTTATACTCTACGCCTAAAATTGTCATGACTACACTAAATATATAAAGAGCTTTATATTCCTTTATATTTCCTTTTGGGGTTAGCGGAAACCTACTTTTTTTTTTATTCACAATTTTTATTTTATTTTTAACTGGTTATAAGATGCTGGCTTAAAACAAATGGAAACTGTTTTCCAAGTGTTTAGTAAATGTGGCTACAGTAAGAACCCTTTCACACTGATGCAGCTTTCGAGCATTTTAGCACTTGAAATGGCGCTTGAAAACTGCCTCCCATTCATTGCAATGGGTGCTTTCACACTGAGGTGGTGCGCTTGCGGGATGTTTCGGGAAAAAAAAGTCCTGCAAAGAGCATCTTTGAGAGCACTACAGCGCTCCCAAAATGCCCCTGCCCATTGCAATGAATAGGCAGCGCCACAACACGGGAGGATTTAACACCTTTTTTGGGGTTAACCGTGGCACTTTACCACCAATGGCCGACACTTTTCAGTGTGAAAGCAGCCGAAGATGTATTTTTCAATAAGCAGACATTGTTATTTTTACAGTGTTTACTGCGGTCATTTTTAATGTGATATGCACATTTTTCAATGCTTTTTTTTTTTTTTTTATGTGTTCAATACAGAGATTTGTAGGTTCAATGGGCTGGTTGATAGTATTGAGAAAAGTAGCAGTAAAGCCAAATCATTGTACATCATTGCAAAGCTAGAAGTATAGCAGCGGTTTGCATTAAAGCGGAGGTTCACCCTAAAAACATTTTTCTAACATTACATTGTACTCACTTCCAACATTGACAGTATGCTGTTTTTTTTTTTTGCTGTACATACAGTCGTATAGCTATTCCCCCCCCCCCAGCTTCCGGGTTGTGGCTCCCGCGGGAGTGGGCGTTCCTATGCAGAGGCTAAGTGATTGACGTGATGACAAAAACTTCCCTCCGGCGCATAAGGCGTGTCACCAGTTTCCGAAAGAAGCCGAACGTCGGTGCGCAGGCGCCGTATAGCGCCGACTCGCAGTTCGGCTTCTTTGGGAAACTCGTGATGCGCCGGGGGGAAGTTTTTGTCATCACATCAATCACTTAGTCTCTGCATAGGAACGCCCACTACCCAGAAGCGGGGGGGATAGCTATACGACGGTATGTACAGCAAAAAAAAAAAATCTGCATACTTTCAATGTTGGAAGTGAGCACAATGTAATGTTCGAAAAATGTTTTTAGGGTGAACCTCCGCTTTAAATATAACTGCTCGTGTACGTACAAACATAATTACCAACTGTACCTAGAACGTTTCTTAAAACACACAAACTAGTAGCTTTTATTTCACATAGAGCTAATCCCTTTTTTTGTGTATAACTTTGTATAGATTATGATTTTCTTTTAGGGCTACCATTTCTATGCAGGGGGAACCGGGTGAGCAGAATTCTAGACCTTTTTTATTGTTTAACCACTTAAGCCCCAGACCATTTCGCTGGCCAAGGACCAGAGCACTTTTTTTTTTTTGCGATTCGGCACTGCGTCTCTTCAACTGACAATTGCGCAGTCATTTGGTGGCTACCAAACAGAATTGACGTGTGTTCCCCCCCCCCCCCCCACAAATAGAGATTTCTTTTGGTGGTATTTGATCACCTGCGATTTTTTATTTTTTGCGCTATAAACCACTTGCTGGTCGGCAAGTGCTTTATTTTTGTGATTCAGAATAGAGAGCTAAAATATGATGTAGGAGAGTCTGCTTTGTGGCAATCACAGCTGTGGGTAACAAGACATTGTTGTACAGAGAACTAAAGGGACAAACCCATACATGGGGTACCACTCGCAACTTGCTTTACAGCTCAAACTTGGTTCCAATGAAAACTGCATATGGGGTATTTTAGGGCTTGTCAGGGTGCCATGGCAACTATAAAAGGCCTCTGGTGACCAGGATGTCCTGTAAGCTCTCGGAAGGTAAAATTACAGTTGGACAAAGGGATTGACATGTACTTTAGGCATGCGTTTTAGGGAGCATATAAAAAAAGCCTGGAGCACAATGAGCAGTAAACA
Organism: Rana temporaria; assembly: GCF_905171775.1. NCBI lineage: Eukaryota > Metazoa > Chordata > Amphibia > Anura > Ranidae > Rana > Rana temporaria. The sequence continues at coordinate 135,566,031 of NC_053490.1, read as the reverse complement.
AGAGAAAAGACTACTATAAAGCGAAAAGATGGAGAGCAAGTAGTTCACCTTTCCATTCATTTCTATAGCCCAAATCCACTACGGCACACTACAGTGTGCAAAGCACAGAAAGTGGTTAACGGGTCAAGGCACATGTCATTGATAGTATTTTGTTGTTTTTATGAAGGTGCCAGGGTAACATACACCTATACTTTAACATGAGACCATTCCCAGTCCCCAAGGTACAAAAGGGGAAGAAAACTCAACCAAATGGTTGAATGCTATTGCCATTGGGGTGACAAGCGCAGAAATGCTGGGCTATTGTTGGATAAAGTTGGCAAAGCATGAAAATGTAACAGCCAATGTGACAATATTGACACCTGCCATTATGTAAAGACAGACTAAGTTTAGTCTTGCCTTCATGTGAGAAAGGCAAACTTGGTTCAGTTTAGTCTTCAGTAAGTTTAGTCTTGCCTTCATGTGAGAAAGGCAAACTTGGTTCAGTCTGTCATGTCATGTCTGCTGTCAATGTAATTACATTAGCTACTATTCTATCACTGGGTCTTGCCCAGTGATAGTCCTGACATTTTCAGTGACTGGCTCCCCATTCGCGATGGCTTTATTGGCATGTTGAGGAAAACCTCATGCCCAAATGTTTCTCCCCTAGGACCATGTGACTTTTCTGCGATGTGAGACAGGCGTAGCCAAAACACAGGAAATCCCTGGAAGCATTTGCCACTTTACGACTATTATGCTTTAACCGCTTGCCGATCAGCTGCCGTCATTATACTGCGAAAAGTTGGCATGGCTGCGTAAATCGCAGTAGATGTCAGACGCTTTAAGAGCAGTAGGGGGCGCGCAATGCCGATGCTGGTGGCCACCCGCGATCGCTCCACAGAGAGCCAGAACTGGGATCTGTGTATGTAAACAAACAGATCCTGGTTCTGACAGGGGAGTAGAGAGAAATCTGATGTTCCTAGTAATCAGGGACAGCAATCTCTCCTCCAGTCGGTCCACTCCCCCCCCCCCCCCCCCCCCACAGTTAAACACCTCCCTAGGGAACACCTAACCCCTTGGTCGCCCCCTAGTGTTAACCCCTTCCCTGCCAGTGACATTTATACGGTAATCGGTGGCTATTTTTAGCTCCGGTCGCTGTATAAATGTCACTGGTCCCAAACAATTGTGAAGTGTCTGATCTGTCCGCTGCAAAATCACAGATCACCACCATTACCGTGTTTCCCCGAAAATAAGACCGGGTCTTATATTAATTTTAGTCTCAAAAAACACACTAGGGCTTATTTTCAGGGTAGGGCTTATTTATTTACGGTATGTACATTAAACAACATTTATTCAAATACGGTACGCATAAAGTGCACAAAAGGTCTCAAGTCTGTCTGGCTGGTTGTTGCTTTAAAAAAAATCCTGTTCCTTTTAAAGCATGATAAACAACACTCTCTATCTTCTGAAAACCTGTTAAAATCTAAACATTCTGTGTCCTCGGTCTGCTTCACTGAAGTACTGCACAGATCTGGAAGAAATATGAAAGCACACCAAGAATGCCTATTAAATCTGGACAATATTTGTTTATCCCGGAGTTCAACCTTAAAGCTGGCTCCTGGTACTGGATGAGATTTCTCCAGGCCTGCTTTAACTTTCCATCAACTAATCTTGTTTCTGGCTCTCTTGTTTTTAACATGCAAATATACGGAATTCAGATGTTTTAAAGCATAAGTTCTCCTCTGTAACATTTTGTGACAGTTGTCTTCTTTTTCTATCCTTTTCATTTATATGTGTGCTTCTGCTTTTAAGGTAAGAGAAAGTGTCTTGCTGGTCTTCTGCTATAGAAAAACCCCCAAGCTGTCTGTGGTTTTAGTTCTTGGTGACCTGAAACAAGCATGCAGTTGGTTACGTTGGAGTGAAGTCCGAATTCCTGATCTGTATACTTGGCAGAGTCGAGGAAAGACTACTGGCGTTTTGGAAGGGGAGACCACCATTGGTTGTCCAATATTTTTGTCAGCACAGTGACATTTCCTTTACATTGGTCCTCCAACCATTCCTAGTTTTATTCCCGCTAAAAACTGTAGGCCTAGCTGGGTAATGGCAGGGGAAAAGGGCTTGGAGAAAAGTAAATAAAGCAAGGTGATGGGGTAAGGGCAGTAAAATAAAGAGAAACTTTCCTATAAGATGTAATCGAGGGCCATGGTGCTCTGCATTGCAGTCATTTAGCTGACCTATTAATTGAGTATACAGAATAATTACTTTTATTTATTTTTAAAATTTCACTTAAAAATTCTGATTTACACAATTGGCCACCACCCATTTTAATTACACCAGGATATGTGCTGGTGTGATTAATCACTGTCCAGCTTCTTAAATCCTTACCAATGTTCTGTAACCACTGAGGCTCATCACTTGGAGATTTAAAGCAGAACTTTACCCATAACAACAACTTGATAAGAAATAATGTTCTTTTTAGCAAGGGACATACATTCCACATGAATAATTCTGCTGCCAAAATTAGTGTTTGCTGTAAATTGCCTCCCACATTGCTCCTGTTTCCTCTTGAGGCTGCCATTTTTCTGAAGTCCAGAGCCCCATGAACAGAAGTAAATTGTAAAGCAGAACTAAACCCATCAATTTAATTGTTTAAAAAAGTTACATTCCTTGAATGCCAGGATTTCTAACTCACATTTGCTTGTCATCAACCAAACTGTCAAGCCATGAAATGGTAGTTGCAGATCAAGCAGCTTCAAGGCTGTAAATTATAGGAGGGATTAATTGCGCTTTAAGGCTGTCTGCAGATTGGCCGCTACAAACTTGGCAGTGCCTAAAAATGGAGAGCAACTGAACATGTGCAGAGTGATGGGTTTTAAACAGTATAGATACTTCTCATTGATTTATTTTTGATGCAGTCCAGTGCTTTTTTATTTATTAGTAACCTTAAATAACGTGTTCCAGTTTTTCTCACCTCGTCTTTCAGGACAGCACCTGGAGAGAGCGCAGCTCCACCCACTTCCCAGGAAACACTGCAGTCAATGCTATAAATTCCGCCCCCTTCCACCATGGCCTCAGTTGTAGTGTTTCCTCCGGCCATGGTGGAAGCGCTGCAGGGAACCAGGGGTGTGCTGTTCTCTCCCCAGGCGGGGAAGGTGGATTGTTTTTGAGCATACCGGTGTTTTAGGTTAGGAGGTGATCCTCCAGAGGCGGACCCGACTTCTCCCCTGACGTGCGGGTGAAGGTCGGGTGCTTCTCCTCTTCGGTCCGGCGAGGACAGAGGCTGCTGGAGGTCCCGCTCCCTTAGTCCGGGCATCGTTGCTTGCGGGGGGACGGTCAGGTGCCGTCCTTCCGGCATACGAGGCTCCGGAGCGGAGGGCGTAGTGACGTCCTTTCCGGGTGGAGGCGGGACTTCCGGCGGCGCGTGGCGGCTTCCGGTTCCGGCCGCCTGGAACGCAAGAGGGGGAGTGAGCTTCGGCGGTGCTATTTCCGGGTCTCGCAGCGGCGAGAGGAACCCGGGAGATTTAAAACAGCTGTCGCACGCCCGCAGCGTTCTGGGACCATGGAGCCAGAAGACGCAGCGGAGGTGGCGGGAGCAGGAGCCACAAGCACCAGCCCGGCCCAGGTAGGAGACCCAGCGAGGGTCAATGTACCAGGGTGTTGTTATGTCCCTCTTTTCTGCCCCTTCGGGGGAGGGGAGCCTGCCTCACTCACCCTAGTCACTTCTGTGGGTGCGTGTAGTTTTCTGGTACAGCGGTGATGGGTGCTGGTTTTTATTTGTTCACTAGCTGTGTGCACTTGTGTGTTTTGTTGGCTGGCGTACAAAGGTTAAACATAGCGTTGTTGTCCTTTGTGTCGTTTCAGAAAGTTAAAGAAAAACTTGGTAGAACCTCCTCCTTCCAAGAAGCGGTGTGCTACTTGTAAAGCTTCCCTTAAAGGGAACTGGACCAAACCTTTATGCAAAACTTGTATTGCGGAGATTGTCAGGGGGGAAGCCTCTACTAGTTCGGCCTCTGAGCAGACCACCGTCAAGGGAACGGGGGAGTTGCTCTCTTCATTTAGGGAGGAGTTGCACCAGACTTTCCAGTCTTTTCGCTCCTTCCTGGACAAGGGTCCGACTAAAGGATCTAAGGCCAGGGCCAGTACCCCCTCCACATCTAGAAGGTTAGACAGTGAGTCCGAGGAGGAGGAACCTGAAAATGCTATTTCAGGATCAGAGGCGGAGGATGAAGAAGAAAAGGATACTTCTTCCTCACGCTATAAACTGTCCTTAGAGGAGGTTGATGACCTATTAAGGACAATTCATTCTACCCTAAACATTAAAGAAGATGCGACTCAGCTGTCATTGCATGACAGGATGTACCAGGGTTTGGATGAGGTAAAACATCGCACCTTCCCGGTACATAAAGTATTGTCTGAGACAATTAAAAGAGAATGGAAGGACCCAGAGAAGGCACCCTTCTTTTCTAAATCTCTGAAAAGGAGATTTCCTTTCGATGAAGATCCAACGCAGGCCTGGAATAAAAGGCCTAAACTGGATGCAGCATTCTCAAAAGTTTCCCGCAATACGGACCTAGCTTTTGAGGATACAGGTGCCCTTAAGGATCCCCTGGATAAAAGAGCAGATAGCCTGCTCAAAAAAGCCTGGGATACCTCCTTGATTAATCTTAAACCAGCTATGGCATCCACTGTGGTGGCCAGAAACCTTGAGCATTGGCTGGATCAGCTCAAAGGTCACATTGAGGCCGGTACCTCTCGTAGAGAGCTTTTGGAGTCCTTTCCAGTCCTTATGAAAGCGGTAGGCTATATAGCGGATGCTTCGGCTGAATCCGTGAAGCTCTCCGCCAGATCCTCGGCGTTGATAAATTCAACCAGAAGGGCCTTATGGGTTAAGACCTGGCAGGGGGACACAGCCTCTAAGCTGAAACTGTGTGGGTTACCTTTTGAAGGAGACTTGGTTTTTGGCACAGGACTAGACACCGTCCTAGATAGGACGGCGGATAGAAAGAAGGCTCTTCCTTTAAAAAAGGTAGATTCGGGGCCCAAGAAAAATTTTCGTCCTTTTTTCCAAGCCAAGGGTCCTAAGGAGGCACAAAGAGGTCAGGGTGGTAGACCCTGGCGGTCCCAGAGGGGCCGCGGGAAGCCTGGGGTGTTGTTTCGCTCCCCCAGCCAACCTGCTAAGCCCCAGTGACGGTCTCCCAGCTGTGGGTGGTCGGCTCCAAGCCTTCCTTCCACAGTGGGCAGAGGCGACGTCCAGTCCGTATGTGCTCAAACTGATTGCAGAGGGATACGCACTGGAGTTTTCGGGAAAACCACCGTCGCGGTTTTATGTGACCCAATTGCCCAGGGAGCAAGAGAAGTCTCAGGCTATGCTGACATTAGTGGAGGATTTTCTCCAACAGAGGGTGATTACGCCATTTCCCCAGAGAGAACAGGGGGAGGGCTGTTATTCCCATATATTCCTTGTAAAGAAGCCGTCGGGCAAATTCAGGTTAATTTTAAACCTGAAGGTCCTGAATCTAGCTATCCGATACAAGAGATTCCGCATGGACTCTATATACTCGGTGAGAAAGCTTCTTCCCCTGGGGTGCTTTCTAGCTTCAATAGATTTTAAGGGATGCTTATTTGCACGTCCCGATCAGGACTTCCTCCCAGCGCCATCTGCGTCTAGCCATCAGAACAGAGAGCAGGGTGAGACATTTTCAATTCAGAGCCCTCCCATTCGGCCTTTCCTCCTCTCCCAGAGTCTTTTCAAAAGTGGTGGCAGAGGCCTTGGCACCCCTAAGGCTCAGGGGGATTTCTATAATTCCATACTTGGACGACCTCCTGCTGTTCGCCAAGTCGGAGGAGCAGCTTCTCCTGGACCTGAGGAGGACCCAGGCTCATTTGGAAGGGCTCGGTTGGATCCTGAACAAAGAAAAGTCAAGTCTAGTGCCCTCCCAGAGGATAGTCTTTCTAGGATACGTTGTAGACTCTGTTCAGGGGAAAATCTTTCTACCAGAAGAAAATAAAGTTCAGGCTGCGGTGAAGACAATTCAGACGAATGTGCCGATTTCTGTGCGCTCAGCCATGTCCACAATGGGCTTACTCAAGGGACCTACAACAGGTGATCCTTCAGAATTGGACCCATGGGGAATCCCTAGAGAAGAGATTCAGAGTTCCGTCTTCAGTGAAGAGGAAACTTTGGTGGTGGAGAGGCCAGGCAGATCTGCGCCTAGGTCTGTCTTGGTCCTTCCCCACTACAAGGGTCCTAACTACGGACGCGAGTTCGTGGGGATGGGGTGCTCACCTGGACGGGCAGATGGCACAGGGATCCTGGACGAGGGAAGAGTCCAGAAGGTCCTCCAATTGGAGGGAACTCAGGGCCATTTGGTTAGGGCTAAGGGCCTTTCAGGAGCTGATTCTGGACCAACATGTCCAGATTCTGTCAGACAACGCCACAGCAGTGGCGTATGTTTCCAGACAGGGGGGCACGAGAAGCAGAGTACTCCTCAGTCTGGCCTTACAGACTCTGTCCTGGGCAGAGGTGAACTTGGCTTCCCTATCGGCAGTACACCTAAAAGGCAGCCTAAACATGCTGGCAGACTTTTTAAGTCGGACAAGGGTTCTGGAATCGGAGTGGTGTTTATGCCCGGAGGTCTTCCAAGAGCTAGTAAACAAGTGGGGAACTCCTCAGATAGACCTGTTCGCGGCCCAGTCCAATGCCAAGGTTCCAGTTTATTTCTCTCTAAACGGAATGGATCAGGCAGAGGGTCTAGATGCGTTAGTTCAACGCTGGCCCTTCCGCCTGTGCTATGCCTTCCCCCCGGTTCAGATCATTCCCTTAGTGTTACGGAAGCTTCAGGAGGAGAAGACTACTCTGATCCTGATAGCCCCGTACTGGCCCAAGAGGCCTTGGTTTTCGAGTCTGTTGGAACTGGCGGTAGAAGACCCCTGGGTTCTACCAGTCAGAAGAGATCTACTTTTTCAGGGCCCTCTACTGCATCCAGACGTGAGTCGGTTAAGGCTCACGGCCTGGTTACTGAAGAGCTAATTCTTAGCAGGAAGGGTCTATCCAAACGTTTGGTAGATACGCTACTTAGTAGTAGGAAAGAGGTCACGAGGGCCATCTATTTCAAGACTTGGAAGGTTTTCAATTCTTGGTGTGAAGTTAAAAATTATTCTCCTTTGAATACTTGTTCCGTCTTGGAGTTTTTACAAGACGGTATGGATAAGGGTCTGGCAGCCAGCACCTTAAAAGCGCAGGTGGCGGCTTTGTCAGTGTTTCTAGAGAGACGTTTATCTCTAGAGCCCTATGTCATCAGATTTTTTAAGGCCTTAGCCAGGGCTAGGCCTTCCCCGTTTAAATTTTTCCCCAAGTGGGATTTATCAGTGGTTCTGGGGGGTTTGACTCAAAAACCCTTCGAACCACTGGTAGACGCCTCTGTAAAGTTTCTAACTTTAAAATTGGTGCTTTTGGTGGCGGTCACCTCAGCAAGGAGGATTAGCGAGCTTCAGGCGCTTTCCGTTTTGGAGCCTTTTTTGTCAATCTTCCCTGATAGGGTAGTATTAAGGACTGATCCGAGTTTTCTTCCGAAGGTAGTGTCAGTATTTCATAGGACGCAGGAAATAGTGTTACCTACCTTTTGTCCAACTCCTTCTTGTCCGAAGGAGAGGGAATTCCATTCCTTAGATGTCAGGAGATGCATTAGACGCTATCTAGAGGTCTCTAGCGAGTTCAGAAAGGCGAATTCGCTTTTCGTTCTGTTTTCAGGATCCCGCAAGGGGCATGGGGCTTCCAAAAGTACGCTGGCTAGATGGTTGCGCATGGCTATCCATGAGGCATACAAAGCTAAAGGTTTGGATCCCCCTCCGGGAGTAATGGCCCATTCTACTAGGGCGGTGGCAACTTCCTGGGCAGAACGGGCTGGAGCTTCACCAGAGCACATCTGTAAAGCGGCAACGTGGACGAGCTTTTCCACCTTCGCTCGTCATTATAGGATGGATTTGCTCTCTGTGTCAGAGCAGTCTTTTGGCAGGAAGGTCCTGCAAGCGGTGGTCCCACCCTAGAGTAAGTACTCGGTTATCATCTCCAGGTGCTGTCCTGAAAGACGAGGTGAGAAAACCTTAGTTAGACTTACCGGTAACGGTATTTCTATGAGTCTTTCAGGACAGCACCGATAACCCGCCCTTTTATTATTAAAGATAATATATATATATGCTAATGTGTGTAGTTTCTATGTTCTGCTTATCTAATTTCAGCGTGGCCGGAGGTACTCGTGAACAACTGAGGCCATGGTGGAAGGGGGCGGAATTTATAGCATTGACTGCAGTGTTTCCTGGGAAGTGGGTGGAGCTGCGCTCTCTCCAGGTGCTGTCCTGAAAGACTCATAGAAATACCGTTACCGGTAAGTCTAACTAAGGTGTTTTTTTTATTTTTTTTTTTTTTTTTACTGCTTTCCAGTGCAGGAAAAATGCAGCATGTTCTACTTCTCTTTTTTTTTTTTTTTTTTTTTTTTTACTGGAACGTACTGGAGCTGCAAGCACTGATGTGAGCTATGCCATTGAAAACCATATAACCTACTTTCCATATGTCCATGTGGTGTGAACTGGCCCCTAAAGTGGAACTTTAGTCAGAAAATGAAGTCCTGCTAGATGACTTCAGGCTGGCCCCTTTTGCAGGAATGGCTATATAAAACATTAAAAATAAGTGCCATTTACAGTTTAAAATCCAGTAATACGCTGTCTGTCTCGCCCTGCTCTGCACATGCTTGTTTGCTATAACTTTTTTTAGGCATTGCTGAGTTTAGAGGCCGCTTTGCTGACACCCATAAGTAGACTTGAACCCTCCTATCTTTTACAGCGAGGGTCAGCAACCAGTAGATTGTGGCCAGACAGGGCATCCATCAAATTCTGGGGCCCCTTACACAGCTTTAGGCCCCTCTCAGGCCCGACCCCCAACATTCCCCAGGGCCCTCCCACTGGCTGTCCCACCGAATCTGCCCACTTGCCATCCTGCCAAGTCCTTCAGTGCACACACTTTTATTTTAACACTCTTACAACAACATATGAAAATGAACAGTGTATTTATTATAAGTCATCAGTACTTTCAAGATTTAACAGTACCCCCCCTCACGTGTGTGTGTGTGTGTGTGTGTGTGTGTGTATATGTGTGTGATATTTTTTTATATATATATATATATATATATATATATATATATATATATATATATATATATATATATATATATATATATATATAATTATATATATATATCATTTATTTATTACAAACACCACACAGACCTGTATATATGCACACACGTATTTGTCCAGGTGATGGTGCAGCTAGTAGTATTTGTTCTCAATTAACTAAACCTGTTCTGTAATGTTGAAGATATTGTGTGGCTTGGACACACACACACACACACACCCCCCTCCCCCACTTGTACAACAGCCCTTTTTTGTTAGGTGGTGGTTCTAGTCCCAGCTCTTGAGCAGCATACACAAGGAGTGCACATGCAGGAAATTGCCAGAGGTGGCAGCAAAGAGCCGATGTGAGCTCAATGTCACAGAACTGTAACTGCTAACTCGCACTCATTCAGAAAGCCAGCGCTGCCATGGAGCTCCCCATGCACCAGCACATGGCTTCTCCTATCTCTGCCAGGTGGCTGGACTCGTTAAGACGCTCGGGCCTCTTACAAGTGTATGGGCTGTACCCCCCTGATGGCGGCCCTGCAGCCAGGTGACTTGTAGATTCTGGTCTGGGCTTGCTGACCTGCCATCCCAGAACATCAGAGCACAATGCAGAGGGACTACTTGTAAAGTTGGAGCTGTGTAGGGAGCAAGAGCCGTATAAGCCGATGCCTTCTCTATAGTGCAGGCTCCTGTCCATGCGGAGTGATATGTTGCTTCCTTCCCGCCGGATTTAAACCCACGATGGCCGTGCAGTGCACGTGACTGCAACATGGTAGTATGGCAATTAAAGGTTTAAATCAGGTATGAGACGGTGACACTGTGTGCCGGTGTTCTTTGACTTCTCCCATGTTGTTCAGTTACCTCTTTAAGGTTGCCTACCCCTGCTTTACAGCCAAGAAAGTTGCCCCTGTTTGATCTGCATCTACCTGTGCTGCACATGTGATCAGTTATGACACCATTTGATGGTTTGACAGTTTGGTTGAGGACACAAGCAAATGTGATGGTTAGCAATCACGACATTCCAGGAATGTAACTGTTTTTTGAAATTGTTAAGACCCCATTCACACTGAGGCGCTCTACAGGCGCTATAGCGCTAAAAATAGTGCCTGCAAAGCACCTCTCCTTTCACTCCAGTGTGAAAGACAGAGGCAGGATGTCAAAGTCCTGCAAGCAGCTTCTTTGAGGTGCTTTATTAGCGGTTGTATACACTGCTGCTAAAGCGCCCCTGCCCATTGAAATCAATGGGTGGCACTTTTAATGCTCTTTCGGCCGCTAGCAAGGGTTGCTAGCGGCCAAAAAGCGCTGCTAAACATAGCGAAGCTTTACCGCCAACCCCCGGGCACTGGCAGTGTGAAAGATCTAAATCGATGTTTTTTTTTTTCCCCCCGCTTTATGATTTACAGCACGCACTAATTTTGGTAGCATAATTATTCATTTGGAATGTAAGTTCCTTGCTAAAGAACTTTATTTTATTTTTTTTATCAAGTGATGGGTAAAGTTCCACTTTAAATATCTGACTAAAGTTTACTTTAAGACGCCAGCAGGTAACCTAGATAATCTGCAGCTCTTAAAAAGAAATATCAGTTTAGTGTCAATTGACCCTTTAAAATAACCTGCAAATAGCTCATCCCTGGCTAGTCACCTTCCTATACTGTTGTGCTTCAGTACTTTGCAGTTCTTGAAGATTTTACCAATATCCTGCACAGTGTGCATCTAATTTACAGAAAACTAAAATATTGAGCTTATATTTCCAAAGAAAATGGTTTTACACCCCCACCCTCCCCAAAATTCAAGCCTATTGCTTGAATTTTTTTTCTTGTAAAGTGTGTGTGTGTGTGTGTGTGTGTGTGTGTGCGCGCGCGTGTGTGACTTCCACCTATACTGTAGGTAAGCCTAGAATAAGGCTTACCTATAGGTAGTGGAAATCTCTCCTAAACATGCGCCGTTCAGGAGATATTTCACTTGTAGTGCACCAATGTCGTCATCAGCGCATTCGCTGTGAAGAAACTGACCTCCGTGCCGTTTCTTCCCCAGCGTTTGCCGTGACTGACGGCGGACGTCACGCGGCTCTGGCCAGTCACAGAGCCGGAGTCCATGGCCCCAGGAGGAAAAGGGGCGAAGATGGATGCGACCTGCACAGGGGACAACGTGGGCTTCGTTTACAGGCAAGTGTCACATAATGGGCTAGCATGCAATGCTTACTAGTCCATTATTCTTTTAATTTGAGGGAGCAAAACCCATCAGGATTTACTTCCTCTTTAAATTGACTGACTGCTTTGTAGGCTTGATTGACCACGTTGTCTAAATAATTTTTTCATGTCAGAGGGTCGGGGTGACCTAGCTGTGCTGTTGCAGCTATTTTTTGTGTATTGCTAAACTAAGCTTTTTAATTTCTATTGAAATTTTTATTCTGTGTTTTTCTTGACACGGATGGGGCAGGTCACATTGACATAATCTGTACATGCAGGACACCTGTTTTAAAACCTGCACACAAAATACATTTTTTATTGTAGTGGTTGTCAATTCAGTGTAAAAAACACATCTTTTGTGGACGTATAATTATCGATTTGTGATGAAAATGAATTTGGCGGATCACAGTTTATAAATGTCACTTGGAATGATATACCAGTATTTGATAATTTCAACAGAAATCCCCAGTAGTTGCCTAGTAGGTGAGGTTGTAAAAAAGTCCAAGTCCAACCTATGTGTGTGAATATATGTCAATATTACATTGTATATCCCTGTATGTTGTGGTCGTTCAGGTGCTTATCTAATCGTTTTTTGAAACTATCGATCCTCCCTGTTGAGACCACCGCCTGTGGAAGGGAATTACACATTCTTGCCGCTATTACAGTAAAAACTCTCCTACGTAGTTTAAGGCAGGGTTTGACTAATTTGCTTGGAATCTAGGAGCCAGCTAAAAAAGTTGAGAACCAGAAAACGCGCCCGTCCCGCCAAGCTCGCGCGCAGAAGCAAACTCATACGGGAGTAGCACCCGCATATGTAAACCGTATTCAAACCACACATGTGAGGTATCGCAGCGATCGTTGGAGCGAGAGCAATAATTCTAGCTCTAGACCTCCTCTGTAACTCAAAACATGCAACTTGTAGAATTTTTTAAAGGGTAAAAGTTTGTCGCTATTCCACGAGCGGACGCAATTTTGAAGCGTGACATGTTTGGTATCAATTTACTCGGCGTAACCATATCTTTCACAATATAAAAAAAAATTGGGATAACTTTACTGTTGTCTTATTTTTTAATTTAAAAAAGTGTATTTCCCCCCCAAAAAAGTGCGCTTGTAAGACCGCTGCGCAAATACGGTGTGATGGAAAGTATTGCAACAATCGCCATTTTATTCTCTAGGGTGTTAGAATAAAAAAATATACATAATATTTGGGGGTTCTAATTAGCGGGAAGGAGATGGCAGTCAAAACAGTAAAAGAACACACATTGGTACTGCTGTTTTACTTGTAATGCCAACGGTCACCACCAGATGGCGCCAGGTCACAGAAGGCAGCTTGGGCCTTCACAAGGCTGCAAAGCCGCGGCCTAAATTACCGTCCGTCATGGGCCCACCGCGATCGCGTGGAGGTGGGGGCGCACAGATACAGGATCCTGTGCCTCCGTGGGCCCCCCGCGACGGCCGGTAATTGAGGCCGCGGCCTCAATTACCGGCGGGCGCCAGGTCACAATTTCTTGTCGCAATTGCGGTTTACAGTTAAACCTCTTTTCTTCTAATTTTAATGAGTGGCCATATGCCTTATTAAACTCCCTTCCACGAAAAAGTTTTATCCCCATTGTGGGGTCACCGGTATGGTAATTGTAAATTAAAATCATATCTCCTCTCAAGCATCTCTTCTCCAGAGAGAATAAGTGCTCATAACCTTTCCTCATAACTAACATCCTCCAGACCATTTATTAGCTTTGTTACCCTTTCGTTGTACTCTCTCCATTTCCAGTACATCCTTCCTGAGGAACTGGACAGCATACTCTAGCTGTGGCCGGACCAAAGTCTTGTAGAGCTGGAGAATTATTTTATCTCTGGAGTTAATCCCCCTTTTTTAATGCATGCTAATATTCTGTTTGCTTTGTTGGCAGCAGATTGACATTGCATGCCATTGCTGAGCCTATCGTCTACTAGGACTTCCATGTCCTTTTTCCACCCTAGATTCCCTCAGAGGCCCCCCCCCCCCCAGTATATAGATTGCATTTATATTTTTGCCACCCAAATGCATCATTTTACATTTTTCTACATTAAAACTTATTTGCCATGTAGTTGCCCACCCCATTAATTTGTTCAGATCTCTTTGCAAATTTTTCACATCCTGCGGAGAAGTTCTTGCCCTGCTTTAGCTTAGTGTCGTCCGTAAATGCAGAGATTGAACTGTTTACCCCATCCTCCAGGGCGTTTATGAACAAATTAAAAAGGATTGGTCCCAGCATAGAACCCTGGGGTACCCCACTATCCACCCCTGACCATTCCATGTTTATCACCACCCTCTGAACTCGCCCTTGTAGCCAGTTTCCAATCCATGTATGGTCCATACCAAGGGACCTTATATTGTACAGTAAATGTTTATGGGGAACGGTGTCGAATGCTTTTGAAAAATCCAGATACCACGTCTACGGGCCTTCCTTTATCTAGATGGCAACTCACCTTCTCATAGAAGGTTGATAGATTGGTTTGGCAAGAACAATTCTTCATGAATCAATGCTGATTACTGCTAATGATACCGTTCTCATTACTAAAATCGTTTGTGTGTGTGTGTGTGTATAGTCCCTTATCATCCCCTCCAAGAGCTTGCATACTATTGATGTTAGGCTAACTGGTCTTTAATTCCCAGGTATGTATTGTATATTGGTATAGCAACACAAATGATATAAGCTTACTTTTATGTTGAGTGCTCCTTATCTGCTGGTCATCTTTCCACAACTTTCTGTATTCCCTGCATGCTTTGCATTTTTTTTTCCTTTTTCCATTGGTTTATTATGAATTTTTAAGGACTACATATCTAATGACATCTGCCTGCAAGCAGCGATTTCTTAAATGAAGTTTACTCAAAATCTAACCAATGCTAAACAAACTCCCACCCCCATTCTAAGCCTATTCTAACTACCCTGTGAAAGAGAAAATAGTTATACTTGCCTATTCTGAAGCTTCTCTGGTCCAGTCGCATGCTCTCTCCAGTGGCAGCATCCATGACGAGTCCCTTCTTGTGATTGACAGCCGTAGCTTTGCATTTTTCCCTTTAAGACTGTAGTGGGGGGTATATCCTTTCCCTCCACTCGGGTCTCTGACTGCAGCTCTTTGATTTTATGCTGTGTGTGTGTGTGATGTCAAAATATATACTTTTTTTTTCATTGTGTTTGCAAGCTGTGAATGCAAAGTTAAAAAGACTTTGGCTAGTTGAGCACCAAGTCTGTATAAGGGGACTAGCAAGCCAGAGGGGTCTTCTTTGTAAGGCCTCATGCACACAACCATACAGGGGCCCTACAGCTTGTGGAGAAATGTATTGAAATTAAATTCAAAGAAGCATTTGGATCATACATCCATGTGCATGGGGATGCTTTATGCAATCCACAGCACACAACGGTATACAGCCGCCTCTTTGAATGCATCTCAACGAGTGGATGTATGCAGCAGCAGTGGGTCCCAGGAAAATCATTACACTGACTCTGCACACTGTATGGCCCTTGTACAGTCATTCTCATGACAGAAGTTGACACCCCAAAACCAGGGTGGATAAAATGTGATTTAATTAATTTAAATCTGATATTTTTAAATTTTTTGGGGATTTATCAAATTTATTTTGATAAAATGCCTTTGGAGTAAAAATCTAGCCAGGCTGTATATTCTGCAATATTTACATTTTTGGTAAACTCATTCTAGGAACCCAAGCGCTGCAAGCTGAAATAACATGCACTGCATTCACACAATTTCACAGTAACCATGAGCTAAAACAACAAAGTTCAGGAATAGTCCTTTTATCCATTGTTTTTGCAAATCTATGTACACTTCAAATTGTATGATTGTTTGAGGAGAAATGCTCTAAGTGTGAGGAGGAAGGGCAAGCAGTAAAAATGAAACCTTCTAGGCAGCCTATAAACCTTTATCTTTGTGCACATAGCTTAAAGTGCTTTATTCCTCCCTTAAAGCGGAGTTCCGCCGTTAAAAAGAAAACGTTAAAAGCCAGCAGCTCAAGATACTGCAGCTGCTGACTTTTAATATTAGGACACTTGCCTGTCCTGGAGTCCAGCGACGTCGGCAGCAGAAGACGAGCAATCTCGGCTGCCCCCACCGCCATCCTCGGTGAGGGAATCAGGAAGTGAAGTGTTGCTGCTTCGCTGCCCGGTTCCCTACTGCGCATGCGCGAGTCGGACTGCGCCGTCCTCGCTGGTCCCTGCTGTGTTCTGGGAGCCGTGTGTTTTCCAGAACTCAACGGGGGGGGGGGGGGGTGGTGCGGGTTGACGTACTGCCCGCAGGTCCCTGCAGAGTGGCAGAGTGTATACCCGAAAGTGGGTGCAAATACCTGGACAGGTATCTGCACCCCCTCCCCCCTGCAAGGTGCCGATTGTGACACCGGAGGGGGGGGGGGGGTTCGGAAGAGCTTTAGGGTGGAGCTCCGCTTTAAGGAGCAGAATGGCAGCAGGCCGTAAAAGAGACCCAGTGGGGGAATATCTTGATGAAGTACATCTGCCTATGGATAAACGGGTTTTGCGTGCAAAATGCAAGAAAGAGAGATGTAAGGCCTGGTGGCCAAAAATGAAACTACATCATAAGACTTGCTGTGATGAAAGGACAGTGTTTTTGCAGTTTTTTTTTTATGTGGACTCGGCTGATATATTTAGTTTATGCTGTTTTGTTTGTTTGTTCAAAGATATTTTGTTTATGCACTTCATTTACTAAACATTGATTAAGTAAATACAGATATATACAATATAAAATAATTTGAGTAGTTCTCCAACTATGCGTGATTAACTTAAAATCGGTTCTGATATCGCTGTTTCACTACCTGACTGCTTATTAAACATTTAAAGAGCACCTGATCCATCATGGCAGCGCCTGTTAGCGGGCATCTACTTACCTGCAGCCATTCTATTAAAGTGAATGGGACTGTCGGTGAGTCAACAGCGGGTCAGAGGAGGAGCCGCAGCGGAACAGATGACGGTTGCTCTTTTAAAAACGTTGTTTTAAATCAAGCCTTTTTACTAGTGATTTAAATAGACTTGATTTAAATCAAATCCACCCTGCTCAAAACAGTTTGAAAAACGTTTTGCCAACAAATGCTCAGAATAGGCAGCACTTTGATTATCGCCCATTATTTTGGAAGGGTTTCCTTTTGTCAGGTAAGCATTGTTTTCCTTGTCCATCTCAACATAATCTATTCATGTACTGTAATGCTTTTATATACATTATTCAGAAAATAATGTGCATTTCCTTCTTGAATACAATACATGATTACAGGTTGCAACACCTGTACCATACAGAATGTGTTATGCTTGTCACAATATTTTTTGTCTGATCTGATTTTCATCTGAACATGAATTGTATCAATGAACATTATAATGATGGCAATATTGATTTCTGGTTTATATTACTGAGTGTTTAATCAGCATATTATAGTGTGACTTGGTTCATTGCTACATTCTTTGTATACTAGAAATCATTGTATTCTCTTTGCAAATCTTTTGTTTTTTATCTGTAATGCTGCATACACATGCATAAAGCCATATGTAAAACCATCACTTATTTTTTAAATTCCTTCCTTAGAATCTAGGAGAACAAGGTTGTATGCTTGTTTCACAGACTAAAAGTAGTATTTCTTCAATATTGGAATATCTATGTCGGGTGTTGCCCTAGCCTGAAAGTGATCTTGCATTGTATTGCATTGCATGGGCATTTGTATATCCTGATACCACATAACTCAAAAGTACGTACGTACATAGATAATATTACCAAAATTGTGATGCCGATCCTTTACAAGCACATGAACTTTAATGGCATCCCAGTCTTAGTCCGTAGGGTTCAATATTGAGTTGGCCCACCCTTTGCAACTATACCAGCTTCAACTCTTCTGGGAAGGCTGTCCACAAGGTTTAGGAGTGTGTCTGTGGGAATGTTTGACCATTCTTCCAGAAGCGCATTTGTACAGTCAGGCACTGATGTTGGACGAGAAGGCCTTGCTCCGCTCTAATTGATCCTAAATGCGTTCTATTGGGTTGAGGTCAGAAGTCTGTGCAGGCCAGTCAAGTTCCTCCACCTCAGACTTGCTCATCCATGTCTTTATGGACCTTGTTTGTGCTCTGGTGTGCAGATATGTTGGAACAGGAAGGGGCCGTCTCCAAACCGTTCCCACAAAGTTGAGAGCATGAAATTGTCCAAAATGTCTTGGTATGCTGACGCCATAAGAGCGAGGGAGCTTGCCCTTGACGTCTGTACAGTTCCTTGCTTTCTGAATGGTGTCACACCGTTTTTTATTTTTTTTCCTTTCCTGATGTTCCTTAACCACTTAACGCCCACCGCATGACTATTTACGTCCGCATAATGGCACGGACAGGCAGAAGGGCGTATATATACATCCTTGCCTTCTAGCGGGTAGGGGGTCCAATCGGGGCCCCCCCCCCGCGGCGGGCGGATTCCCGCGAGGAGCGATCTGGGACGACGGCGCGGCTATTTGTTTATAGCCGCTCCTTCGCGATCGCTCCCCGGAGCTGAAGAACGGGGAGAGCCGTATGTAAACACGGCTTCCCCGTGCTTCACTGTGGCGGCGTATCGATCGAGTGATCCCTTTTATAGGGAGACTCGATCGATGACGTCGGTCCTACAACTACACCCCCCTACAGTTGTAAACACACACTAGGTGTACCCTAACTCCTACAGCGCCCCCTGTGGTTAACTCCCAAACTGCAACTGTCATTTTCACAATAAACAATGCAATTTAAATGCATTTTTTGCTGTGAAAATGACAATGGTCCCAAAAATGTGTCAAAATTGTCCGAAGTGTCCGCCATAATGTCGCAGTCACGAAAAAAATCGCTGATCGCCGCCAATAGTAGTAAAAAAAAAAAAAATGTTATAAAAATGCAAAAAAACTATCCCCTATTTTGTAAACGCTATAAATTTTGCGCAAACCAATCGATAAACGCTTACTGCGATTTTCTTTTTTTTTTTTTTTTTTTTTTACCAAAAATGGGTAGAAGAATACGTATCGGCCTAAACTGAGGAAAAAAAATGTTTTTATATATGTTTTTGTGGGATATTTTTTTTTTATAATTGACAATTTTTATTGGGTTTAAAACATAAACAATAGAACAAAACAATACAAAAGTAAAGGAGTCGGCAGTCGCCATCGGCTGTGGAAAGGACACGGAGGTCTACACAGTATAAAATTAACATACAGACCACAGACATGAGTCAATAAGGGAAAGCACTGCGTATCAGACCGAAGTAGCGCTAAAGTAATTATAGCGCAGGCTTCTCTCACCAAACAGACCATTAGTGAGGTCCGCGGTTTACGTTTGCGTGTCCCGCTATTCCAAAGGGAAGGAAGAGAAAGGGAAAAAAAAAAGGGGGGGGGAGAGAGGGGCAAAATAAAAGTAATATGAGAAAGAAAGAGGAAAGAAGGGGGGAGAGGATAAGGCAAGGGGCATAAGAAAGACCCAACAGAAGGGCGCGTCCCTCCCGGCCTCCAAGTGATCGTGTTGTATAGAACGGGGGGGGGTCTCGTGAGGTCATGGGGGGTCTATTCGCCAGTGCCACGGTTCCCACATTGCTGAATGTCGGTCCACCCGGTCCGCTAGCCTAGCTGTCATGGACTTCATGACCTCTACATCTTTAATTCTGGAGTAAGCCCAGGTTCACACTGGGCTGCGGGAGTGAAGCCGTGCGAGTTTAGCTGAACTCGCACGATTTCACTCCCGCTGGCAGTCCTGATTTCGGCCGCGATTATAGAGACATCTGTGCAGGTTTCTGCACAGATGTCAATGTAAATCGCGGGCCGAAATCGCAAAAAGTAGTACAAAAACTACTTTTTGAAATCGGTGCAGCGGTGCAGATGCGGCATCGCACCGATTAGGACAGTGCCATTGCCGGCAATTTGAGGCAAATATCGCCGTTTTGACATGCGATTTGACATGCCAGATCGCATGTCAAAACGCACCAGTGTGAACCAGGGCTAAAGGTCGGATAGAGATGGGGGGTTTCGTTGTTTCCAGTAAGGGGGATATTTATTATAGCAAAAAGTAAAAAATATTGCATTTTTTTCAAAATTGTCGCTCTATTTTTGTTTATAGCGCAAAAAATAAAAACCGCAGAGGTGATCAAATACCACCAAAAGAAAGCTCTATTTGTGGGGAAAAAAGGACGCCAATTTTGTTTGTGAGCCACGTTGCACGACCGCGCAATTGTCTGTTAAAGCGACGCAGTGCCGAATTGTAAAAACGCCTTTGGGCATTTAGCAGCATATTGGTCCGGGGCTTAAAGGAACACTAAAGGTTCGTTTTTTATTAGATTAATTGATTGCTGTAAGCTAGAGCATTTTAACTATCACTTACCTCGTTTTTCCTTTTGACCTCCAAAATACAGTAATCCAGGTTTGAAAATGCCATTTCCTGTCTCTCCTCTTCTTGCTTTCCACCAGCATCTGAGCCGTTTTGCATGGTGGAAAGCAGAAGGTGCTTAACCCCTTCCTATGACTACAGCCCTGCGTGAAGATGCTCTCTTATCCCCCACAGGCATGGAGGCTAAGCCTAATGGGAATTGTAGTACCCATTAGGCCGTGATGTAGCAAGAATGAATGCGCACCGCAAACCAGGAAGTCAGTGAGAATAATGATTCAGGAGTGCTGGAGGTGAATAAAACAGCTCGATTTCAACAGGTATCAAACTAGTTATAATGCAAAACATTACTTTTTACTTTATCAGCTACTGTCAGACTTTAATTTAAGAGGAAAATATTTTTGTCTTTACACAACCCCTTTAAGTGGTTAACCAGTGCAGTTTCAGAAGGCATTGGCTTACTGCTGTCTGTTACAATTTTGGCGTGGATAGAGGATGATTGAAGCATGATTTGCTGTAAACACGTGCCCTTTTAATTGTTTTAAATTACAGGTATATTCATTTTTCAAACTTTTTTTATTTATTTTTTATTTTTATTTTTTTTGCATTTCAGCCTTGCAGTCTACTAAGAAAGTCCTACAAAGTGTTCTTAAAAAACATTTAAAAATGTTCTGACTATGCATTTAGGGCCCATGCTCTCTCTCGTATAAACTCATCCTTTTAATTTGTCTTAATACTTTGTAGCCTAATCAGCGCTATATTTCAATACCCTTTTGTAAATTCAGTACTTTGTATGATTCCTTTTTTTTTGGACACAGTGACCTGCTCTGGAAAGCCAGGCCAGTGGAAAACGTGTTCTGTTTACTCGTTTCAGTCTTTGACCTGAACCAAAGCTTGCTGCAGGTTTTGTTTCAATCCAGGTCATTGCAAATACATTGGCGCTTAAACTCCAACCCTCCTACAGAGATTAGGTGAGCTCAGTGGCTTCTATGTGATGTGAGATCGTAGTAGATATTTGTACGAGTTATATTTTGTGTGTGTGTGTGTATATTAGCAGAACAAAAAAAAAAAAATGACCTTATAACTTTCTAAGTAATTGTTAATGGGTTTTGCTGTAAAATAGATTAATTAGGTGCTGGAAACGGGCTTTACTGGAGAATGTTGCTTCAAAATCCTCCTTGTGCTGGTCACGTAAAAGTTACTAAAGTGATGATTTTGCACCTGCTTGCTGTTAAAGCTGAAATCCAAGCTGATGTTAACCTCATGAATCCCCTAGGCTTTTCTTCCTAAATCCTCTTGAATCCCAGAGCGATGTCTTTTTCCACATTTTTATACATTTTAAGGCCCCCCCCATATGCTTTAGGCTGCCTTGCCTTGCGTATTTCCACCACATAGACCATTTTTCCTTGAGTCCCATAAGTTAAGCTTGCATCCCTAGCAGTCCCCAAAAAGCACTCCACCTCCAAAGCCAGGCACAAGGCAGGTGTAACGGTTGGTGCTGCAGCACGGGGTGTAGATCCCCAATTACCGATACTACGCCCAAAATAAAGGCATGCACCTGACAAATTTCCTTGCTAATACATACCTTCTTTTTTTTCTTTTTTTTTAGCACAACTAGTAAAATTGCAGCAAGAGAAGCTCACATATTTTTGGCAAACGCCCTAATCATGTAAGCTTCTCTTGCTGCAGTTTTGCCAGTTGTGCTTATAAAAGCGATGTGTTGGCAAGGATATATATATTGGGTACACACCCTTCTATCTTGGTACAGTTCACACCACTGGACAATTGCTACATTTTTCCAACACAGCGTGCCGTGCTGCAGCTAACCACATCATGACCCACTGTGGCAAATAAATAAGTAAACTGTGCGATACTTCACCTTTTGTCCCTTTAACATCCTGCACCAGCCGCTGCTGTATAATACAGAGAGGGAAAAAATATTTGATCCCCTGCTGATTTTGTACGTTTGCCAACTGACAAATGATCAGTCTATAATTTAATGGTAGGTAGAATAACAAAAATATCAAGAAAAACGCATTTCAAAAAAGTTATACATTGATTTGCATTTTAACCCTTTCGCTGCCAGGCCCTGTGCTCCATTTTGTATACTCGGGTGGCCAGACCATTTTTGCAATTTTTTCCTTTGTTTTTTTATTTTTCACTTATAGCTTTCAGAATTTGAAAGACCCACCCCCCCCCCCCCTCCAAAAAAAATAAAAAAATATGATCATTAGAATAAAAAGAAGGTGCAACTGATTTATTTTTATTTTTTTAGACCCCCTCACGGTATTTGCGTTTTTTATCCATCGAATGAATTTGCAAAAAATACACTAAAACCATTATTGTCAGATAAAAACACAGCATATTTAAAAAAATTCCTATTAATTGTAAAAGCTTAACCTCTATTGAGTTAATAAATAACACATATTTGTAACTTTTTATATTGCGCCTTTTTGCAAAATGGTGAACATTGAACAGACGCAAAAGTTTAAAATATCCAAATTTTTGTAAAAATCTGAAGGTTTTCATTTTTCCCTTTTTTACAGCTTTCATAATTTGTGAAAGACCCCCAAAACCATATATTTTCTGAAAGCATATGATCTCTAGAATAAAAAAAAGGCGCTACAGATTTTTTTTTTTAGACCCTGCAGTATTTGCATAAATGTTTATCAAACCAATATATTCGCAAAAAATACACTACAACCATTATTGGCAGATAAAGACACAGCTAATTTTACAAAATTCCTGCTAAATCCCTACTAAATATAAAAGCTTAATTTATATGGAGTTAATAAATAAAAAGTTTACATTTTTACATTGTGCCTTTTTGCAAAATGGTGAAAATAAAGCATACCCAAAAAATTATCAAATCTGGAGGTTTTAATTTTTTACTTGTAGCTTTCAGAATTTGAAGACCCTTCAAACTAGACATTTTCTAGAAAAAAAAGACCTGTAGCATACAAAAAAGTGCTACTGATCTTTTGGGCCCCACAATAATTGTGCAAATGTTCATCATATCGCCATTTTAACTTAAAATCATCATCCGATCCATTCTGGCTGGGGGGGTTAGTCAGAATGGCTGGTTAGTCAGCGTGCATGCCCCCTCCCTGGGGACTACATCCCTGTGGGGAGACGCTGTGCGGGATGTAGTCCCAAGGGAGGGGGCGAGCACGCTGACTAGCCCCCCCCCCCCCCCAGCCAGAATGGCTCGGATGATGGGGCAAGCTTACTGAGGAGAAACAGGAAGCGAGAAATTCAGACAAAGGGGGAAAAAAACATTTAGAAGGGGAATCTAAGGAAAGGGTAAGTGAACCAACAATGCACTAGCTTGGGGAGGGGCCAGGAGCATCTGCAAGGGACCCAAGAAGAAGATCTGGGCTGCTCTGTGCAAAACAACTGCACAGAGCAGGTAAGTATACATTTAAGGTGAAAAACCTTCTGTAGTGCTGCATCCCCCCCCCCCCCCCCCCCAATTTACTTGCCTGCTCTAGTTGGTGTTTCATGTCCTGATTGGATAGATTGATCGCAGCACAGCCATTGGCTCCCGCTGCTGTCAATCAAATCCAATGATGGGGGGCAGAGTCCTGCATTCTGTGTGAATGGACACAAATGCAGGACTCATTGGCATGCCCGCACGGGTGTCTACCTTAGGAGAGCCTTCTCCAACGTGGACACTCAATGTGGGGAGGAGCCACCAGCGCCGCTGAGGGACCCTAGAGGAGGACCAGGGCCAATCTGTGGCGGTAAGTGACAAGATTGTTATTTAAAAACAACCCCTTTTTAATATCACTTTTAATATTTAAAGAACACCTCTGAACAAACACCCTTACATGCTTCACAAACTAATTACAAGATATAATTAGTGTTGACTTTCCATTCGGCGTGTGTATTTAAGGAATGGCATTAAAGTCAGGGCGTGTTCACACTATTAGGGGACGTCAGTAAAGCCACTTTTCTGGCAGTAAGGCTCCTTTTTAAAATGGCCTGCGACAGATTACAAAAATCCTGCTGACCATTTCAGTAGCTTTACTGACACGTGTGGCCGATTCACTTTTGCACGCTATTGCAACAAATTAAAAATGTATAAAAAATTCAGTCTCCAGTTCATAGATAACTAAATATGTATGTCATAGATATAAACCCACCACACCCACACCGGTCACTGGATATTTAGGACACTGTCCGCTTCACAGCTGACAGCCTCCTAGCAACCAGTAATGCGGAGTAGGCAGAGCCTACTAGATTCAATTTCTCCTTGTAATTGACAACATGCAATGTGATGTCCATGTATGTGACAGTGGCACAAAGGGAGCTTGGCTACATGGAGGATGGAATGTACACCCTGGCCTCAGTAACATTTGTAAAGCGGAAACGCGTTGGAATTCTGAAGTGTTGTAGGCTGCATTGCATTGGAGGAATCCGAGGACCCACCTACAAAAAGTGTAGGCTGTTAGGGCACAGGGAGAAAGGCAAGCGCATCACTTACCTTATTTATTGTCCCTTAGTGAAAATGAGCAGTAAACCCTTGCATTAGGAGAACCACTGTAAGGATAAATCCTTTTCTTTAACATATTTGGGGGAATTGATCAAAACCGGAGCAGACAGAATCTGGATTGGCTGTGCATGACAACCAATCAGCTTGTGTACTTTTCAAAGGTTAAAGGGTTTGTAAATGAATTTTTTTATTTTTTTATCTTAATAGCTTCCTTTACCTTAATGCATTGCTGTTTTCATGTCCTCATTGTTTGTTTTTGCTCTCAAGTTGCTGTAATTGTTCTCTGATCTCCACACTTTCCTGATGACCACAGTACTGGGAGCTTTCTCTCTGTGGTCACTAATCAAGGAGGTGTGATTTCTGTGTGTCTAAAACCCCACAGCACCAATCAGTTTCGTTTTCCAAACCATCACTGCCCTGTATTGGCTCTGTGGCTCTGTACAGCAGAGGCAGGAAACAACATGCAAAAACGAAACTGCAGGTACATTATATCAGGGCTCGACAAATCCCGGGCGCCAGACTAGAAATAGGGTCCTGGCGACTTGGCTTGGAAGGGGGGCACCATCTGGTGGTGAGCCGTTGGTATTACAAGTTATTACCACCAGATGTGTAAGCTGGCGCCATCTGGTGGTGGCCGTTGGTATTACAAGTTAAGCATTACAAGTTAAACAGCAATTCTAATGTAATTTTTCACTATTTTCACTGCCATCTTCTTCCCTCTAATTAGAACACCCAAACATTATATATATTTTTTATCCTAACACCCTAGAGAATAAAATGGCGATCGTTGCAATACTTTCTGTCACGCCGTATTTGCGCAGCGGTCTTGCAAGCACACTTTTTTTAATTAAAAAATAAGACAACGGTAAAGTTATGCCCATTTTTTTAATATTATGAAAGATAATGTTACGCCGAGTAAATTGATACCCAACATGTCGCGCTTCAAAATTGCGTCCGCTCGTGGAATGGCGACAAACTTTTACCCTTTAAAATCTCCATAGGCGACGTTTAAAAAAATTCTACAAGTTGCATGTTTTGAGTTACAGAGGAGGTCTAGGGCTAGAATTATTGCTCTCGCTCTACCAATCGCGGCGATACCTCACATGTGTGGTTTGAACACCGTTTACATATGTGGGCGCTGCTCACGTATGTGTTCGCTTCTGCGCGCAAGCTCGTCAGACGGGGCGCGTTTTCTGGCTCCTAACTTTTTTAGCTGGCTCCTAGATTCCAAGCAAATTTGTCAACCTCTGCATTATATGATTGATTTTTATCTATTTTTAATCATTTTTAAAAGGAATCAGTTAACTATTATGTCTCTATACCCTGTAAACAGTCATTTCAGCAAAAAAGTTAGCTTTACAACTCCTTTAGCTGAAGATGATGATGGTTGCCATGCACATCTGCTCTAGATTCTGTCTGCTGCAGTTTTTATAAATGTCTTCCAAGTGTGTCAACAGCTGGAAAAAGTATTTTCCTTTTTGACAATGTTTACAGCAGTTTCCGTGTGCGCTTTTCTGCTTTCCGTGTCCATAAAGGACCTAGCATAAGCTTTGAGACCTTTGTCTAAGATGTTAGCGTTTCGATCTGGAGTTGAACCCGAGTTTCCAAGTCCAGTGTTTTATCAGCCATGTCCTACCCCCTCCCAGCTTCATTGACGTCAGTCAGCACGCTGTGCATTTATGACGAAGAGCTGTGCTTACTTTGGGTGCGGATTGTCTGCTTGGTGGTATTGGAGAGATCTTTTGACAGGGCTGGGGGCGTGGCTGGGAAACCATCAGCCTGTAAAAATGTGTGACACGTTCCAGTACAGGACACAGCAATCATCAGGTACATGTAACTGGTTATACTGTACCTTGTCACACAGCTCCTATCTATCTGCACATCCTTTCAGTGTCTTCATCCAGGCAAATGGGTAAGTCATAGGTGCTGGGGTTTATACTTTCTGCTGTGTATTTCAATACTTTTTATGTGTCTTTTAAAATGCACATAATAAACTTTTGTAATTTGTTGCAGATGTCTGTCTGGGTGTGTTTTTTTTCTTTTTTCCAGTTGTGAACTACAAATTCCAGCTTGTACGGAAAGGCTGAAATGATCTCATTGAACTTGTTCCACAACTTTGTAGCCATAGGTTGTCCTAAGCATATTTTAGCAGTGATTATTGTGTCATTTGAAAGTTCTACAGGCTGCAGGTGCACA